>NC_050460.1:61593176-61923801 GCF_903995425.1 Onychomys torridus | reverse complement strand
CTAAAAACATCTAAATCCTAAGTATTTTGTATAAAGGATTCTCAACCTGTATTCTATTCTTTGCAGTCCCTTTATATTATACCTCCACTAAAAAGTTTTAAAAATCCATTTGCTTCCCTAATTAAATCCACCAGCATTGTTAAATGTCCAATGTCCACGTAGTCATGACCAAACAGGTGACAGTGACAGATGACAGGAATTTTCATGAAAGAGAAGGTGATGAGACCCAATAGCAAGCCTCACAGTGTATGAAGCCTTTTTACCGAGATGGTTCATGACCCCTTTGGCTAGTGACAGCTTTACTGTTGCTTTTTATTGTGAAAGAGATGAGAGTGGCAGATGCCATCTTCGAGAAAAGCCTGTTGTGTCCCACAAATGGGGTGCTGCCAGTAAGAACAACAAAGTACAGGAGCCACAAGTCAGAGTTCAGAGAAGTTTGGAGAACATGGACACTGTCTGGTTTGCGTACGGCTTGGCTCACTGCCTCTGCCTGTTGCTCATTTTCAATCTCAGGTGCCCTCTAAGCATCTCAGATTATAGTGTATTTAAGCTTTCCCTGGGGAAGGTGACCTTTGTAGGAATAAACATTCAGTTGAAATACCCTGTCCTCTAATTGGTCTTTTGAATTTTTCTAACTTTTGTTGCGTTTTCAAACTCTTGCATTTTTCAGGTGATGTTGGCCAGTGGTGAATGTTCTTCCTCTTAATTGCACGTGACATTCAATATCTATTTGATGCTTTGGCACTTGATTCTTTTCTGTCTAGCCATTTATTGCTGCTGTGTATTGTTCTTATGTACATAAAGCTTGTCTTCCTAATAAGATTGCAAACTCTGTGGGACTAACCTGTCTGGTACACCGTGGGTATTTGTCAAGTGCTTTTGGAAGTTAACAGCACACTTCCTTGATTCTTCCTTCCTTACATATGTTCCTTCTGTGACTTATACCGTGTAAGGGTTGTTGCCATTATGTCATATAAACTCTTGTCATAGATGCTATAATGATATAAAACTGTGCCAATTAACTGTTTCCTTTGCTAGTCAGTCACTTAAAGAACCTTTCAGAATAACATAACATCTGCCTATGCATTCTCTTCCTTTGTGGTCACCAATATTGCTTTCACAGGGCAAGTTGAGAGATACTGGCATCCATATTTGTACAGCAGCTTCCTGTTTTCCAAGGCGGGCCATAGCCGTTGATGAGAGGTAGTCAGTATTGACTTCATGTTGTGTTGGTAGTCCTTATCCTGCAGAGTTCAAGCTGCCTTCTGCTAACCAAACTCTTCACACTCTGGACCAAATCTTTGAGCCCACCAAGACCTCATGAAGACACCTCGTCCATGCTTCTTAGTAGGAAGGAAATAGCCCTCCTTGATCAGCAGTATTTTCTTTATATACTAAAACAATCCTTATTTCTTCTGATAAGCCCTTTGCTATTCCTTAGGGAATGCTCTTTGAGTAAGGCAAGCTTTACAGTAAATTCCAAATATAATGACCACTGAGATTGAAAAAGGACACATGCTTCCCTGGTTGCTTAGTGGAAGAAGTCATTTCCCTAAAATTTGGGTAATTTCTTCTCTCCTGGATCTGAATTCTAATTACATTTTTATTCTTTAACTTCTTAACATTATGTGAGACTTCAGATTGTTTTATAAAAGGTACGTTATTCTGTAGAAAGGCTGGGACTCTGGATACCATTGCTAAGCTCAAATACAAGCTCTTTAAAGGAATCCATGCAGGTCATCACCTCCTTGCTGCCACTCCCAGCATATCTGCAAGTGGAGCCTGTCCTCTGTAGGTTTCTCTTTCTTATTCATGGTGGCATTAATGTGCATGTGGAAGGTACCTGACTGATGGGCCTGTATTTTGTTTGTTTGTTTGTTTCTAGGTGGGCCATGCACAGACACAGCTCATGTCTCGTTAATCACACCAACCAAAAGATCCTGTGGTGCAGGTATGTACACCATCCTTACCTGAATTCTTCCCAGAAATTAGCCACTGGTTCTTACTTGGTATACATACTCCAGGGGATTGTCTTTTTTTTTTTTTCCCCAAGTCAATTACAAAATGATACATTTGTACTTGGGATTGGGTAAAGTCTGAGTAGAAGTGAGAGTGAGGTTTCTAGGAGTCTTGTTGACTGAATAGTGCTGGTAGCTGGTTCCAAGTAAGTGGGCATCGAAATCGACCAGCTTGCTAATATCACAAGGATGTTAAGACATAAAAACAAGATGTGAAATGCAGAGTATTGCCCAGTTGTCTTAAGTCCTGGATCTCCTAAAAATAATGATGAAAGCATAAGGAAGCATTATCACAGAAGTAAGTACCAGTTTGTTACAGTATCTTAGTAGTTTTAGGAAATTACTTGTTGGTAAAGCCATGGTGTCTGCTGAAACCAGTTTTCTCAGATTGATGATGCCCCAAGTATCTTTGCATCTGTGATATTTTTATTCAGCATGAAGTCATGAATCTTGTAGCCCTTTACAAAGAAGTTCTAATGCCCACTGCTCCCTTAGCCTATGGCTTATTTTAAATGGTTTGCCTTTCTAGTAATGCTACCTGCTGTTTAAAATATCTCAAGGTTTGTATTCATATTATATTGTTTTCTAAAGGTCACAGTCAAGATGGTCTTCATAACTTAATTTAGTCCTTTAAAACTGTCAAACAGAAACAATAGAAACTGTTTCAGATGCAGCTTTAAGGACTTAGCTCCTGTAAATATGGTTGCTGTGGATGTTTATGCAGACCGTATTTGTGCAGACTCAGTCACATCCAGGTGCTGAACTCTTAAAGAATTTGATTTTACTTTTTTCTTCCACATGGCCAGCTTTGAGACAGGTGTATGTGATAGTCCTAGCATGCTATCATTACTTCTGTGCGCAGTGAACGAGCTCTACCAGATGAAGTGCATTTCTCTGCTTGATTGAGGTACAGAACAGTTGCCTTAGAGTGAGTTCTATTGTCCTCATTGGCCAGTGAGAGGTTGAGAGACCAGTTCTGCAAGATGGTTCTCATTTCTCTTTCATAGATGAAATGATGTTGGGTACTTAGGACACTGAGTGGATTTCCTGAGTAAGATTGCTAATGAGTATTGTGGATAGGACTTGAATGTCAATGTTGCAGATGCTAAAACCTGTTGTATTACATTACATCATATTACTACTTACCACATTTTTATTGTATGCTTGTGCCACCACACTGCCACCCCCCCCAACCCCCAGTAGAAAAGTATGTCATCGATTGAAGTTTAGAAAAACCAAAACACAGATTTGGTAACAGTGTTTAGTAATGTAGTTTAAAAATGCAGTTTCTAAAACCAGGTTTCAGTGGTGTGTGTTTGTGTGTGTTTGGTTGGTTGGTTGTTTTTGAGGCAGGGTTTCTCTGTGTAGCTCTGGCTGTCTTGGAACTTGATGTGTAGACCAGACTGCTCTTGAAGTCAGAGATCCACCTGTCTCTGCCTCTCAAGTGCTGGGATTAAAGACATGCATCACCACTGCCTGGCTTTTTTAGCCATTTATATAATGTGGTTTGTTTTGTTCCTTTTAAAAGTAAGTCGACATTTCAAAGTTGTTTATCATCTATAAAGTAGGACTAATAAGGCTCCGTGTAAGAAGAGTATTGTACACAGCTCACATAGTAGCTGTTGAATAGTTCATTGTTTAATTATTTATAACTGCAGTAGTATTTTTTAATGTTATCAAAATATGTGGTGGAAATAAATTAGGGGAAGGAAGATTTATATTGGCTTCTTTTGCTCTTTTGGGGGGCCCACCACCCAGCTCCCAAATAAATCACACACGAGACTTATTCCTTTTTTTTTTTTTTTTTTTTTTTTTTTTTTGGTTTCTTCGAGACAGGGTTTCTCTGTGTAGCTTTGCACTTTTCCTGGACCACACTCGGTAGACCAGGCTGGCCTCGAACTCACAAAGATCCGCCTGCCTCTGCCTCTCGAGTGCTGGGATTAAAGGTGTGCACCACCACTACTGCCTGGTGAGACTTATTCTTAATTATAAATGCCCAGCCTTAGCTTGGCTTGTTTCTTGCCAGCTTTTCTTATTTTAAATTATCCTGTCTACCTTCTGCCTCTTTTTCTTTCTCCTCCTAGATTTCTCCTTTTATATATTCTCTCTGTCTGCCAGCCCTGCCTATCCTTTCTCCTGTCATGCTATTGTCCATTCACTTCTGACAGTAACACAGCTTCACAGAGTTAAACAAATGCAGCATAAACAAAATAACACACTTTAAAATAATATTCTACAACAGCTCCTGGTTTCAGAAAGATGTCAATCCATGATAGCAAGGAAGCTGTGATGTGTGAAGTAGAGCCTATTTACATAGTGCATACTGTGAGCCAGGGACTGGATGGTAGCAGATGTGGGCAAGGCCTCTAAAGACCTTCTGCTTGTGACTGATTTCCATACCCCATGTTCTAAGAAAAGTTGCCACCAATTTCAAATAGCACAAATGCTGGAGACTGTTGAAAGCACGAGTCTATAGGGGACATTTTAAATTGCAGCCATAGCATACTGTTTCAAGTCCCTAAAGACAGATGACCAACCTACAATTTAAAATGTATTCAATTCACCTTCAGAAATCCCCACAGTCTTAGCACAATTCAGAACTCCAGAGTCTCATCTGAGACAGCAAGCAAACTTCAATATCCAGGTGAACAGATTACATATACATCTTTCCAAAGGGAGTTACGAGGATTTAGCAAGGAAAGGGTGGTCCAAAGCAGGTTAAAAAACCAGCCGGGAAAATGCCAAACCTGTGAGCAGCATGTCCACCATTCAGAATTTGTGGTGGCATCTTCTGAACTCCAGCAGACTTGGGCAGCTTTGCCATTTGCAATCCCTTGTAGTCTCTTCCTTGAACAAGCTCCTCACAGTGGCTCTAGTTTTTCTTGATGACATCTCATGCTCCTGGCTTCTCCAACACCCCAGCATCTCTACTTTACCTGATGTATCACCTTTCCATCTTCACACACCACCACACCTGAGCTCAGTGGTGGTGGTGTGGTGGTGGTGTGGTGGTGTGGTGGTGTGGTGGTGGTGGTGGTAGTGTGGTGGTGGTGGTGGTAGTGTGGTGGTGTGGCGGTGGAGGTGGTGGTGGTGGTGGAGGAGGAGGTGGTAATGATAATAGTGGTTTTCCTTTAAACCTTGGTTCAAACTCTATAACTCTTTAATTCTATGTGCCTATAAAAAAACCAACAAATACCACATGGATGATGCCAGGTTCCCCCTCTTACCACAAGAGGTAATCCCTGTGCCTGGGTATCTGACCCCTACCTGGCCCTTTTCCAGAAGGGTGTCTGAAGGATCTCTCTTCAGATACTCATATTTTAATGGAAGTCTCTAAGGAGTTTTGAGTTTTTCATTTGTTTTGTTTTGAGGCAGAGTTTCTCTGTGTAGTCCTGGAACTTGTCTTGTAAACCAGGCTGGTCTTGGAACTCAGAGATCCCCACGCCTCTGCCTCCTGAGTGCTGGGATTAAAGGTGTGTCATTGAGTTTCCTTTTTTTTTTTTAAATGGTGGAAACTTTGAAGGGAGGAGCCTTGCCCTTCAGACACCTTTTCTGTTACTCATTGAAAATTGTAAGAGTTTTTTGGTTTTCTTCCCTTCCTTCCCCTTCCCTTCCCCTCCCCTCCCTTCCCTCCCTCTTTCCTTCCCTCTTTCCTTTCTTCTGGCTATGACCTCTGATCTCGAGGCAAACTTTGTTTATTAACATACAAATAAAATATCACCACAGGTGTAGTCTGTGACTAAAGACACACAGGTGTAGTATGTGAATAAGGGCACTGGTGTAGTCTGTGACTAAAGACACACAGGTGTAGTATGTGAATAAGGGCACTGGTGTAGTCTGTGAGTAAGTTTGCACATAATGTAGTTTGTAAGACATGAGGAACACTAATAAAAGCCTTTATCTCAGCCATTTAAAATTCATGTTTTGTAAATTCACACACACACACACATAATCTTTTAAGCCAGGTGTATATGTATACATAAATAACATAGAAAGGCATATGGATTGTGCAGTTATTAAAGGTTTTTTGTTTTGTTTGGGTCTGAAGGTCAGCTTTAGACTTGTTTTTGTCTGGCCTAGTAAAGGCCTGAGTGGTTACATAGGGCATCTCAGTTTGTATTTTAAGTGAGTACGTTAGGCTCGGGTAGGTAATGTTATAACTTGGATGGGCAGCAAGTGCGGTGGTGGTGGTGATAGAGAGATGGCTTGGCTTACAGTCATCATTGTGAGCAAAGGGGTGGGACAGAGGGAGAGGGAGGAGACAGAACACAGGAAATCCTTTGTAGTAGCTCTAAGATGCAGATTGCAAATAGGAGCCCTAAATGGCAAATTAAAGATCAATTCTACTCATTGAGCTGCTGCAAAGACTTTCTGAATCTGGGTTTTAGCCATGCAGAACTTTTTTTTTTTTTTTTAAGATTTATTTTATGTTTATTTTTGTGTTTGTTTTTCTGCATATATGGATATGCACCAAATGTTTTACTGGGCCCAAGGAGCCCTGAAGAAGACATCCTGTCCCCTGGAACTGGAGCTAGAGAGGGTTGTGAGCCACTATTTGAGTGCTGGGAACCAAACCCAGGTCCTCTGCAAGAGCGTCAAGTGCTCTTAACTGCTGAGCCATCCCCCTGCCTCTATTATTATTATTATTATTATTATTATTATTATTATTATTATTATTATATTTACTGTAACCCTTGGTAGGTAAAAATAAGCAGCATTGTGATAATGCTGGTTTTTAATCAGAAAAGAATAAGTGAAAGGTTATTCAGTCTTGGTTGAACACTAAAGGGTCTGTCAGCAAAGGGCTAAAAGGTGCTCTGTGTGTCCTGGGTTGCCTTTGCTAGAGAATGAGTGTGAAAGCATACCGCACCTACAGATGACTGCAGAGTCCACATTTCTTCAGAGAGCTCTGGGTGTTTTGTACACGTTTCCTTGTTAATTCTCAGAACCATCCTGCCCAGATCAGATGTGCTGTAAAGGAGAGTCTGCTTCCTTGGCAACAAGCCACGAGAAGAATTCCTCTTGTCCTTCATCTTCCCTGGTCACCACGCAGCACCGAAAGCATGGGTGGTGGCTGTAGCTCTGGCCAGCGTCCTTCCGCAGGACCAGTTGTATGTAGAAACCCATGTGGCCTTACTTTGGGGGTTGAAGTGTTTCGTAGGAAAGGTGGGAAGCTCGGCTTTTTCTCAGGCTTTCTTGTTTAAAGATTTATTTGTACCTACAACAAAAGAAAAGTCCTTTTTTCTGGGGTGTGATACTCATGAACCTCACAATTGAAATTGGAGTGGACATTGTCTTAGGGTTTTATCACTGTGATAGAAGTCCATGACCAAAAGTAACTTGGGGGAGAAAAGGGATTTATTTCATCTTACAACTTTCTGGTCACACTCCACCACTGAAGAAAGTCAAGGCAGGAGCTGGAGCAGAGGCAGTGGAGCAGTAGTATTGTTTACTGGCTTGTTTCTCCTGGTGCACTCAGCCTGCTTTCTTATACCATCCAGGACCACCTGCCCAAAGGCAGTGTCTTTTTTGGTGAGCTGGACCTGCCTATGCCTACAGTGATCATTAGTCATTAAACTGCCCTACAGACTTGCCTACAGACAGTATGAATGGAGGCATTTCTCAACTGAATTTGTTCCCAGATAACTCTGACTTGAGGCAGGTTTAAAAACAAACAAACAAACACCTATCCTCGACAAAGAGGTAGGGTAGGGAGCCATGCCTGGTTTTAGATTGCCTTGGAGAAAGTCTGTTATATAGCAGGGTCTTTAAGCAGTGATTCAGGGGGCTGCATTCTTCAGGGCCTCCCACCTGGTGCACTAGGTGTATCCAGTAGACCTTTTGGCATATGGGAAAGGGAAAGCCCTCTTTAGCTGACGACCCCATAAGGCATTTTTCCTTCTATTTTACAGTCCTCTTTTCTTTGAAGTTTAGATGAAAAAATATTGACAGGCAGGTTTGACTGGAGCCCACAGCCAGCAGACTTTCTCCATTGTATCCACACTTCCGTTTTACTCTCTTCCAGCATGCATGTTAAAGAGAGAATACTCCCAACACACTTGAAAAATGATGATTTTAAAGTGTTGTTTGTATGTTGAAGTGTAGTTATAATTAGTAGAGTAGCCAGTAAGATAACTATTTGTGGGGCCTGAGATGAAAGCACGTGGAATTAGAAACTGTCCCTTTAAACATCAAGATACTTTTCCCAGAAAGCACTGTCTCTGCAGTTTAGCCTGGCTTGCTAGGTTTTCTCCTCCTCTTCCCTACACATGTTTATCCTTTTGGGTCATCTATTTTCCTTTCAGTTCAATGACAAAATGACATGACTAGAATAGCCTTGTATTGTTCATTGTTTCTTTTTTCCTCCCTAGCCCTTTTCTTCCCTCTTTTAGGAAGCCTGCTTGTGATACTATTGTGTGTTCTGACAAAGGTAGAAGAAGCCCCTTCCACCTGGGAGTTAAGAGGAGACTGATGTGCTAAATGCACTTCACATCAGTGTTCAGAAGCCAGTTAAAGGGAATACTCCATTGCCATGTGTTACCTACTATAAAATCCTTTCAACTGATTGAGAAGCTAAAGGGGGGGGGGGGCGCGTGTTGAATCAGAGGTGTCCTGCACATCTCACAGAACCTGTGGTTGTGTAGTTGAACTCCACATAGTCAGGATTCATGAAAACACTTCAACTGGTACATTGGACCCTGAAAAACTAAGTCAGTGATCCAAGCTGTAGTAGTCAGTAGTATTCACCATAGGTGGCTCTGCTAAAAAATAACATCCTGTCCTCTCTTCTCCAGGTGTGAGCTCAACTGTATGTCACTTTTTCTTTCTTGTTGGTTCTCCAGATAGAGCTCATCCTTAGGTCTGCAGTCTCAGCATTTGAGACAGAAAATTAGAAATTTGACCTACTTATGTAATACGCAAGTTCCCATCAGTAGAATATTAGGGAAGATATAAACCTTTCTTTTTTATTTGCATTTAATGTAACCATTGAAGAAAGATCAAAACAGTAAATCTGCCATGGCAAGGAAAAAAGTATTAACAAATTTTTTGCCTTGTGCATTCATCATCTTAGGTCTTCAGGGAGTTCATTTGATCATTGGAGTTGGGGGGCAAAATGAATATAAAATATTTGACAAAGTTGCAAATTTTTTTCCTAATTGTACCACCTTGCCATGTTATGCCCAATTAAATAAGTACTTCCCACTGAAGTCTATGATGGTATGTCATAGTGGCTGACTCCAGCCAGGATGTGGGTTTTAATAGCTGAGAAGGTAAAGGGAAGTGGTTTATGCTGTATTTTGTATTGGTTATTACTGGCTTGTTTTTCTATTAGTCAGTGTGCCTCAATTGTTTGTGTTAGCGAATGAAATGAGGGACTAAGGCTAGATACGTGGATGACTTGATGCTGGGCATTTGAGTTTAAAAATCACATATGGTATATGGATTTCAGAAAAAGCCAGGGAATACGTCCTTGTTTTTAACTGTGCCCTTAAATGGGAGCAACATTGTCCTGCCCCCAGTTGCATGAGTCTGTGTTATAGCTTAGCATCTGATGTGGCTTGTTGCTGTTTTAGAATGGCATGGGGGAAGGGGTGGATGAAGGAAACACTTGACCCTTGAATTTGAACCTTTCCTGTCCTTGTGCTTTGAGCAAATTCAGTTTGCTTAGGTTCATGAACACACTTAGAGCATTTAAAAAAAAAAATTTATGGTAATTTATTTTATCATAGCTTGCACTCTTACCAAGGAGAAAGAGACCCAAACACCCACTGATTAGCTGTTCTTTTGCTCCACGGGGGTAAGATGCCTGAGCCTACACCATTTCTGAAGGATGTGGAGACATTTACTACCTTACTCCTCCTTTGGTGTTATTGTGTTCTCTAGGTGTTGGCTGGATCTAGGCAGTGCTGTTCAGGTGCTGCTGCTTAGATGTGTGTGCTTGTTAGAAGGCATTGGGACAGGAATGTAGCCTTGTGGCCCCAGCAGGCTCACCAGAATGAGCACTGTAGAACAGCCCCAAAACTGAGGTATAAATCTTCAGTGCCTGGCAATGATACTACCCATTAAGGAGACTCTTTTTTTTTTTCCCTGTCCTACTCGGTTCCTGGCTATACTAATAGAACAGCACATCAAGCAAGGCTGTAAATAAAAGTTATTACCTAATAGGTGGGTGCCGAAGTGGAACGGACGGAGCTGAGGCATGGAGGCCTTATTACTGCTCATCAGCAATTACAAACAGGATAAAATGTGTGGGGCTTGCGCTGATGCAGCGGCAGCTAATAGAGGCTGGGATGACACTGGGCCATGAGAGGATGATGTATGCTGATGGGGTTTTACTGCCTCTTCTTGATGCTTGCTTTCAGGACAAGTTGTGTTATCTGTTTTCCTGCTTGCTCATCCATCTCAAGAGAGACAGTCCCATTGCCTCTCCTGCCAGTGGGTGGGCTGCTCATACTCCTCCTGCCTGCATCTGTGTCTAAAGCATCACCTCATGAGATAAACATCTCTGGAAATACTTCATTGTCATGGCCAACTAACACCGTAATCTTACTGGATTGCTTGCTGTGGTGGTTGGAGCACATCTTCAGAAGCAGATGTTTCTATGGAGTCTAGGGTCAGGTAGGGCTCTATCTGTTAAATAACCACCATGACAGAGTCCTATAGTTGAATCTACAACATGCAGAAGTGATGTTGCTTGCCCCTGGGAATTCAGCCACAAAGAGACAGGTTAAATTCAGAAACAAATACAACTAATTCCAGCTTTAGAGAACAGCTGACAAATAATTTAGGTTTATTTCAAAAAGACCAAAGCTAGAGCGATAGCTCAGTGGTCAATAATAGCTCTGAGTACTTTTGCATAGGACCTGAGTTTAGTTCCCAGTACCCACATTGGGTGGCTCACAGTCGCCTTTGACTCCTCTTTCAGGGGATCACATGCCCTCTTCTGGCCTCTGCAGGCTCCTGCACACATGTGGTACACAGGTATATATGCTCAGGTCTTTGCATGTGTGCACACATACACACATAAAATAAGATAGGTTAAGTGAGGACTGAGAAGGTCATGTCAACCACAAGAGCAAGCATAACATGAGGTAACCTTTAAAGAGGTGACTCTTGCTTGAGAAATTCTTAAATCACAACCCTAGAATCATTAGGCATGATAAAGGGCCACTGGCGTGTGGGGTCAGAGACTAGCAGGAGGATTGTGGTTTGTGTGAGTAGAAAACTTCAGAGTGTCATGTAAATAGCTTGTGCTTGAGAAATTGAGATGATGCAGTGCTGCTCAGCTCTGAGCACTCCCAACCCCAGCATTCAGACTCTGGAGACACGCTGGCATAGAGCACAAAGGAGTGCTTTTGAGAAGGGCGTCCCAGTTTGATCCCAGAAGTCAAGTGTTCTGGTTGTTCAGCTCTTTGTCACAATCAGGAGACTTCTTGCTGCTGGAGAAATTGTAGTTTTGTTGTATAAAATACAGGCTGAAGGGAGACACTGTCACTCTTTTCTTTGATGCGTTAGCTATATAGTAGGTAAAGACACCTGATATATGATAATCTTATTGTCAGAAGCCAGGCAAATGAAGAAGTAATATTAGAGATGGGTCCTTCAGTCTATAGTAAATGCTTTCCCATTGGGCAAATATAGATTTTCCCCTTTCCATACAAAGTAAGATTTGAACCTGAAGACAGATGCTTGTAATCCCGGAATTTGGAAGGTTGAAGCAGGAAGATGAGGGGTTCATAACCAGCCCTCAGCTATATAGAGGCCACCCTGGGTGACCTTGGGGTTTTTTCTTGTTTTTTGTTTTGTTTTGTTTTGTCCAGAGCTGAGGACCGAACCCAGGGCCTTTCGCTTGCTAGGCAAGTGCTCTACCAATGAGCTAAATCCCCAACCCTGGGTTTTTTTTTTTTTTTTTCTGAGACCAGCCTTGGGGTTTTCTTTGCTCACAGTGGCTTGTAGCTGCCAAAGTCAGCTGTAATCTCCATAGCCCACTGAGAACATGTTTAGAACTTTGTTTAAAATTTCTTTGCTGAGGCTGGAGAGATGGTTCATTGATTAAGAGAAGTTGCTGCTCTTCTAGAGACTTGTCAGTGAGCTCACATCTGCCCATAGCTTCCCTTTCTGGCCTCTGTGGACACCTGTAGATAACAGGTGTGAGCGCATGCACGCGCACACACAAAATCCTTTAAAAAATTTCTTGCCTGTTGAATATGTTAATTACATACAATTATTTTATTGAAATAGGTTTATTCTTCATGTTTTTGTTTTTTTTTTTTTTTAAATGCTTTTTCAAATTCCTTCTGAGAAAGAGTCAGAAAATACATTTCGGCTGTATGGTAGTGTCCCTGTCCTGACTCACGTCGTCACCCCGCCCCATCAAGCACTTTGCCGCTGAGCTGTGTCCCTAACTCCTTTTTGACTTTCTATTGTTCAGGTTTTGTTTGTTCTGTTGTGCTTTTGTGTTTTCAGTCCTCGTTTTAAAAGTTAATGTCAGTGTATATATTAATGAAAAGCATTCCTTTCAGGGTTTCACAGGCTTGCTGTGTTTGAAGACAAACATGTCTCTTTCTCAAACTCTGTTTTTTCATGTACACTTGTGTATTTCTCTTTTAGCACAATTTAGGGCCCATAGAAGGTTACTCATTTTTGTGTGGCAAAAATCATGGTTTAAAAGAAGACTTGCATCTAAACCAACAACACGAGGAAACACTTTAGCCAATAAATTTGGTTGTTATGATTAAAAATCAGAAAGTTTAACCTTGGAGACATTTTGTCATGGGGACCTCATACTGTGATTAGTTATCTGAACAGCCAAGTGCCTCTGTGGACTTTGTTAACCAGCCTCCCGCTATATGTGTGTAATTATTTTTGGTACATGCACATACTCTGCTATAAAAGCTTCTTTGGCCTTATGCTCCCTGCCGTTCTGAATTCTCTGTTTCATTACCACTGTTCACCTACAGAGTTTCAGAAAGCCATTCCCAAATAGCAGAACCACAACTTGGAATTTTAAATAAACCACATCTCTATTAACTCTACAGATGGGGGAATTAGTTACCTGTTATGCATTTCCCACATTCATCTGCCCTTTCAGAACTTATTAAAAATGCATACATGTATAAGCTAGAAGTAGGGCATTGAGCTTGGTGTGTCCGTTTCTGTTAATTCAGTGAGGGCAGAGGATGTAACATAATCTTGATGGCCTTTATACCTTGAATGTAGCACATGTTCACTTGATAGAAAGTGTACTGGCAGCTGCTGATTTTTTTTTTTTCCCTAGAAAAAGTTGAACTCTTCTACAAAGATAATGTTATTACATCATAGTTTGAATTATGTATCTAAATATACAAGGTGGCTTTTAAAAGATACATGGTTGGGGAGAGCTTAGTGCACTAGAAGCTGAATCGTAGGTGCATTTGTTTCTAGCCTGGCACAAACTGGAAGGTCTTGTAACTGATTCAGCTCTACATTTCCCCAGGACACCTGTTGATAAATGCATTTGTAGAAGAGTAAAATCTTGGCCGTCCTCATTCCTAGAATAGAAGTTGTAGTAATTGACATAATTAAAAATGGATCCTTATTGGCTTTGGAGGAATACAGACTAGGAGTGACCTTCAAAGTCTGTGACAGATCATAAAGCATACTTAGAGGTAAGAGTAGCCCTCACCAACCTGGAAAGGGATCACCTTCCTGTTGTCAGCTTCAACTGTCTATCACAAGTTTTCCCATCATACCGTAAGTGTGGTCAGTGTTGCTGGGAAGAAGTTCAGAAGGCTCTCTGCCAGTCATCTGCAAGCTTGGTTACTCTGGTATATTATGTGTGGGATATTCTTTTTGAACGTAATTTCAGGCTTACCAGAAAAGTTAGGGGAGTGTGTAAAATTCCCAGGTTCTTCTTATACAGTTAGTTCTTCAGAGTTGATGTTTTTAACCACGTGTTTCTACCTCTGTTTATCTCTACACATACCTATATCCCTTATTGAGTAAGTTGCAGATTCACTATTCTTTCACATAAAATCTTTAATGTGTAATTTCTTTTCTTTTCTTTCTTTCTTTCTTTTTTTTTTTGAGACAGGGTTTCTCTGTAGTTTTGGAGCCTTTCCTGGAACTCGCTTTGGAGACCAGACTGGCCTCAAACTCACAGAGATCCTCCTGGCTCTGCCTCCCAAGTGCTGGGATTAAAGGCATGCACCACCGCCCGGTGTGTATAATTTCTTAAAACCAAGAATTAGTCTTATGTGATTATGATACAATTTTCAGAACTTAAAGTTTAGCTTTAATGTAATACAGAGTAGTTTTAGTACGTTTGTTCGAAGTGTGGACAGCTTGATAAGTCTTTCATCAAAGAAAATTGAGCAGCTGGGCGGTGGTGGCGCATACCTGTTATCCCAGCACTCAGGAGGCAGAGACAGGTGGATCTCTATGAGTTCGAGGCCAACCTGGTCTACAAAGTGAGTTCCACGACAGCCAGGACTGTTTGACAGAGAAACTGTTTTGGGAAAAAATAAATAAATAAAAAGAGTTACATGTTTCAAATATGTGTGGCAAACAGTTTTCATAATAATAATTTTTATTAATTCTTCACCTCTTAATTTTCTAGCAGCTTATTTTATGAATGGGGTTATTTCTCTCTCCTTTACAGACTATTGTTTTATTTATTTATTTGTTTATTTTTTATTTATTTTTTTGAGACAGAATTTATTGTGTAGCCTGGCTATCCTGGAACTCACTATCCAGTAGTCTAGGCTGGCCTCAAACTCCCAGAGATCCACCTGCCTCTGCCTCCTGAGTGCTGGGATTAAAGGCTTTTGCCACCATTGTCTGGCAGTTTTTGTTGTTGTTTTTTTTTTTTTGGTTTGTTTGTTTTAAGGTTTTTCTCCACTTGGTACCCTTGGTAGAGCCCATGATTGATGCAGTCACAAGTATGGAATGCCTGCTGCTCTGGCTCTGATTGAGAAAAGGCTACAGTGTTCTTTCTAGGCACAGGAGAGAAAAGTGAAGTTAGGTTCAGCATAACCTCACTTCAGAAGTTGTTGAAATGTGGCACCTAGGTTGTTTATTCATAGGCTTAAGGATTTTCCCTAACACTAATGAGTCAAAGGCTAGCTTTTGGGTAGAAGAAGCTAAGTGATAGGTTGGAAGAGCAACTGAATTAAGCTCAGTGCTAAATTGGAAACAGAAATAGTTTAAAAGCAAATGATCTGTTTAATTTTAGCAGCCACTCAGTCATGCATTCTAGCTGATTTTCTTTAACCAGCAAAATAAAAATGTTCAAACATTTTCCCTTTCATTAAACCTGTAGCACGCATCCCCTAGATGCCAGTTTCTCAGGACAGGATTGCCATCATGAGGAACCTGCCTTTACAGAAGTCAACTCTTCTCTTCCTTCATTATTGCTGTGTTGAGCACCAATGTAGCCAGCAGTGTAGCTGATGCTGTACCTTACCTGGAAGCTTACATTGTAAGTCAAATCGGTAAAACAGTTGAAGATTTAAAAAGCCCTCCAAGGAAGGGTAAAATGGATGGTTTAAATGAAAGTGTGTGTCTGTGACTTTAGAATAACTCTTGAAACTTGGAGTAGCATCTCATTTATCTTCACCCATTTCCCTTCCCTGCTCCTATAGTCAGTGTTTCTGCGTAAAAGATGGGTTGTCAATCTTTTTGACAAAAACAAAACAAAACAAAAAACCAGCTTAGGCTCACACCTGGGCAAGTCATTGATGCTTTGGAGACCAAGATACTGGAGTATAATCTTCTGAAGAAACCTGATTCTGTCTCTGCCTTCTAACCCTCTTCAGATATTAGGCAGGAGCGGGAGGAAGTTGCTGTAGTTACCAGAGTTACCCACTGTCTCAAACAGTTACAAGACTCAAGAGGCCTACGTGAAAACCTCCAGATTAATGGGGTTGGAGCATAGAAGATTTACTTCACATTTTTAGGAAGCTTAGCCCTTAAATTTGTGTTTTGAGAAACTAAATGCAAACAGTATTACCCACCCTGTACATAATTCCATGAAAATAACTGTGGCTGTATCTATTCTGTGAATACATAAAGATATAAATCTTACTGTTTTGGTAGTATTGAAGAAGGTTGTACAGCAGAAATTCAAGATGATTGTTTTCATGAATTCAAATCTTTGGATTTTCATTCTCACCTCTGATTTGTAGTCAAGAGATAACAGTTAGAAGGCATGTGGCTGGCGTGTAGTGATTTTTTTTCCTGGGGTTTCCTTCCTCTTTCCTTCTCTCTTCTTCCCTTCCCCTCCTCCATCAACTTCCTGAATTCTGGGGTTCTAAATTTGGGCTTCCATGCCCAGATCTCTTGAGTTTATCTTTAAATTTTTTTTTTAAAAAAATAATTCTATGTATGGATATTTCGTCTGCATATAGGTTTGTGTACCACATACATGCCTGGTGCCCGAGGAGACTGGAAAATGGTGTTGGATCCCCAGGAAGTGTAGTTACAGACAGTTGTGAGCCACTGTTGGGTACTGGGAATCAAACCTGGGTTTTCTGGAAGAGCAGCCAGTGCTCATGTCTGCTGGGCCATCTCCCCTCCCCTTCTTCCCTCCCCTCCCCCTCTTTTCCTTCCTTCTTTTCTTCCTTCCTTTGTAACCCAGGTTTGTCTCAGACTCACTATATAGCTGAGGCTGACCTTGAATTCCTAACCCTACGACCTCTATCTCCTGAACGTTAAGATTACAAATATGATTACCATACCTGGTTTATACAGTGCTGGGAATCAAACCCAGAGCTTTGTGTATGCTAGGCAAACACTCTGCTGAACTATGTCCCTAGCTCCTTGAGTTTCTCCGTTTTTCTTTTCTCTCTTTGTCTCCTTATTCTGTGGTTTGCTCTACTGTGCTGATAGTTGTAAAAATCAGTGCTTTATAACACTGAACTCTTAAGTTAGCCAAGGAGGTCATAAGAAGAAAAGCTTGTAGATTGAAGGCTGTTGAGCAGTCTGAATAAGAAGTGGAGGGTCTATGGGGATATAGTTCAGTTGGGCTGGCATGAATGGTTTTGCTAATGCAGATGCCAAACTCAGGAAGTGATGCCAGGCCCCAGAAGAGGACTGCTGTGTTTATTGCTGGCCTCACAGACTCTCCTGACTACCTACCTCTTGGGATTTAGCACCTGGTCATGCCCTCTTTGTAAATAGAAGAGGCACTTCACAGACCAAGGTGGTGGTGGTGACATACAGGCCTCAGAAGTTCATGGATTTATGGACTACTGGCGTGTGCGTGCGTGCGTCCGTGCGTGTGTGTTTATAAGGCTATTTGGCATATAAGCTGGAAGAGCCTGTCAGGGAGTTGAAGCACCTTGACTTGACTTGTGGGGAGCCATGGAAAGCTGAGGTGACTTGGTTTGCCTTTCCTGTTTGTTAAAATAGAGTTTCAAATGAAGTTACCTAACTTGGTTCTGAGCTGTTTATACCATCCTACAAGTAGTCAGTAAAGATTGAGTGTGGATTTTTTCCCACAGTAACATGACAGTGATTGAATTCTAATATTAAGCCCAAGATGTGACAGATAGTACAAGTTAACATGTCAAGAAAGAAAGACGGGGTGGGGGGGGGGGTGGGGGGGTGATTTTATTATAAGTTAAATTACTATAATTGCAGAAATTCAGAGCGTTATTAGCAGGTATGGGAAGAACAGAGTCATACATCGTGTAAATCATACTCTAAAAGAGCCGTGGACAGAGTGGCTGGACAGACAGCTCTCCCAGAGAAATTGATGATGGTTGTGGTCAGGCTCTGAGACAATGAGAGAAGCTTGTCTTCATTCCCACGCTGGGGCCAGAGTTTGTCCCTCCCTTGTTCTCGGGACCACTGGGCCTTTATATGTGTAGAGAGGAGGGGGAGCTCGATCCTGTAGTGTTGCTCTGCGCAAGAGCGGAGGTAGAGTCTTCATGGCTAGCAGGACCACAGAATGGTTAAGGGACAGGCTCCTCCGGCTCAGAATCCTGCACTACAGAGAGTTCCAGCCGAGAACTGGGAAGTTCCTTTACCCTGTGTCTTGGTGTCCCCATCTGTGAGATTCAGGAAATAATAATACCTACCTCATAGCCTTGCAGAAAATAAATTAGTTAACCTATGTGAAATATATGTACTTTATGTTAGCATTTGATTGCTGTTATTGCAGAAGCTCAACAAAAGGAGTCTCTTCATTTATATGTCTGCCTACTTTGTTGAATGGTTTTAAAAATCATTGAAAGAGACAGAAATGGGTGAATCTCTGTAACTTCTCAAGGCCAGCCTGGTCTACGTAGCAAGTTCCAGGCCAGCTAGGGCTATACAGTGTGACCCTGTCTCCAAACAAAACTAAAATATTACATTGGGCAGAAGGTTACATGTTATATGATTCTGTTCATATATACATGTGTATACATCTGGAAGCATTCTTGAAATAACGAAAGTATAGAAACAGATGACAGATAAGTGATAATAAGACAGCAAACAAGGGTTTGGAAGTTGATGTGATTCTGAAAGAGCAGTCTTAAACCTGGCGGAGTAATGCATGCCTATGATCTGAGCACTTGGCTTTGAGGTCGTTTTAGGCAACAGAGAAATTCCATAAGAAAATAACAAGCAGCATGAAGGATTCTGTGGCTATAGAAATGCTGTATGTCTGAAAATATCTCTATCAGTTGCCTGGCTGGGGAAAGTGGGTGAAGAAAGAGTACATGACATTTTGTTGTTGTTGTTTCTTCTAACTGTGTAACAAGTTCTAAGATTATTGATAGAGAAAAATTGGTGATGAAGGCCTGTGTGGACAGATCAATATGTTAAACATCACAGAAGGAAAACTGAGCTGACCACTGATACTGAATGAGATGTGTTGAACTCCCAGGATGGGGTGAGGGTGGAATTAAACTAGGTGGTGTCATTCAAAGGGAAAAAATAACCAACATTTTTCATTTTCATGTCAAACTTACCATATCAAACATACAAACAAGCAAAACCCCTCAGATGTGCTCTTCAAGTGCCTTTTTTCACACTCTGTGAAATGGTTCACTTAGATCTTATGATAAAGAGAAGGCTGGGGAGTGATTGCTCACTATGGACGTAGTACATTAGGTGGGCATAATAGAGATGGCCAGGGTGACACATGGGAACCAAAGCCACCTTCCTTTTTGATTACATTGAAGGTTGAGCTCAGGTGATACTCTTTTCTGATATTTCCTTTCTTCCCTTAATCAACTCCCCTCACTCTTTTTTTTTTTTCTTCACTGAGTTGAGGACCGAACCCAGGGCCTTGCACTTGCTAAGCAAGCGCTCTACCACTGAGCTAAATCCCCAACCCCTCTCTTCACTCTTAAGTATAGGATTTCTACTTTTTGTGTTCTTAGCACTCTGTTCATATGTCAATAACCACTTACTAGGCCATGGATGGATGGATGGATGGATGGATGGATGGTGCTTAATGTCAGTTTGCACAGAGTAGTCATTAATCTAGAAGCCTGATCAGTTACATAGCTCAGATAAACTGAGGATGTTACTAAATGAGATTGTGATTATTGAGAATAAACTTGGTTATGCTTTTCATTTATGTTTTTAATATAAGTATTTTCTTAGTTTTTTAAAAAAATAATAACTTAGCCGGGCGGTGGTGACGCATACCTTTAATCCCAATACTTGGGAGGCAGAGGCAAGTGGATCTCTGGGTTCGAGGCTAGCCTGGTCTAGAGTTCCAGGACAGCCAAGGCTACACAAATTACCCCTGTCTTGAAAGCCCCCCCCCCCCCAAAAGCAACTTGAGCTGTTTAACAATGAATGCATGTTTAATGGCTGTTATGAACAGTATCACATGGTAGCTCAGGAGGGAAAGGCAGCCTTCCACAAGCCAAGTGAAAGGGGATACTTAGAAGAGTGATTTACATTAGTCACAGAGAATATAATCAGATTGAAGGAGTGATGAGTAAGTAGTACTAGAAGTTAGGTCACCTCATAAATGCTGTTAAACATCCACTCCTTGACAAGGTGTAGATGACCTGACCCCCATGTTCAGTGTGTGTCAGGCACTTTGGAGGCAGAGGACTCCTCCCTCCACAAACTCCAGAGGACCTGGGCAAATTACAGGGTACCTCCCCTTTGTGTGCTCTATGTGGGCTTGTTGAGTGCCTGCTGAATTTTTTTTCATTTTGGTTTTGAATATGAATTAGAGGAGAAGTGTGCAATTAATTTCCTTTCTTAAAAGTTAAATGATAGTATCCTATGTAGGTTCATAAATTTGGGACATGGCACATTCCACAGGAAAACTAGCAAAGACATTTGAAAAGTTCATGTACTGCTTCTGTAAAAAATGTCTTTTAGTCAAGAGAAGTCTTTACAGTATGGAGGGCAGCCTAGTGATAGGGTACTTTCTAGCATGCTTTGGGTTTCATGGTGGTGTTAATAATAAAGCATTTGTGTAGAAGCACCTTTCACAGTGCTGCCATGTGGACAGTTAGATGAGAGCATTTACCCCTGGAAGATTTCTGTTGTGGTTTGCTTTTTGAGCATCCTGGGAGTGGAGACCCTCAAAGTTTGATGCATTCTCAAGAGTCTGATGGTGCTATACCACTCAGTTTCCCCATCTTCTACTATCAGCCAGGGGAAGAAGCAGAGGTGTGTACTCAGATCATAGAGTGTGCAAGAGGATGAGCCCACCCTGTGTACCTAAGAGCATAGAAGAAATCGCCAGAGAAAATAGGGTGAAGTAAGGAGTGAGATTGGAAGGTGGGTGGGGTTTGTGGCTAAAAATTGTGCTGTCTAGCAGGTTGTGAACAGTTGACTATTAAGTGGTTATGATCTAGAACTGGTATCTAACTGAATGTAAGCTGAATTCATCTCTAAAGAAATGAAAGCATTCTTTACAAGATTTTAGTCATCAACCTCTAGAATCTTATTCTCTCTCTGTGCAATGTTTTATTTTGTTGTTTGTTTGTTTATTGAACTTGTTACTCTGAAATTATTCTAAGGTCATTAGAAATATAACAGAGGAAGGGGAAATCCCATTTGAACCAAGTGCAAAAAATAATTTTTTAAATGGGTAATGAGGGAGTTCACGGTCTTGAAGTTTTTGTGATGCACAGAGCAAAATGTCAGGAGAAGGTGAATCTAATCCCTCTACATGCTCCAAAAGCAAAGCATCGGAAGAAACCTGTAAAAAAGGCCTTTTTCAAGTCTCTTTTATCAGTGTTCCAGGGAGGGTGGTGGTTTTCGTGGACAGAGGTTTTAGCAGCTTAAGCTCCTTTAAATGGTAGAAGGAGAGACAGCAGTGATGTGTGAGGGTTCATTAATTATTGCTCTTTCTGATGTTTGCACAGGCTGTTGGGATCATAAATGTCAATCTGTCAAGAGACTGTGATAGGTTCTAAAAAAACTGATTGAGTACCTCAAAAGCTGCCACAGAGCCTGAGATTAACCGGGCTCCTCTCTTAGAGGTGTGAAAGGCGTGGGCGGAGGGGTTGGAGACTGTTTTCTTTGTTGCACTTTGGGGCTCTGGCTCTGGGGTTCTGTGTTGAGGGCTGGCTGGAGCAGAGGGTGAGAGTCTGCCTGAGACGTCAGCAGGCCACAGCTACTGTTAGCAGCCTGGGGTGGGCGTGGGCTGCAGCTGCACAGTGCCAGGAGAGTAAGAGAGCCGGGCTGCAATTTTGACAGGCCTGACACAGTTCATTTGGAGATTTTCAGGAGAGAACATGAGTAATAAAGACAAGAACAGTGACAGCAGGGAACAAACGTACATCTCTGTCGGAGACAAAACAGTTTGAGAAGCAGCAGCCCTGTTGCCGTCAGGCTTCCGCTGTAAATGTATTCCTGAGTTGAGAGACTCGGTGCTAGTTACTGTCTGTACTTGGCTAGCAAAGTCCAATTAGAGGAATTTCTCTCTGTAGACATTTGTTTTTTAAAAACACTGTACTTGTTTCCTCTGTCACATGTTGAGCAGTGGTTGCCTTCAGACCAAGAAATTGGACACAGGCAAAATAGGTGAAATTTTCCTTAGAAGATTTCACGCGGTGTCTTTGTCATTGTTAAACACTGGCTGAGAAAGAGGGGACTAAAGTGCTGAGAGTTGTGAGCCTGGCATGGGAGTGCAGCAGCCTGTGTGGGTATACCCAGCCTAGAGTAGTTCTCAAGAGGAAACACTCGGGGTGTGGGGAGGGAAATGTGCTTTGTTGGCGCTTTATGAAGGACCTTAATTAGAAGTCACTCCTGACTCCTGGGGTGGGACCGTGTCTAGCTTGCCACTGCAGCTCCTCCTGCTGCTAATGAGCATGCTCCTTTCTAGGACGTGTTTCTTCTGACAGTTAGAGCTGAGTGTGAGAGTTATTTCTGTTCACCTTGCTCGCCACATTTAACCCTTACTGCCCAAGTTCAGCATATGCAAATAGAGTAATTAGATAGTTTCTGCCATTGTTCCCCAAACTGAAAATGCTTCAAGTTAGAGGGACTGAAACTTAGAAGCAGGTGGCAGATAATCACAGTTGACTCCAGGTGAACAGTAGATGGGTCTTTGAATGTTAGCTCGTGTTTTGGTCTTTTCTGGTAGTCTTTTTCTAACTTGACTTAAAATTTATAATTGAATAGTTGAATTATTTAGTTCAGTATTATGTAATTAGAATCCCTACACTAGACATCTGTTTCTCTTATTTAGGCAGCTCACCCCAGGCACAAGGTTTCATTAACTAATTAGCAAAGGAGATGTAAAATTCGTCCATAGGCCTGATGCTGAGCCTGTAGACTCCTGTTTATTTCATTAGCTTCTAATTAAAACACCAAGTTGACCTGTGAGAAAATGTCAGAAAATGACTTGCTTCACTAAGAAGTGGCATACAACTCATCCACCTGGATGGCAGCATGCCGCAGACAGTTTGGATGGGTAACTTCCTTCTACTTCTCCTTGCATTAGGGAACATTAGAGGACACTAGGGTTTCTTTCCAGTTAATGTAGACCATCAGTGAGGGCAGAGGAAGTCATTGTACCCCAGGGCTTCAACACTGTGGATCCCTTAGTGTCTGGGAAGAGTGCAGAGATTCTAAGAAGACACAGTCTGCTGGGCAGTTCATCTAGTGCTTCTCAACCTGTGTGTCACATCCCTTTCTTAGGGGTTGCATATCAGATGTCCTGAATATCAGATATCTGCATTGCAATTGCTAATAGCAAAGTTAGTTATGAAGTAGCAACGAAATAATTTTATGGTTGGGGATCATCACAACATGAGGAACTGTATTAAAGGGTTGTAACATTAGGGAGGTTGAGAACCACTGGTGTAGAGTCACATAAGACTGCTGCTCACAGCACAGCTTGTACACATGTTTGGTTGTAAACTGATGCAGATGCTGGGGCCCTCAGAAGAACAACTAGTTCTTTAGGATGGACGGTGTATTGTAGCAGAAACTGTTGGCAGCACCACAGGCCTCCCTTTGACCTGTTGTTCCAAGAATACCTTCTTTCTATTGCCTACAAGAACATTAACTTCTCAGTGTTTAGAGTGGTCAGAGGGACCGTGGAGATTTGTTCCCTAGAGTTATTGTTGATATTGTCTGATGCCTGGACCGTCCTAACTTTAGGGACCCCATCAAACCAAAGCAAGTGTCAGCGAAGACACCTAGCAGTAAGACCGTGCAGACGGGAAATTTGGTTCCTAGTCACAGCAGCATGCCAAGCAAAGGCTTTTCTTTACATCCCCTCCCTGATGCCAGTATATGCCATAGGACTTTCCCCTTGCTCTATTGACATCTGAAATTAAAGTCTCCTCTAGCAATGAAAGACTGTGCTCCACAGAAGATGGCGCACTTAACCATTTGGGCCAGACTCCTCAAAAGAGCTTGAGTTCCAGCTCTGTGCATGTCCCGGCATATGAACCTGCCAGAGGTGTGGGTGAAAGACCCATGAGCTGAGGGTCATTTTCATGTGATAAGTACATTGGCATCATGTATACCTTTTGTGTTTAGCTTGCTTGCTGACTCATTCATTCATTCATCCACTAATGGGGAAGGTCTCACTATGTGACTCAGCTTCATTTATTTACTTATTTACTTGTTTATTTATTTATGGGCAGGATCTCGCTATGTAGCCCTTCTAGCCTGGAAGTTGCTGTGTAGACCCTGATGGCCTTGAATGTCCAGAGATCTGTTTGCCTTTACTTCTCAAGTGCTGAGACGAAAACTGTGGTGTGTCACCATACTAAGCTTTTTGTTGTTTTTGTTTTTTAAGTTTTCAGGCTGGAGAGAGGGTTCAAAGGTAAATAGCTCTTCCTTCTCTTGCAGAGAACTGGAGTGTAGTTTCTCACCAGCTGGTTTACAACTACCTGTCTGTAACTCTAGTTTCAAGGATTCTGAAACCCTCTTCTGACCTCAGAGAGCTTCCACATATATGTAGTATGGGCGACACACACACACTTTCCCGTCCTCTCCTCCTCCAAATAAATTTTAAAATATAGAAATTTTCAGCTTCCATATTGTATCAATCACAGATTAAGAGACACTTCTTAAAAAGATACTTCGAATAGGACAAGCAGTACAGGTTTTTGTTAGGTATCTAAATAGGGTTGTTATCACAAATAGTGCCATTTTTGTGGAAAAAGACCCCCAGGAGAGCAGTGTGGCTCATGCGAGGTGAATTCTCTTGGCTGGCTGCTTTGTAATGATTTACATTTAGATTGTTGCTTTTTGCTCTTGTGGAGCAAAAGGAGGGGGCTGGCCTGTATGGCAGCCTTAGTAGCCGTACTAACTGGGTCTGGACAGCTTTGTTCAGCAGAGCTGGAAAATAGGCTGCAGTTGCTTTCAGTTGTTTTCATTGGAGGGCTTATTTAGTTGGTCTGTGTTGGGGAAATGTCATACAGGACTGGAAGAACTGAATGAGATGAGCAGTGAAGCTTATACTTGTGAAGAGTGATGCCGTGCGTGTGCACGCTGATGTCCTGGGTGGCAGGGACTGGAGCTGTGGACACACTGCCCTTCTGCTGCTATTGGAGCCAGTAAAGCTCAGCCTCCATTGCACACCGAGCAGGTTGGGGAAAGGCACAGAGATAGCCTGTGCCAACATGTCCTCGGGCCACAGCTTCCCAGAAAGCCCTTCAAGGAGAACACATGGACTGCCAGGAGAGGATTCGCTCACTCAACCAGTGCTTAGTGTAGCAATGGGAGGCTATTAGTCAATAAGCAGGGGAATGTGTCCCCTTAACCCCAACAGGGCTAAGGGATATGTGGTTTCCATTCCTTTGACCGACATCCAGCAGGCAAGTCTCTTGGTCTCCATCTGTTGCAGAAGGGAGGGCAAGTGGAACAGCTCACATCCTGCTCATAGGGCAAGACAGTCTCCAAGGGACACCCCCAGCAATGATCTCCCTCCCCAGCCAGGCCCTGACTTTCACAGTTGTACCACTTCCCACCCAGTCTCTTTATCGTTTGAAAACTCCAGTGGATGGGACTGTTATCAAAGATTGTCTCAGAGCTGCCTCACAGACACAGCCAGAGTGTGCCCTACTAACCCCTGGTTATCTAGTCAGATTAACAAGACTAACCGTCACAGGAGGAGTAGAAGGCAGGCCAAGAGAGGACCAGGGTAGTGTGATTCATGTGTGATAATCCAGGAATCAGACTTAGTTGAAGTTTGCCTGTGGAGCGAAGACTAAAGGGTTCCATGTAGCCCTGGGGGGGACACTGTTGTGCAGAGAGAACTGAAAGGAAAGAGACAGTCTGAAGGTGAGGGTGGGTGGTGCACAGGGAGAAAGCAGCTCAAGACACAGTGGCAAAGAGAGCTTGGAAGAGCAGATTGTGCAGGACCTTTTGAGATTGTTGATAAGTGTGACTGGAGTTTTCTCCAGTGTCCACTTGTCTCCTGCAGCCGCTCAGACCCAATTAAACACACAGAGACTTATATTGCTTATGAACTGTATGGCTGTGGCAGGCTTCTTGCTAACTGTTCTTATATCTTAAATTAAACCATTTCTATTAATCTATAAGTTGCCATGTGGCTTGTGGCTTACCGGTACTTTTACATCTTGGTTCTTCTGTGTCTGGTTGGCAACTCTTGACTCAGCCTTCCTGTTCCTAGAATTTTCTTCTCTGCTTATCCCAAGTATATTATACTTCCTGCCTGGCTACTGGCCAATCAGCATTGTATTTATCAGTCATTCAGAGCAGCACATTCATAGCATACAGAGCAATATCCACAGCAGATAAGCACTTAGACCTCTTCTTTGGGGGAAGGTTGGTAGTGGTTTGAAGCAAGGAGGTGGTCAGGGAAGGGTCCAGGGGTTCCTGATGATCTAGGCTTGGTGCAGTGGCTGCTTTAGACCACAGCAAGTAAATCTATAGGTGAGAGCTGGTGACAGAACAGAACTACCCTGGAGCTTTAGCCAGAGATGCCTTCCTTCCCAGGAAGCAGTGTAGCCATTGCTCAGGATGTAGGAGCCCTGTGTGTGAGCAGTGGCCGGGTCCCTTCCCTGGGTGTACTGCTCACTGGAATAAGCATGTACCTCAGAGCAAATTCTGACCAGCCAGCCTGAGCCGAGGACGGGAGTTGATGTAAACCTGGCTGCATTGTAGATACTTTCTGAGGTAATGTGAAGATAAAAGTGTTGGTTATCATACCTTCCTACAGCTGTCACAGGTCTACGGTGCTGAATCCATCCGCCACAGCCACGCCCTCCCCCAGTGCAGGCAGGGACAGTGCTTGGGAACAAGCAGAGCTCGTGCCAAGTAGGGCTTTACCTGTGTTAGAACCTGGCTAGTGTGCTTAGAAGTTCACTAGAACTGGTTATCACTCACCCATCTGGGAGTGCAGAATCCTATAAGCCCTGGGATCGAAACAAGCACAGCAAGTATAGTGTGCAATTTTTGTTTTATTTTGTTTTTTTGGAAGAGTTAACAGTCTTGGAGCTGGAGAGATGACTCAGTGGTTAAAAGTGTTGTATGCTGCTCTTGCAGAGGACTTGGATTCAATTCCCAATCACCTGTAACTCCATCTCCAGGGAATCTGACACCCTCTTCTGACCTTCGTGAGCACCCATACTCTTGTGTCTCCCACCTCCATGTTTAAAATAAAATCTTTACTGTTGTTTTGAAACAGGGTTTCTCTATGTGGCCCTGATTGTCTTGGAACTTGCTTTGTAGACTAGGCCCTGAGTACTGGGATTAAAGACATGTGCCACCCCTCCTTGTCCCCCTCCCTACCCAGTTTAAAATAAAATCTCCAAAAAAAGAAAAAAATTACAGGGATATAATTCAGTTAATAGTGTTTGTCTGGCCTTGGATTTGTCTCCCAGCTCTGCATAAACTTACATGTCTCTATCTTTACCTTTGGGATGCAGGACTAAGAGGATTGAAGTCCAAGGTCGTCTCCTGATACAGAGGTTCTCAGTCTGTGGGTGACAACTCCTTACTCCTTTGACCTCCCACCACAGGGGTCGCATAGCAGATGTCCTGCATAGAGGACTTTACATTGTGATTCATAACAGTAGCGGAAATGCAGTTAAGAGGTAGCAGTGAGATAATGTTGGTGGTTGGGGGTCACCACAACATGAGGAACTATTAAAGCGTTGCAGCATTAGGAAGGTTGGAAACCACTGCTCTAATACATAGCAGATTTTTGGCCAGCTTGGGCTGGAGACTCTGTCTTTAGAACAAAAACAAAGTACTCAAGAATAGGTAAATAGCCAGCCCAGATGAGCACTGGAGTTTGGTGAGGTAGGGGTGCTGTAAAGCGGGACCCATCTCTATCTGGAATGCTCTCCTTGTGAAAACATCTAGTTCCAGAAATCTGACATAGAGATGCTTTTTTAAAAAAGAGATTTATTTATTTATTGTGTATATGGTGTTTTGCCTGCATATATACTTGCGCACCAGAAGAGGGCACCAGATCTCATTACAGATGGTTGTGAGCCACCATGTGGTTTCTGGGAATTGAACTCAGGACCTCTGGAAGAGCAGTCAGTGCTCTTGACCGCTGAGCTCAGGCTGGCTTGTCAGGAGTCAGCTCTGAAGTATGTGCGTGTCCCAGTGTTGCTCACACTGGTCTAGCTCCTGGTCAGGAGCAGTCCCAGGCCAGATGTGTGCTTGGCACTACTCTAGACAGTACTGTGTAGTCAGGCACTAACCCTCCTCCCCAAATGTGGTGTTTTGGTCAGATTCACAGTCTGAGAACGAGGCTTCACCTGTGAAACGGCCGAGACTACTAGAGAGCACTGAGCGACCTGAGGAGAGCAGCCGGTCGAAGCAGAAGAGTCGGCGTAGGTGCTTCCAGTGCCAGACCAAGCTGGAGCTGGTCCAGCAGGAACTGGGATCCTGTCGCTGTGGTGAGCACCTTTCTGATCCCATGCTGTCTCAGACAAGACTGTCTCCCTCCTCTCCATTCTGCTTCCTTCTCATTGGCGACTTTAGAAGTTAACAGACTAGCAAGAGTCTGCTATGTGCCATAAAACTGAGAGACTGAACCCACCTTGGATGAGCGTTTAGTAACAGATGCTTTGTCCCCACCCCTTTTCAACTATGTTCTGATGAGGAGTCTTCCTTTTGGAACCCTCACTGATTGATCGGGGAGTTAACACCTTGAAGCAGCTGGAAGGTCCCCTCCTCCTTCGTCCTCCAGCACAGTGCCGCCTCTTAAGGCTCTGCACATGGATGCAGTTTTTAAGCTCTGTCTTGCACACTGAAACAAAACATAGGCAAATGCGGCTTTTCTTCTTGACTACGTAGATCATGCCACAAAGGTAGAATTGTAGCTGGATTATTGTAGGCTCACTTACAGTTTTCCTGTCCCCATTTTTATTTCCTGTTTTTGAAACATGCTATGAGAAGAACTGATCTGAGGAACAGAGGTGTCGTCTGGAGACTCTGAGCGTGATTTGAGCCTCTCAGAACTCTTCATCTTCTATTCCCGGAAATGGATGGGCTTTACCATCCCCTTCACTTTTGGCTATCCTCTATTATGGTTGCTGGCACGAGGGGATGAGCAGTTCCTTGTGTCGTTGTACAGTTGGACTTTGGTGGCATTGTCTGTCTTCTGTGCTGTGGAAATGGGGAAACAGGGGGATGGACTGGCTTCTCGTGGACATTAGGTTGGAACAGCTGTTTCTGGCATGACCCCTCTGTTCGTCACTCTCTCCCTGGTATACATTCAGCTGTGGGGACAGGGAGATGGAGTATGGCATTCAGTTTGCTGTGAAATGTGTATGGAAAAGTATAAAAAAGAGAGTTGGGGTTGGTGGGAGCAGACACTATCAGCAGGGTTGTAGACTCAGCTTGTACTGAATCCCGTGGTGTGCTCTGGTGAGGCAAGGTAGGGTTCTGTGGTGAGCTAAGGAACTTCCGGTGTCTGGTGGCTTCACTCCATACTGACAGCTCTATATGATCCCTTGAGGTTGTAGATTCTTGCTTCTATGTTGAGGTGAGCTATGGTGGCTTTCAGTGATTCATTCTGTTAGCTGTGTTGAGAAGCCTCCCTGGTTCATTTTTCTTATTATGTAGGCTGGTTGTTTCTCAGAGTGGTAGAAATGTTCCTGTTTTCTCCTCAAAAGTGACTGGTCCTTGGTAGGATGCAGGACTTGCTGAGATAGATGAAGCAGTTGGTCCTTGGGTGCTTGCTGCCTTGCCTCTCCTCCTGAGGGAGGCGAGGGAGAGTTCACAGAGCCCCAAATTCACCCTGCAGCTTTGATGCAAACCACTCAGGTTCCAAAGGTCTTAGCACCCAGCTTAAAAAAAAAAAGTCCAGAAATAGTTATTAGATAGCCTTGTGCCTTTCACTGTGGCCAGCTGTACCATCAAAGTGTCTCAGTTAGCTCTTCACCTCCTGGCCAGAAGGCTGGGTCTCTTAAGTAGGGTTCACCATAGACCCACATTTTTTCTCAGTTACCTGACAACTTGTAGTGCCTTGTCCAATTCCAAGATCAGAGTCCTTCAGAGGAATCCTTGCCAGAGCACTGGAGTTCATTCTGGTTCGCTGAGAGCTTATACCATGAGCCCAGAAGAAAAAGACCGAGTCACCTGCCGCTGTTTAAAAGGTGAAGGATGGCAGAACATGCTCTGGGGCTGGCTTTGACAAACTGCTTTGTCTTCCTCCCTCCTGCCTGCTTGGATGCCTCTAGGAAAGGGTGGGTTGTGTGCTGGTTTCCTTAAGATGCATGGAGTGTTGGGAAGACACTAACTGCCCTGGAAGGTGTTAGAGGGAAATGTGGTATTTACTACTGAAAGTGAAAACTCAAAGTAGTTGAACTCAAAACAGAACACTTCCCGACTCTAGCAAAATCTTCCTCTATGTATGTTTGCAATCTTCTCTTCCATTCCCTTCCGTTCTGTACAGGTTATTAACTGCTGACAAGAAATTCACATCTCATAAATAATGCTTAAGAGCCATTGCTATATAAATTGAATGTGTTATGAATTGTGATGGGCCTTTTTGTAGCCTTCGATGCCTAGAGCAGGAAGAACAGAAGATGTCATTTTCATTAATTTCTAATGAGGTGCCAATTAAAGGCAGAGAAGATGCTCCAAGGGAAGAGTGGCCAAGCTTCCCTGAATCCTCCGCCCCGGGGCTGTCACCCAGCACTGCAGCGAAGCCTTCTCTGAAACTCCATTAAATTACAGGCTCATCGAGAGCACACACAGACACACTCAGCTTCCCTTTGATCTTCAAAAGAGCAATTTGTAAGGCGAGTTCTGAGCCTTCTCACATAGGACAGCTGTAGGTGATAGGAATTGTTAATTGCCAGGACATTCCCTGAGCTTTCAATAAGGGGTGAATTTTAAAGATGAATTCTTCTCTGCCTCACTGTGACTAGATAACCTTTAAGTCAACAATACCAAAGAAACGCCCTTTTCCTGTGAAATCTTCCTGTGTTTCAGTTAGAACAGGCATGTAGTATGGGTGGGATGTTCCTGCATCCTAGAGTGTTTCCACAGCCTGACTCTGAGGACAGAAGACAGTCACACGGAATAGGTTGCTTGTTGCATTTCCACTTGTCAGGGTGATGAAGTTGATCATTCCTGTTGGAGGTGTATTGTCTCCTAAGGCCCACCTAGAGGGTGTTCTAGGTCTGGCCATGAATCTGTGTGCTATGACCCATCCCCTCATCATGGCTTTATGATTGCTTCTCAAGACCACAGAATTACCTGTCAATTAAGAACTGTGTACGTTTTTGCACGTTTTTAGTATGTGGTGACTTAGCCAACTCCACACAGCCAGTGCTGCTTTTGGGACCTCATGGTAATCTCACTTTCCTGATGGTTTTCTGTTTTCTTCAGAAAACCCACGATGCTGTGGCTGGACCTCTGCAGTCTGTTGTCTTTACACACCTCTGTGGTCATTTTTCCTCTGTCATTCACAGACCAAAGTAACAGGTGTTTGTTGAGATGACCTTACAAAACATTTTGCTAAGTTTTGTGAGGAATAGGGGACACATAGGATGAGCTCATAGACTAGGGCTAACTATGATATCCGTGAGCACTAGCTTGGCAGTGTGTTGGGACATGCTTCTTGGCCCACTCCCAGAGGTTCTAGTTCAGTAAAACAAGTCCATGTTACTATTGGAACCACTCTGGACACCCTTAGTCTTAGAAGCTTTTTTTTTTTTTAAGGAAAAAAAGAAAGGGTTCTCTGGGCCCATCCAATCAAATTAGCAGTGGTCTCCAGGGCTTGTTTTCAACTCTATTTGGAAATAGTTCCCCCCTTGGGCCATCTGAGCTAGTTGTGACCGTCATGGCCTCCCCTTCTGTAAACTGTTTGCTGGGAACACAGACAGACACTGTTGTGTAGAACCAGTCACGGGAGCATAAGTCTACTTCAGGGAACTCACACCAGTGCTGCCCTGGGTTGCCACCTGTGCTCCATTTGTGTCTGTTGACAGTGCCATGCTTTTTCCCAAGCTGCTTCCCCCTTCAGTGACGATCTGTCCTTGATGAGGCATTAGGTTTAGTGTCCTAGTCTGCTTTGACGTAGAAAATTCTTAAAAGCTTTCTGTTTTACAGTATGGACATTTTAAAGCATGTCCCACTTTGCACACATGCACGCACGCGCACACTCACTTTAATGGGTTTTATAATTAGATCATCCCTCATTTGGGGTCTGTTTCCCCCCCCCCCCCCTTTCTTTCTCATTCTTTCTGTTTTTGTTTTTGTTTTTGAGACAGGGTTTCTCTGTGTAGTTTTGGTGCCTGTCCTGGATCTTGTTCTGTAGACCAGACTGGCCTTGAATTCACAGAGATCCTCCTGCCTCTGCCTCCTGAGTGCTGGAATTACAGGCGTGCGCCACCCTGCCCGGCTTAATGGAGTCTGTTGCTTAATGATTTTAGTTGCATTTTTATCAGCCAGCTACAGTACTACACTGTGGTGATGGTTTGCTCAGTTTTCTTGTAGGAGGCTTCTTCCATCAGCTTCTCAATACTAACGTCATTTGATTCACATTCACACCCCAGCTCTTCTCCACCTTCTGCAGTGCACCTGCTGTAACAGTAGGTTAATGTCCTTGAGAGGCTGGGCACTGTGGCACATGCCTTTAATCTCTGTACTCTTGAGACAAAGGCAGGCAGATCTTGACAAGTTAGATGCTCACCTGGTCTATATGTAGAGTTCCAGGCCAACCAAAGCCACATAGGGAGACCCTGTCTAAAACCAAACAAACCAAAGATGTCCTTGAGGCTTGACACCTAGTCGTGAATCTTGCGTGAACCAGCCTCATGTAGCTCACAATGATTTGATTCCACAGTTGCCGTTTGGTGCCAGCAGCATTCTCTAAGTGGGGCCTCCTCCTTCCCTTTTCACCTGTGACTGGGGTGGACTCCTCCCTCCACCCCACTGGCTTATGAGTCAGTGCCATCTGCAGTGTTCTCATGACTCACATTTGGCCAAATTGAAGTTCCTTCGGCCCGGCTCCCATCTCCAGTGACCAGAGGGAGGAGTAGGTGCAGGTCCTTACTCTTTGGCCTAACAAGATGTGTCTAAATCTTAAGGTTGCTCCCCTGTCTGGAACCAGCTGCTTCTCCAGGGACCTGTAAAATGGTTTTTGTATGCAGTGGTTTGCTGGGCCTGACAGGAAAGCATGCACACATGGTTTTCTCTCTCTCTCTCTCTCTCTCTCTCTCTCTCTCTCTCTCTCTCTCTCTCTCTCTCTGTGTGTGTGTGTGTGTGTGTGTGTGTGTGTGTGTGTGTGTGTGTGTGTGTGTTTAACTGAAACAGAAACAGAAGCCTGCCACCAGACAAACCTGCCACCAGACAGCCCTTTGCTAGAGCTGCTACCAAGTCACAAGATACGCTCAGAGGGTGTGGGCGGGGCCTCCCTCCACCTGGACGACTCTGGACTGGCTTCTGCAGTTAAGGAAGAGTGTGGCTTAGACTATAGAGATGGCGCCTGCAGCTGGATGGAACTGACATCAGGTGGTGAGGAGCTGCTAGGAAGGAAGAGAGAGAAAGGTTCCAGTTCTGGGGTGAGGAGGTTGGATGTTGGCTCAGAGTAAGCACCATCAGTGGTTTTGGATGTAGTTAACATGATCTAGCTTTAACTACCATAGCCAGAACTGGTTTAGCTGGTGAGATAGAGAGATCCACTCTGTAGGAGCTCCTGTTTTTGAGTCTAGTAATGAAGACTCCAAGGTGGCAGCTGGGGTGTGTGCTGCATGTGGCTGAAGAGGAAGATGTGTCTTGTCTGTACTCCCAAAAGGAAAAAAAAAAAAAAAAAAACTGGTGGGAATTAGGGTGCACGAGAGAAGCAAAGGATATTAGGAAGCACGCGGCAGGTTGAGAGGTGCCCTGCACCTCCTCTTCTCCCCAGCACTGTGCTTCTGGGAAACAGCAGCTTACCCCTCATGTGCAAGAGTGCTGAGTCCCTGTCCTGCTTGTCATCACAGCAGTGGAAGTGTCAGACCTGCACCCACTCCAGAGGCCCAGCCTGCTGTGCATATGTGGCCAGGTTGGTGTGCTGCCCTACCCCAAGCAAAACAAGCACCAGAGGCTCAGCTCCTCAGGTGCAGAACATCCAGAATATGTCTGCTACCCGTGTCTCCCCCCCCCCCCCTCCCCTGCTGACACCAGTCTCATGACATGGAGGTTTGCTTCTCAGTGGCAGCACTGTGACTGTGTTAGAGCCTGCTGGACAGCTTACCCTGCCTGGATGACATTTTGTAGACAAGAGGGGATTATTCCAGAAAGAATTACTGATATTTTACAGTTTTGATCTCATAATAAATTATTTTTGTTAATTATTTTTTCAGAAAGATTTTTTAAAGTTTTTTAAAATTAATGTACCATAACATTTTACATACCATAAAATTCTCCCACTTTGCAATTCAGAAAATTTTTGTAAATTCATGTAAGTTGAGTAGTCATCACCATTTGGCTTCTGGAAGGACTCTGTTGCCTCTCTGGTCCTTTCACTTTGCTGCCCCAGAGTTTTGCTTTTTCTAGAATTTTAGTATCAGTGGATTCACAGTATACGATATTAGGTCTGTGTCACATGCTATTTTTTGAGCGTCATCTATGTTGCTATTGGCTAGTTATTCTTCCTCTGATGCTGCCACACTGGGAGGGGATAGCCCATGTTTATAAGCTGCATTAAGCATTTTCATGTAAGTCTTTAGGTGGACAGACATGTATGCACCTTAATTTTTATGGGGTAAATATGTGGGGTGGAATGTTAAGTGGTAAATGTGCATCTGACATCAGCTGCAGCCAACAGCCTTCCCAGTGTCCTGTGTCAGTTCCTCGTTCTTCACAGCTTCTGTTCTAGCTTCTTAGTGCCCTTGGCAAACTCAGTACTCATCTTTCTCTCTGGCTGCCTAGCAAGTACCTGCCCACCCAGTGTTATGAATTTTCTTCTCCTTGAACCAGAGAACATTTTGCACACACGAGCATCTTTTCCGTGTGCTTGACTGCCCAGACATCTTGAAGCATCCCTTCACCTTTGAAACATTGTTCATTTTACAAAAAGAGTAACTATCACAACAGAACCCATCAGGCTGGTGGGATAAGACCACAGGACACCCCCCCACCCCCCACCCCCATCCCCGAAGCAGCTCCTGCTTTTGAGTCTGATGATAACAGCTCAGAGTTGCTATCTTAACAATTTCCAACCCATAAATACAAATATCTCTCTTCATTTAGGTTTTTTAAATTATCTTAGCCATGTTTTATATTTCCAGTATATATCTTTGTTCAGGTGTCCTGTGTGTTTGTGCTTAGACTGCACTGTGCCTTCTGTAAGATTGCTACTCCCTTAGCACACAGTTGATTTTCCTGGGGCATCTCTGGCCTGGAAGCCTGGCCAGACTCCCTGTTAGTTCTCCGTTCTGAAAGATGCTGCACACACATGACATGTTGCCTGTGAAAATGCCATCTGCACTTTGCCAGTCTGTGTGCCTGCCTTCCTTTCTCTCTCTCTCTCTCTCTCTCTCTCTCTCTCTCTCTCTCTCTCTCTCTCACGATAGATTTAAACGCTAAGTGCACCTCCAGTATCCTTGCCTTTGTGGTCTTAGGCTGAAATTAAGTCTTTTCAGCATTAAGCATGACTTAGGGTGCACTTCCCATAGCTGCCCTCACCCTAGTGAGCCTTAGGAGTTGTATTTAAGGAATGTGTCAAGGACAGTGTAGGAAACATTTGCATACAGACTACGAAAGCAAATGATTTAGCAGAGAAAGCCATGTGTGGCCTGGAGGAAGATTTTGCCATCTCACAGCTTCACTTGTTTACGTGGAAAGGTGGTCACTTCCTGGATTACGCTGTGGACAGTAGTACTTGGTGTGGCTATTCAGTGCTTATGGCAGTGCCCCCTCTTGCCCTCAGCCTCAGTAGGTGCACCTCCTTCTTACCCCTCCTGCTCTCCTGTCCACACATGACCCCACATTTCTTTGTGAATTCTTTGTGTCTTTTATTCTCTCAGCCAGACCAGTATCTTTGACTCTTTAACGTCCATTTAGTTGAGTCTCTGAATCTCCGCTTAGGATCTAGGACCCTGTAAGTGGTCTCTGGACTAAACTATGAGATAGGGTGAGGTTGCCTGCTTTGTTTAATCCAATTATTTTATATGATTAGAGCTTTAATTTTTCAACTTTGGGGAAAAGTACACTTTGGGTTCTTTCAGCTCACAGAAATTCGAAGTCACAGCTTGCTGTGTGGGACCACACTTGTCTCCTCCTCTAGCCTTAGATACTTGGCTGCGGTAACCCAACAACTGGGCACATTGCCAACACAGGAGACCCTCGCCTGTTGAGGTACATCTATACTAACCCTGTGGCATGCCTTGTTTCCACTCAGTCTGCCATCCAGAGGTGTCCCTCCAGGCCTCTTCCTCCTTACTGAGCTTGTCTGTCACCAACTGAAGGACAGTGGCTTAGACCACCTAATATCCCAGTCCCTTGGGGCTGCAAGAATGGTGACAGAGCATCCGACTGAGTCAAGTACCGGATAGAGTAGGTGCTGGGCTCAGTCTGTCTCCACATTTTCCAAGTCAGCCCTGGCCAAAGCTGACCTCCTTTAATACAGCCTTGCTTGATCAAGTGAACATATGCTAAAAATCCTCTGGCTGCATGACTGCCCCTCTTTCCAGACTGCAAGCATTGCAAGGTGGGGAGGCCATTTTTATTCTTCTGGCTGGCTCCACCCCAACCCCATCCTCGGTGTACAGTAACATGCAGTAACTTGGGAACAGATTGGGAATTTTGTGGGGACATAGGGAATAGTGCCATTCATCATCTGCCTCTGTTTAGGACTTGGGTTGTGTCAGTTTTACTTTGAAAAATGAATTGTAGAGCTGGGCGCAGGCCTTTAATCCCAGCACTCGGGAGGCAGAGCCAGGCGTATCTCTGTGAGTTCCAGGCCAGCCTGGTCTACAGAGTGAGATCCAGGAAAGGCACAAAGCTACTCGGAGAAACCCTGTCGTGGGGGGGGGGGGTGCATTGTAGAATAAGGATACCATGGTTTTTAGAAATAGGTACTCACTACTTTGAAATAAAGTAATCAGAAGTGCTAAAGGATTTGAGTCCACATCTTGTTTTTTTGGTCTCCAAACTGTCCCACTGGGCACCCTAAATGTTTAAGAGGTGACCACAGCCCAGTCTGTCCATTTTTTTCAGCCTTTAGAGGTTAGTGAATGCTAAGAATGTGTGAGGCCTGCTGTGTGAGAACCAGTTGCTGGGGTGTTTGTGGTTTCTCTGGCTGCTTACCGTTTTTGTTTTTAAGATTCATGTTGTTTGTTTGTTCTGGGTTTTGGTTTTTCAAGACAGGGTTTCTTTGTGCAATAGTCCTGGCTATCCTAGAAATCCCTTTGTAAACCAGACTGGCCTTGAACTCACAGAGATCCGCCTGGCTCTGCTTCCTGAGTGCTGGGATTAAAGGCGTGCGCCACCACTACCCGACAGATTCATGTATTTTTGTAAGTGTTTTGCCTAGGTTGTATGTATGTGAACTATGTGCCCACTGCAGCCAGAAGAGGCTGTTGGATCCCCTGACATTGGAGTTATAGTTGATTGCGAGCCACCATGTGGGTGCTGGGAATGAATCTGGGTCCTCTGGAAGAATAGCAAATGCTCTTAACCACTGAGCCATGTCCCCAAACCCCACCCTCCCATGCTGTTCTTAAGTGTGTTCTGCCACTTGAAACTTTGTCTAAACACAGCGTTTCTGGAGGGCGGGGTCTGTATCATTGCCCTCCTTGCCGTCGCTCCTACATCTGGGTTATAGGCGGTGCAGTGGCATTGCCACGTGTGTGTTCTGTTCTTGCCAGTACTGATTCATGTCCTCACTGCCCATGAAAATGGACCTCCTTGCAGGGCACCCTGTGTGGTTGGCCTTCCTGGATGCTTCGTCTTATTACCCATGCCTGATCACGCTGATTCTGTTTGCAGCTGGTTTCTTGCATCTCGGCACTCATTAGCCACAGGAAACAGTGGCTTCTTTCCCCTCTGCTCAGCCAGCATAGACCATGAATACCATGTGCAGATGGCCAGTAAACCCTGCTGACTCCTTGAGCCTGTTGCTTCCTTTCAATGGCCCAGTTCTGACACTTGACTCCTTTGTTAGATGGGTTTTTTTGGTACCACCTTTCCTCCAAGATTAGTGTCAGTAAAGTTTGTGTCTTATTCTGGAAAGTACCTTGACCTAAGCAGACCAAGGTCTTGATGAGGCCACACAACACAGTCCTGGAGACACAGACTCCAGGAAGGCAACCACTTCAGCTTTCCTACCTTGTTGCTTGCAGGAGACAGAACACTACTATCCTATGGTAATAGCAGCAAAAACTGATCTCCCTGAGAGCATTTTAAAGGCCAGTGTGTCTTCCATGAGCCTCAGCCCCATCACTGTGTGATGTGTTCCTGGGTTGTTGGCTCTCATGGTGCCGGTATGGTGGGCATTACAGTTTTCAGTCCCTGCAAGGGCCATGAGAGGTCTGAGCTGGACGGCTGCGAAGCTGCATCCCTCCCTGACCTGGGGGGGAAGAGGGCTCCACACTTCAGGTCTGCTGAGATAGACTTGACACAGCCGGTTTCTGAGACAAAACAAAAAAAGTGATTGTCGGCATGGTGGTTCACTGGAGTGCTCCAAACAGCCAGGTAGCTGGCCTCTCAGCAACTGCCCTGCCGCATGGGATGGTGCAAAGGGTTACCCTCTTCCCTCTTCTCCCCAGGAGGCTTTGCCGACAGAGAAGTGCTTGCAAAATAGCTGCTCTTTGGGTGTCACCAGTCCCAGGTTGTCTCTCCCAGAGACTCCCCTGCTGTCAGGCTCCCCTTTGTGTCTGATCAGAGGCCTCACCCCCCACCCACCCACCCCCACTCCCGCACAAGCTAAAGTGCCTGCAAGACGGTCACGTGGGCCTGTGATGATTCCCCAGCTGTTCCTGTAGCCTTCCAGAGGCTTCACTCACTGGCATGTCTTCTAGGAAGGTCCTACAGGGCTGTAGGGAGCAGGTCTGTGTCCAACACTCTCCTCAAGCCAGAAGTTCCTGTTGAGTATTTAGTTGTCTAGGAAATGGCTGGTTCTGGGTTGTTGTGTGGGGTGACAGGCGGAGGATGCTCCAATTAAAGACAAGAACTGTGGACCCTCAGGGGGCAGTATGGCAGCTATCATTAGAGTTTTTGTGAGGCCAACAAGCCTCTTCCTTCTTGATCACCAGGATGTTCCACACATGTCAGCATCTTCCTTCTTGATCTGTGTCGTCCCTGGCCCTTGGGAGGGGACACCTGAGTCAACACGCTCCTCTACTGTGCCCTGCCAAATTACAGATTTAGCCAGGAAGAGAAGGAAGCCTCTAGATTTACAAGTTAAGGGCCCAGATTTATGTTAATACCCTTGTTTCAATTGAATTCCTTTTCCCTGGAGCTGAACTGTTGTGCCAGGATTAATTTTCTGTTGAATCTGGAGTAACTGACCAAAATACCAGGGAGAGGGAGAATTGAACATCAGTGGGAGCCTGTGATGAGGTTAGTTCTTCACTGTCCACACAGCTGAGTGTGAGCCTGAGAGCCCTCACACTATCTTGATATGTCTGCGTGTGAATCTGTGAGGAGGTGCTTGGACCAATCATAGCAGCAGAAAACAGAACAGACCTGTGAGTGCACAGATGCACATGTCACATCAATCAGTAATGGTGCCTGCTGCACCCTGGTCACTCGTGAAACTAGAACAGGCTTCTCTGGAGTGGGAGAGGGTGCCTCCTGCTAGAGGACCTCCTTTCTGTTTTACTGAGTCCCCTGTTAAAGTTATCTGTTGTGCCGTCTTCAGGGAGTCAGGAGAGTGGGATGGCAGTCTGCCGTGTGCTGTTGTTCTCTGGGGAAGGCGTGCAGCACAGAGGGGATGTGGACCACTTCAGTTACTTCAGGTAGAAGCATCACCAAGGTATCATAACGTGACAGTGATGAGGGCGGGAGTCAACGCTGGCCAGCTGGGAGGAGGCATCCTGAACCAAGAAGATAGTGTGGGACAGTGTGGGACAGCTGATGGTGTGGGTGGAGCCCAGTGCAAAAGAGTACAAGCTGGGGGCTTGTCGGCATTGGCAACTTTATTACTCCTAGCATTGAAGGGTTTTAAGCACAAGAGTGGCATGATCTGGTTTGCATTTTTAAAATACCCCTGTGGGAGAGAAGCAGAAATGATGGTGTATATAGGCTCTCCAGAATACTTAAAGGCTGGTGGCCATACTGGCTTAGCCTCTAGGGAACAGAAAATGAGATGACTTTTTTGGTGATTGTTATTTTATATAATTTGAAGTTTATTATATTCATATATTACATTATTAACAAGTATGAAACAAGTAGATCTCAGGTTTAATTATCCTAAACATCAGCCCATATGTTCCAAAGCCCTTCTAAATGCTGTAAGAGAGGGGGCCTAGCAAGCCATGGTGGAGTCATTGGCCTCTGCATTCCAGCCCTGTTCTTGTTCCTTCAGCATGCTGTGCTTGTTCCTGCCATGGAACCTTTGCATGTGATGGGGAGAAGGGCAGATACAAGACATGATTTAGAGGTTGTCTGAAGAAACCACTCATGAGAATAATAAGGCCCGTGTGAGGGGAAGGGAAGGAGAGGACTCTGGGATTTGAGATGAGTAGTAGCTGGGTGGGCATTTGCCATTTAATGCCAGAAAGCCACAGAGTCTATTTAATGAGCAAAGGAATTTATTTGGGGGTTAACTTACTACCATGAGAGGTTTATCATAGGGTCTGGGAAAGCTGGTTTGCCTGGTCCAAGATCTCAGCATCCAGTACCATGAGGAAGCAAAGAAGAGAGCTGCGTAGGTATATCCCAGGTCTTAAGGGTCCGGACCAGCCATGTACCGGGGCATGTACTTCAAGGTCATGGGCAGTGTAACAGTTACCTGCTACCTCACTAGGAGCGGTCCTTCAAGATCAAAGTTAGAACAGCTACCCACTACATCTCCCTCTTTTGTCTAAATAAGGTGGGAGGGTCAGAAGGGTGACGTCACAAAACATGGACAAGCACAGATGCCAGGAGCCAGGCTGGTAGGGGCTGCTAGGAGGAGAGAGTGAGGATGCAGTCATCCCCTCAAAATCACGGCTGGCCTTTGCTTGTCCCTTAGGTTGAGAGGACATAGTGTCATTGTAACCTCTGCTGCTTTGTCAAGCCTTGTTACTTTGAAAGAAACAAGCACTATCTGAGGTGCCAGGGGTGTGTAGGGAATTACAGAATTGTGATCCTTGGCTTTGTGAAGTCTTGCCAAATAGACCTTGAGATGAAAAAAATTTACACAAATAGCTTTAAAATTACAGTTGTAGCAAGTAATTGAAGTAGTCCAAGATGCCATGAGAATCTAGGAGTTCTTCATGAGGAAGAGATCCTGAAGCTGAGGCCTGAGTGAGCAAAAGTTCATGGCGGAGGGGCACTTGTGTCTAGGACAGTGTGTGAGAGAGAGGCATCCATGGGGGCTGCCCTGGAGGGATGCAGTGCAGTCAGCAGGAAATTGGGATTCACTCTTGGAGTTTGGCAGTCATAGGCAGAAAGCACCTACCTTCTGCTGCTGTGAGGAGCCTTTGGCAACTTGGGAGTCAGTGCATGGTGGCGGGGGTCCTGGGAACTGCCTTCTGATGGTAGCTGTGGAAAAGAGAGCGCACTCAATATTGGGAAGAGCATCCATGGGACTCAGAGATTGAGTGTGAGGAGTTAGGATGATACCAGTCTCAAACAAATAATGGAATAGAGTGTGGCGTTGCAGACAGAGCTTTCAGAATTTTCAGCATGTGTGTGGAGTTTAACCCTGGGGAGAGGGTTTAAGGAGGGCCCAGCCTGAGCAGTTCTTCTCTCTCAAGATCGAGGTGCTGCCCAAGAGCTAGGGGGGACCACAGGAGCAGGTGCCCCAAGCTGCGGGGGTGCTCAGGGCTGAGGCTGCCCAGATAAGAACTGAAGGCTGGCTGAGTTCTAGGCTGCAGCCACTTGGTCCTTGTGTGTGAGCCCTGTCCACCCCATCTCCCTCCCCCCCCCTCGTGCCATGAGCTAGGGCTATGAGGGCAGTGCTTTAGACTCACAGTCTGAACAGTGGGTTATTAGTTCACAGCCATTGCGTCTGACTTCAGATTTGAACTCGTCTAAGTCTTGTTCCCCAGTGGAAGTGTGTTAACATAAACTAAATAAACACGTGGGACCAGGAGGCCAGCTTCCTTCCCCAAATCCCAATCTTCAAGAATGGACAGCAGATGTGAGGCAAATGGTCCTTAAATCAGATTTTGTGAAATACTGAAAAGTGTGCTTGTACTTGTACACATCTCATGGTGACCGTTTTGAGTTTTAGAAGAAAGCAAAAAGCATGTATAGGGGCTGAGGAGATGGTTTAGCAGTTAGAGTCTGGACCCCCAGAACCAACATAAATGCCTTCCAGCACTCAGAAGAGGGTCCCTGGAGCAAGGTGACTGGCTAGACTAGCCATGCCATGCCATGGATTCAGTGAGAGACCCCACCTCAATGAGTGAAGTTTCCAGAATGTAATTGAGGAAGACTCCTGAAGTCAGTCTTGGATGTGCGCCCACACGTGTGCGAACACACACACGCACACACACACGCACACACACACACGCACACACACACACGCACACACACACACACACACACACACACACACACACACACACACACACACACCTGTAGAGACTTCACCTTAAAAGTAGCACACAAAAATGTCTGATGCTGGTGCAGCTTGCGTGCAACTGTGGCAGGGACAACAGCCATTGCTTCTCCCCTGCATCCGTTACCTCTCTAGCCCAGCACCTTAGTGTGAAGATCTCTGTGGTCAAACTTGGAAACACTCTGCCTCTGCCTGAGAAACACACTCACTCTATAGGAGAGCTGCTCTTCCTTGTCCTTAGAAAGTTTCATGTCCCCTTGGTGTGACCACTGCATGCTTTCCAGGTCTTCTGGGTAGTCCTCATATATTAAATGGGGCTTCTCTGCAGTTTGCATTTCCTCAGCAGGAATCTTTACTGAGCTGGTGGTCACTGAGCATGCATCAGCTGCCCATGGAAACAGGTTTGTAGTTGGGGAGGAGAAGGGTGCCTGAGTCTCCACTGAGCAGGGAAGGTAGGTGGGCAGATACTGTCAGAGCCAGACAGCCCTGCCTCAGCTGTGAGGACAGAGCGAAGTCCATTATGAGAAGCCCCAGGGCAGTCTCAGCCACACAGTAGTCAGAGCTGCAGCTGGAGCCCAAGGCCAGTACTCAGTGTCCCAGACACACTCTTAATGGGTCACCTGACAGAGGGCAGGACCCTGTAGGAAGGGACTTGAGCTGGGTCAGGTGGGTGACCTAACCCGTGGTGGGAGGCAGTGAGAGGTGCTCCGGAGAGGAGGGTACCGTGGCCTTTTCAGTCTGATGCCCACTGGCTTCATTGCCCCATGGACATGAGTTATGGAATGAGCTGGTTCTTGCTTGCAAAGATGCTTCCGGGGTGGCTGGTTGGGGCTCAGTTCCCTGGGAACCCTGTGGCCGAGCTGAGCACCGCTGACGCCAGGGTGGCTTCTCTTTGGTCTGGGCTGGAAGGGTCACACTTCCTCTCAGCTACACTGCAGCTGTAGGCCAGCCTTTGGAAGCTGTACCCCATGTCTTGTAGAGGACGAGGAGGTTCAGAAAGAGACCGCCATGCATATCAGGACCCATTGAAAGCAGGTAGGTCACCCCAGAGCAGCTTCTTATTAACCCACAGTGCTTTACTGCAGGCCCAGATGGAGGCCAGTGAGAGAAGAAACAAACAGCCAGAAATGTGGGAGCTCCCAAGGGCCAATGCCCTCAGCTCCTAAAGGGCTTGGAGGAGGTAGAACTTCCAGTGGTGAAATTTCTGTGAGCCATTTCCTGTCAATAAATGTTCAGCTCCACATAGCTGAGCCCAGCGGCTCCTCCTCCTCATGCATGAGGGCTAAAAGGCTTGCTTGGAGGAAAATCTTCACAAGCTGCAGCATCCTTCATGGTGTGGCCACTCTACTCCCCTCCCCCATGATGGCAGGTGGAGGTGAGGGTGAATGTCAGACAGAGGTCAGGTAAAATGAGGGTCCCCAGTGGGTGACAGAGGACCCTGCTAAGACAGGGCAGAGAGTGGTGAGGACATTTTCATGACAGGTGGAGGAGAAGCAGTAGTGAAGGCCAGCAGCAGGGTGGGGCGTGTCGTTTACCGCTGGTGTGTGACAGACTGTAGGCCTTCACTGCGGGCGCTCTCAAGCCCGAGATGAATGTGCTGGGCGGTTCCAGCCCAGCAGTGCATGCATGTGCTCCGAGTTCAGGTCCTGTCTCCTTTTGCTTATGTTAGCCTATTTTGCATTTGTGTGTTTCGGGTGTTTGATTTGGGGAAGACAGATGAACGCTTCTGCTTTAGAACATCCCAGGGGGCTTTGGCAACTTTGGTAACTTTTCTGACTTGCAACTCCTCCTTCCCCTGGGGGGAGACCACGGAGGCCTGCTTGGTGACCCAGTGGGGCTTTGGTCCAGGGCCCGGGGCAGCTGACCCTGACCACCTGATGATGCCTTTCTTCTGCAGCAGGACACAGGCCCAGCTTGCTGAGCTGGGCTCCAGTTCTGGTTCTCGATAATGACTTTCTCTCTACCGTGGGAAGCCAGGGATGGAGGAGGTGTAAAGCAGACATTCCATTCCCCAAACCTGCAGCTGCTTTTCGTGCTCCCAGGTCTGACGAAATAAACGCATTGAGATCTGTTAATACATTTCAGCTACAACTTCTGCCTTGGGCACTGGGTCATGCTATAATTATAAAAAAATAAAACAAAATAGGGATTTCTGCTGGTGGAGTGTAAGTGGCTAACACTTTCCACCCGATGTTCCCAACATGCACTTACAAATGAGCCAGGGGGGCGGTGAGCTGTCCTGAGGCTTAAGAAACTTCCTTGCTGGAAAAATGGGACTTGTTTTTCCAAGGAGCTTCCTGGTCATTTTAGATACAGAAGTCAGGGACATTTACTTTGGTTGATTTTTGTTTTTGTTGTTTCCTTGAGATAGGGGCTCATGTAGCCAGGCTGGTCTCATACTTACTCTGTAGCCAAGGGTGATCTTGAACTTCTGATTTTTTTTTTTTTTTTAGAAGAAACCAGTTGTTGTTGTTTTTTAATTTATTTATTATGTATACAGTGCTCTGTCTGCATGTATCCCTGCAGGCCAGAAGAGGTCGCCAGATCTCATTACAGATGGTTGTGAGCCACCATGTGGTTGCTGGGAATTGAACTCAGGACCTCTGGAAGAGCAGTCGGTGCTCTTAACCACTGAGCCATCTCTCCAGCCCTAACTTCTGATCTTCTTACACCTTCCTACTGCTGGACTTACAGGCATGTGCCCCCGTGCTTGGTTTTATGCTGTGAGAGGGTGCTACATCCCCAGCACTATTCATCTAAAATGACACTAAAGATACCATGTTTGACCTCTATGATGCTGTGATTTGGAGATGGCCCCATGGGGCTGTTGAGGGGTCCTACTTAGGGTCTACTTGCTGTGCCCTTGTAAGGCTGACGGAAGTCAGAACTGTCTGGGACAAGCAAGCATGCTGTGTGGGCAGCTTGCACCCTGCTGTCTCAATGCACACCAGCACAGCCTTTTGCAGGCCTCAGGCCTCAGGCTTGGCAGTATTTTAAAGATCTGCTTGAACCTTCGACAATTTGAAATCCAGATGAGCAGGAAGTGTAAAAGTGAGGTAGGAATACCAAGCAGTTGAGGCTTGTCCTGTCCCAGTCTTTAATCAAACAGCACATGGGGGCTTCCAAGTTGGTGACCTGCAGGAAAGCAAGTGCCTAGTTAATTAAAACCTGAGAGTTCGGAGCTGCCTAGTTTTGCCAGCTTGAAATGGTGTGCTTACTCCGAGATGAAGCCAGTAAACAACATTTCTGCCAGGTGTGGGTTAAACAAAAGGAAATTCTAAGCAGAAAAGAGCACTGATCTTGCTTAGATCCCAGGGTGGGAGGGAGATGCTGGCTTGGCTCCCAGCTCTGCCCTGCCCCCTTTGTAGTGGCCATCCCTGTGGTCAGTGGCAGGGAACATTGAGAAGAGGGAAGTGTGAGGTGGCTACCTTGTTCTGCCTCAGGCCACCTCTGCACTAGGTAGGGTGGGACTCAACAGGTGTGTCAGTCTTTGCTCAGGGGTGAAGCAGGGAATGCTGTTCTGCCACTTTGGACACTCTTAAAACAAGGCACTGAGTTGGGGGGGGGCACACCTTTAATCCCTTTGCTTGAGAGGCAAAGACAGGCAGATCTCTGTGAGTTCGAGGCCAGCCTGGTCTAGATAGTGAGTTCTAGGATAGGCTCAAAGCTACACAGAGAAACCCTGTCTCGGGGGAAAAAAACAACAAGGTGCTGGTTGCCTTGGCCTATCTGCCTACGATGGCATCTGTGCATGCTCTTGTGTCCAGGCTCAGAACATTGAGCCCCTATTGTGACATTAGCTATGGCTGAGCACTTGAATTAACTGGGTGAGTACTAAAGGCCATGGGCCGAGAGAAGAACTTTCTAACAGATGGCATTTTTACACATCAGTCACAGGACATCATTTTCACATCTGTTGGCTAGAGCCATGTGTCCTGTGTCTGAATCCAGATGTGCTAGACCTGGGCCTCCACTGGCTTTTCCTTCCACTTTAAAAAACAAAACCAAAAAAAGGTGTGTGTGTGCTTGCATGTATATGTCCACCACAATCATACCTGGTGCTCATGGAGGTTAGAAGAGGGTATCAGATGCCCTGGAACTGGGGCTAAGGACAGTTATGAGCTGTCATGGTTGGTGCTAGGAAACAAACCCAGGTCCTCCTTCGGAAGAGCAGTATGTGATTTTAATTACCAAGCCATTGCTCCAGCCCCCATCTCCTCCCACCTCTGTGTTCAGGGTGAATCAACTGATCGCTCCTGCTGTCTGCCCCTGGCGAACTTCCTCCTAGACAGAAGTTTCTGCAGTAGGCCCTGAGCCTCTGATACCTCCCCTCCTCTCATGCTCCCACCCTTGCAGGCTTGGCAGGCCCTTGGCAGGATATGGCTACTCCTCTTCCTGGTGCTGCCTGCAGAGGTAAGAGGTCTCCTCTGGCTGCCGATGGGACTGCCCAGCCCCTCTGGAGACCTTCCAACCCACATCCTAGGTTGTGGAGATTGGTACACCTGTGGGTTGCACCTCCCTAGCTCTTGTTCTTCATGCTAAGAGTGGCCTGTCAGAAGCAGGGACAGTGGCTGGTCTACATAGAGAAGGTGCAGTCCGGAGGAGCAAGGCAGGCAGGGCCTTGGAAACAAGATGCTTAGAGGGCCAGCTGCATCTTTGCCCTCCTTTTTAAATGAAGGGTCCGTCCCAGATAGTGCTCCGGAGCCAGTAAGCAGAGATACAAACACAAGTTCCTGAGCGCCTTGTGCATGTGTAATGAAAGTGACTCGGGACAGGTGCCATGTTGCATGTTGGGGGTTGTATGGGTTGAACTGCTCTTGGCAGGTCATGTCTTTACAAATACTGCTGTTCCAGGTGTTCTGTTTGGGGGTGAGCATCAGTTCTCTTCAATCCCCCCCCCCCAGTCCTTTCAAGCACTTACACCATGGCCAGTATATTGAAATTGCTTTCAAAACTGCATGATATTGAAATTGCTTTCAAAACTGCATGCTGCTGAGCAAGGGGGACCTTGGGTAAGGAGGGTGGGGCTCCACGTGCAACAGGAGTGAGTCTCACTTGAGCTGGGAGGGAAAGAACTGTGTGGTGTCCTGGAAGTAACAGCGATGGCATCGCAGTTTTGTTGTCAACTTTGACCTTTTCAAGAATGAAGAACCCAAAACTGTTCTGTCCTCCCTGTGTTTCTGAGGCTCCTAGAATTTGCAGCCTTCCTGCCCCGCCTTTCGGCTTCTAGTGAATGACTTAGAGAAGTATGAGGCTGGCCCAGCCAACAGCAGGCAGTAACCTCAAGTCCTTTTTGTCTGTCACTCAAGAACACCCATCTCTAGAGTAATGCCAAGTTCACAATCCCTGCAGCAGTTTCTGGAAAGGTCTGTGTTCCCAAGAATGGAAGGTAGAGGTTTATTAATCCAGCTGCTCAGCCTGTGCATCATCTGCAGTTCTTTTTTGTAATAAACTTGGTTTTGTTTTGTTTGCTTTAAAAAATGAACTTCCACCCACCAGTTACTCCCACAGTGCAGTATGCATTCCCACCAGGGACAAGTTCCATCCCGTACCTTCCACTAGTGAATGATCATAACAGGACTTGAGTGAAACCTGTGTACATAATAAGCACAGTGTAGCCATGGAGAAGTGGCCGAGCATCTCCCCAGGTTCCTCCCCATGTTGCCTACTCTCCTGAAGGAGCTGCTGCTCTCTATGTTTCCGGCTTGCAGAGTTCAGAGCCAGGCTTCTGGATGCTTCTGACAGGGGCGTGAGATGGAGACTCTTGGCTCGAAGCACCCAAGTAGACAGGGACTGCCAGTGTGTCCTCTTTGCCAGAGGAAGGTAGGATAGGTCTGTACGAGGGCCATGCTGCAGTGTTCCCTATGGATCTGCTTTGACTGAGGGGTCTGAGCTAGCCTGGAAGCTCCAGCTGATTCTGGCTGACTTCCCACAGCTCCACCAGCTCAGGAGAGAGAACCCCCACCATCCTGAAGGAGGGGCAGTAGGTACCCCTTGCCCTTCTCTGTGCTGCATAAGCAGAACTGTGCCAGGGCTTAGTGACGGAAATACCTGTTGGTGCCCCCATCTGGCAGTAGCTTCTCTCACAGGGGGGCTCTTTGCTCCTGAAAGATGGTTGAGCATGTTAGATGGAGGATGTGTACTGAGGGCACAGGCTCTGCTGTGGGATCCTTCAGGAGAGGCAACTGGTATCCAATATCTGGGAATAATGAACTTATCAGTAACTCTAACACACAAGCTCATTAATCTTAACTTTGCTTTCTACCAAGTGGGAGCTCGGCTTCTCAGGAGATGAAGATTTCATCTCTGTTCTTTTCCTTAAACCCAGTCCCAATTTAGAGTCAAACACATGCCCTGCTCTCTTTGGGAAGCAGTTAATAATGTGTTTCTCCAACAGTGGACGGCCCAGGCTGTACCCCTCCACCTACCAGATGGATGCACATGCGCTTGTACACAGCATAAGCAAGCATCTGCTAGGCAGGTGGCTGGTACTTGTGTCTTTGAAGACGCCCCCTCCCCTCCACACGCATCTCCCTGTGTAAGACTGTCTGAGTGAAGTTAATCATAACATTTAGAGCCTCCCACTTCAGGGCCTTGTTGTCTCTGGCCAGTTGGCCTCCAGCTTCCGCTGGTCTATAGTTGCAGAGGGACGGAGGCTGAGGAGTGGCCGCCGTGAGATGCTCCAGACACAGTGAGAACAGGTTAGGAATGTGTTTGGATCCATCAAGGCCTGCCGTCACTGCCGAGGCCCAGGGTCGGGGATGAGGACAGAGGGAGCAGCTGGCTCTGGCAGTGGTCCTCTTGCCAGAGTCTCCTCCTGCACATACCCCGGCCTTTCTCGAGGCTCACTGGGGAGCTAGGAGGGAACAGTCACCCCCATACACCAAGAGGATCCTCCTCATTGCTTGAAGAGCACCCTTGTCCACTGACACATCTCCCTGCTCTGCAGGCCTCTGTCCCTGGGCCTCCTCTTCTCATGTGCCAGTCCTATGTCTCCCTTGGACCTACAGCTGCTCCACAGCTTGGAGGGCAGCCCAGGTAGACGTCCTGAGAGAAGATCTGCATCTCTGCCCTCTCAGGGAGCTAGAGCATAGGGTCCTTGCAGATGACATCAGTCAGCCCTCCAGCAGTTACTCCTCTCCTGTATATTACCTTTTCCGGGCCTGGAAGACACTCAGTTTCAGTCAGGATCCCTATTCACTTGTAGGTGCGTGTGACTCTATCCCCAACCCAGCCCTCCAGGCCTTAGCTGTGTAGGAAACCAGGTCTGTCCTCTGGTGGCTACCACAGCTTGCCAGGGCTTCTGAGCAGGGGAAGGGCTGCAGGTCTCCTTGTACTGGGAGTGGGAAGTGCTGGACCCATGCTAGATGTTGGGGTGCTCAGCAGCGTGAAGCCTTGCACTGATCTCGCATCCCCCGCCATATAGCCTCCTCTTGCAGATGTCAGTGAGGCCCCCAATGATCTGTCTCTTCTGCTTCCTTCCTGCAGGTTACGTGTTCTGTATGTTACACCGCCTCCCCGAGCAGCACGACTGTACATTCGACCACATGGGCCGTGGCCGCGAGGAAGCCATCATGAAAATGGTGAAACTGGACCGGAAAGTGGGGCGCTCCTGCCAGCGCATCGGGGAGGGGTGCTCCTGAAGGCCAGGCAGGGCCACCACACGACGCTGTTCTTAGTTCACTAATGTTAGCCTTATTTAGGACAAAGTCAGCCAGACACCTTGTACTGGGCACGCGTCAGACTACAGCCGGCCGTCTCCTGTCTTTAGCCAGCCATCCTGGTACTGTAGTTTAGGGGTTGATGGTGGATGAAATTGATTTCTGGCTGGTTACTAAGGTGCCTGCTAGCCATTGTATAAAATTAAAACATGAAGAATATTTTTTTTGAGCATGGCTAGTGGATTTAAAACAACACATACCTGTCACTGCTGGAGTCAAACTTACAAAAGCCTTAAGCGGAAAGTGTCCAGAGCGGACGGAGTCACTAGAGGAGGCGCAGGCCTCTCAGCCACACGGGCGGCTTTGACAGGAACTCTTGGTGCCCGGCCTTTCACCTCTTCACTTCTGCTTGGTCCCAGCAGGACCTGATGGCCACGCGTGCCTAGGCCACGGGAGGCTGCTGAGACTGGCCACGTGGCTGGGCTAGGCAGTGGCCTCGCTCTCCCTCAGTGCTGGAAGTGGGTGGGGCAGATTCTCATGGAGGAAGCTTTTTACCTGATGTTATAGGGAAGCTCGTCACACAAGAAGAGGGACAACTTCACTTTGAAAATTAGTTCCACTCAAGACTAGTCCACGCATGATCCCCACCTTTTCTGCACAGGATCCGTGGTCATGACCCACTGGCTCTGGCTGCAGCTTGCCAAGGGCAAGAGTGTTGCTCGTGGCAGCCCTGTGGCTGAGACCTGCGCCTGGGCCTTGGCAACCAGATTTCTGTATTTGGAGTTTTTAAAAAGACATTTCCTAGCCACAAGAATCGGGGTCACTGGGGAAGTGTGGCTCTCCCGGCAGGAGCCTCCTCCCCTGTTCCATGCAGGCCACCTCCCTCAGGGTAGGGTCAGGAAGGGAAGGCAGCGGGTGTACAGGACCGTGGTGTGGCTCGCTCTAGTAGGTTGAGCGGTGGCTGTGGTGGAAGGAAGCTCTCAGCCTGGGCCTGAATGGGGCAGATATGTGGGGCTGGTTAGAACCGTCAGGAGTCAGGTGGGCAGGGCCGGGTAGATGCTGGGATTCTCTTGAAAGCCTGAATCAGGTCTAAGTGCCACACATGCGCCATCTGTCCCAGCTTGGCAAGGGGCCGTCCACACCTGGCTGCTGGTGAACGGTTTAGCTCAGCGACTTTCCTTTGTGTAATTGAGCAAGGTCTGCTCTCCAGATGAACAGTGGACCTGCAAGTACAATGTCTTGATCCAAAATACCGAATAAGAAATCATGTTCTTCCCACCCTACATCCACTCTGCACCCGGCAGATGGGAGCCACTGCAGAATCTCCAGCCTTAATTCTCACTTGATGACCCAGACCAGCGCCTCACTCTAGGGCAGCCCAGGGCACGGGGGCCGGGTCTGCCCAGCGTTTACCGCTGTTGCCAAGCCACAGCCCTCTGGCCACATGGCCATCCTCAGCGAGGCACCATGTGCCCTTCATAGCCCCTCAGGTCCCCAAAGCACTGGGAATGGGGTGCTGGGGACCATGCACCCAGGGACCGCAGCCAGGTTCAAGCCTGCTGGGAGAGCTGAGTGAGGGAGGAAGGGCTTGTTCCCTGCAGTATCTGTTCTGTGAAGTTTGTTAAATGTAAGGGAAGCTGAAATTCTTGTATCTTTAAAGAGGAAATCTTATTTAACCCGTTGTGTCCTAGATTGACTTACACACATAGCCTAGAGCTCAGTTTTAGTTTAACATTGTGAAAATATTAAAAGACTCTTGTAACTTTATTCTTCTTTTTCTCCTGCTGAAAACAATTAAACCAATCGTACGGATATTTGGATTGTCTATTTCGGCGGTTCTCCTAGGGCCCTGGGGGGCCAGGAAATAAACGCACTGCATCCCTGGCCTGTGACAACGCAGGGTGCTCTGCAGTACTCGGGATTTGGGGTGATTTGCCCAGTGAGTGTCCAGTGATCAGCTGCTTCCCTGGTGTGTGTGAGGTCTGCAGGCATTGCACAGGGTGGTGTGTCTGTGGAACCCTCCCTGAGGACCCCAGGTATGGGTGTGTGGGTGCCTGGGACCTGGGGACTTGGATCCAGTACTGGTGAAGCAGCTGCCTACTCCTTCAGGACAGCTCGAGGGAGGAGCAGGTGACTCTGGCATGCAGGGTACACAAACTTTTTGAAAGTTGTACATCAGGCAGAAGAATGGTACCACCAGCCCACAGTTGACAGAGTGATGGAAAATGCTCAGGAAATTCAGAGTGCTTGGTGCGGGGCCGGGAAGCTAGCAGGCAGCCACAGAAGCTTGTCTGGTGGCTACAGGAAGAGAGACCTGGGAAAGCTGTGAGAACTCCTCCACTCCCCAGGCAGAGTCTGCAGGGCTGGGGGAGGGGAGTCTCCTCTGCAACCCCACTCACAGCTGCCTGCCTGAGGAGTAGCAAGTAGATAGGATCCCCTAGTCCTGAGGCCTTTGGAGCTAGAAAGGGTGGTACCTAATGATCTTCCAGTCAGAGGGTGTGGGAAGGTCTTAGATCCTGAAATAGATGCAGAATATTAAGTAAAACAGTATTTGTAACCCCCCCCCCCCCCATCTTATATCCACTGTGGGTGGGTGGATGCTAATGCTATTCTTTTAGTGAGATCTGGGCCTCTGCTAAGAGCCAGGAGTTGGGGGAGGCAGTGCAGAGGTGAGGCTGCTTCCCGCCTGCTCCCGGGCCAGCAGCTCATACCTAGACTTGAGCGTGCAAACTCTCCGTGCTCTGCAATGTAAAGAATGCACAGTAGAGAACCACGGGAGGTGTGCAACCAGCATAAACCCCAGTGGTGAAGACACATGCCCGTGGGAGTGGGAAGACCATCGTGCTGCCTGCCAGCATTTACCTGTCCTCTTGGTCAGCTGGTGTGACCAGGAGTCAAAGGGACACACTGGGACCAGCTCCCACTTTCCTTTCCCTATCCATTTGGGCACAGATAAAGGTTAGTTCCAGAAGTGTGGCAGTCACCCCTGGCAGATGTTTGGGTCACTGACCCTTTGCAGAGACTTGCCGCCTGGTGTTCATCACCCAGGTGTGCAGATGAAACAGTGGAAATAGCGGCCTTGGTGTCTGTGACCACTGTCCCCAGGTTCTTTACGTGTTGTTCTATATAATGTTCCCACTCCCATCTTCCAAGAGGGCTCCCACTAAAACCAGAGACCTGACCCTCGGCCCCTGTGGAAGGGCTGGAGCAAGCCTGGGGAAGCAGGGCCAGAGCTGGCAGCTTTTGCAGTTGGCAGGTGTGGGGAGGTCAGAGGGCTGAAGCACGTCCATGCGGAGTCCATTCTGGCCAGTACGCTGCTGCCAGTGAGAGCTGCCACAGTCCCCCAGGAAAGGGTGGTCAGGGACACAGGAACAGCCCCTACCATGGACAGCAGTGTTGAACACACGACTTGGCAGGATGCTCGAGGCTCCCAGGTGTTAGATTCTAAACCTATCCCAGAAGTCAGGAGCCTCCTGGGAGGACACAGCCAGGCGACAGGAACACAGCAGCATTGAACATGTGTGGAGGCCATGGGCCTTTGCCTTTGTTCAGCTTTTTTCCATGTGGGTATTTGTCAAGTTTTTAAAACAGTAACTTGTAAATTATTTTCATTCCTCATTTGAATTCACTTAGTTTTATACTCATTTTTTTTTCCACTTTTTATTCTGGGGATTGAACCCAGGTCTTGTGCACCCATTGGGCCTGTGAGCCCCCATAACTCTTCCTGGAGAGACCCTAAGTGCTAGGAACCTCGTGCCCTGTGGCCCCTGGGAAATAGGCCCCAGGTGGTTTGGGTTCACAGTGCTCCTCAAGGCAGGGGTGTGGGGTAGCATGGTAGCTGTGAGTGGAAGGCGACCTCCTTAGCTAACAATTTACCCACGCAGGAAGTGGTGGGATGACTCAAGCCGGCCCACTGACTAGCACTGTTGGGGGTGGCTGGGGACGTCATGAAGCTGTCCCGCTTTTAGAACACACCCCTTCTCCGCAGCCTTTCCTGTGTCGCATCCGAGGAATTGAGCCCTGTGCTATGGATTGGAGGCAGCCTGCCTGGGGCAGGAGCATGCACCAGCTGCTGGGGGAGGGCGCTGAGGCAGGAGGCTTGCTTGGGCAACAGAACAGAAAGAGGAGAAGGTGAGGGAAGAAGATGGAGAGACAGAAAAGATCCAGGCTGCTCCCCCACTGCCCTTGTCTACCTAGGCATGAAGTTGGCCACTTCAACATTCCAGGATCGTGGTAACAATTACTTTTTAAAGGGGAAATATGTTGCAGGGCTGTGGGCTAACTAGAACCCTGTGTACAACTAGAACTCCGTGGGGATGTAAAATGTATCTATGCAGAAATAGTGTTTCCCATGTGGCCCAGCAGCTCCAGACAACTCAAAGCAGGATGTGCTGCTGCTGTCAGCCATAAGAAGGCATCAGCCTGGGGCTGGAGAGATGGCTCAGATGGCTGCTCTTCCAGAGGTTCTGAGTTCAATTCCCAGCAACCACATGGTGGCTCACAACCATCTGTAATGAGATCTGATGCCCTCTTCTGGCATGTGGGCACACATGCAGGCAGAACACTGTATGCATAATAAATAAATAAATCTTTAAAAAACAAAACAAAACAAAAGAAGACGGCATCAACCCTGGTGTCGATAGGAAGAGCGGGTTGTGTGAGCATGTGGAACTGGGACTGGAGCTGGGGAAGGGCTTTTATGCTGAGCCACAGCCTGGCCCTTCTGGATTGTCCCTTTTAATGTTGAAATTCATGTTCTGAGATGTCTCAAGTCTTGCCACTCTAGGCCAGCATGCTGGAGAGACCATGTGCTCAGACAGAGGTCACTCAGGGCATGCACCAGACAAGTGGGGGGCAAGCTCTGTCCCATCTCCGGTTAACCAACCCAGCACCACCTGAGACAGCTGTCCTGCTCAGTCCTGACCACGACAGGCCACAGCTGAGATTTTCAACAAAGCTGCCACCACTGGAAGGATGGTCTCCAGTGGAAAGAAGAGCCGCAGCCCACACGTACAAGACCAAGACGTACACCTGTCACAAGTGAAGAACCAGGGGTACCAAAAGCAGATGCTGAGACGTGGGGCATGTGCAGTAAAGGACCAAATGTTGACATGTGCCAGACAAGCTCAGCTCACAGGGATAGAGCCATGTGCCACTACGTACCCCATTCAAATCCACAGCACATGTGCCCCGTACAGACCACTTGATGCACACGCACCCCTAGATACGGACCACTTGATGGGTTTTTGTGTTAGTTAAATTTAGTTGAAAACAATTGCAAAAAAAATATTTTTAAGGAGCAACCTACCTCGCTAGATGGTTCTGAGAAGCTGCAGGATCAACAGGTGAGAAACTGTTAGAAATACCAAAACCACATGATGCACCAGCTCACCTGTTAGATGGCTATTTTATCAGGAGATTGAAGCCTTAACCACTTGGAGTGTCAGCTGGTACAGCCATCATGAAACAACACTGCAGATAGACATGTGACAAGCAGTCCCCCAGAAATGAAGCTGGTGTCTAAGAGATGCCTGCATGTCTATGCATTGTTCACAACAGTTCAAACACCAGCCAGTGTCCATCTGCAGATAAGTGCCCAAAGAGCTTATGGTTACATCCATAGAAGAGGTTGAAATCCTGTTCCTGTGGTGACATGGATGAACCTAACTGTCATGTTAAGTGAAATAGGCAGACCCAGAGACAAACACTGCAGGACCCCATGAAGCTATGGAAGAGCTTCCTCTTTGGACCTGGGAGTGGGGTGTCACGGAGAGCAGAGAGGCCGGCTGGTAGATGCTAAGTCAGGCACATTCTCAAACTGTACATTTTTATGTCTTCTGTGCTGCTTGCTCTTTTTCATTATAGATCTGCCGAGAGTAACTTCTCATAACCATGTGACAGTCAAAACTAAGCTGTCTTCTGTCTCCTGCCATTGTCATTAGCCCAAAATTCTTGAATGTAGTAGCTTCAAGCAGATTTTTAGGACGAGGGTGTAAAGCGCCCACATTCTGCCAAAACATCGCAAGAATGGTCTCTAGCCTGGTTGCTGATTCATTCCCCTTGCACATTGCTCTCGGCATCACTGTCCACACTCCTCCTAGGATGGCCCATTAAGCCCCACTTAACAGTATTCAACTGCTTCTCTAATCCACAGTTTACTCCAAACAAGTAGCATGCTCAGGGCACCCTAAGGCCTTGTACCGGCTTCTCTCAGTCACTGTTCTGTACTGTGAAAAGATATCATGACTAAGGCAACTTAGAAGGCGGCATTTAATTTGGGGCTTGCTTACAGTTTCAGAGGTCCCATGTCCCTCATGGTGGAAAGTATGGCTGCAGGCAGGCATGGTGCTGAAGCAGTAGCTGAGAGCTCACATCCTGATCAGTAGGAGGCGGAAAGGGTAAAACTGACCTGGCAGGGGCCTTTGAAACCTCAAAGTGCATCCCCAGTGGCTCACCTCTGGCATGGCCACACTTCCTAAACCTTAAACTCCCACAACTGGCAGTCATTCAAATGTGGGAGCCTGTTGGGGGGGGGGGGGGGCATTCTCAAACTACCACAGGTGAGTTCTGTGTCCCAGTACATGGTACGCAGTAATCAACCGAGGGCACCACTTCAAACCCTGCATTTGAATGTTCCCATAGCAAGTGATGTCTAAGGGACTGGATAATACCCTGGCTCCAGCTGCTGTGGTGCAGGGCTCAACTGGGGTCCCTCTCTTGCCTGCTCATCCCTTCTGTGCATCCTCTGCCTGGGGTGGGCTCTCCTCAGTTCTGCTGAGGTAATCAGTGGGGACATAGGACACCTGCAGTTCACCTCTGCTGGTGGATGAGCTGTAAGGGTGATGTCAGCCTTGCCTGGCTGCAGCTGTCGCTTACAGAGAAACAACCGGAAACTTGACGAGGCATGGTGGTAATCACCTGCAAACCACAACTCTCCATCTGCTATGGCATGGAGGCTGGCAGCATCCTCATCTGGACATGAGTCACCCAGGAAGTGAGTTTTCTTTCCCTTCCGTGTGAACTGGACCATATTCGGCATTGCTGTGGTTTTCCTTAAGTACCTGCTGGTACCCCTCAAGTCTGGCTCTTCCAAGGGGCTCCTGGTCTGCTTTCCCTCTGAGCTGATGCAGGTGCATCCCATGGAACTCACAGCCTCCTACTGGTCCCTTCCTGTCCCCTGCAGTGACCTCTGTAGGCATGATCTACAGGCAATCTGGTACAGAGGGGCTAGTCACTTTGGGGAGCAGCCGGGCAGGGCCTCCTCACGCCTCTAGACTTCAATCAGCTTGAAGTGATCAATCACTTGTGGGAGTCTACCTGGGCTTGGGTGTACCTAACTCACACTGCCAGGCCAACCTGAGCAAAGTGAACAGGAACTGTGATACCTGAGCACAGCATCCCTAGGGACGCACCACGTGGTACACATCCATCTGACTCCCACTGAAGTCTGCTGTGACCATGTCCACCCTCAACTCAGCAAGGGTTCTGGACGTCCCTTGGTACTAGAGATGAGGGCCCATGAGTGGTGACAGGTGTGGAGAGCTGAGGCAGGGCACATCTGTCACCAGATCCTAGCTTGTCACAAAGATGCACAGTTGGGAGTGAGGCCACTCAAAGGGAGAAAGTGAACTTGTGTTCACGGTGACAGTTAAAATGGCACCTGCCAGGCCACAGGGTGGCAAGAGAAGGTACAGAGCTGGAAGGGCCACTGCACCCTAAAAGGTGCTGCTGGGGTGGGTTGAGTGGGATTAGAACCACCCTGACCTCACAACACAGGAAATGAGTTCTGAGCAGATGTGTGTGTGTGTGTGTGTGTGTGTGTGTGTGTGCGCGCGCGTGTGTGTGTGTGCAGGGGCTAGGCATGGAGGAAGTAAGGCACAGACAAGGGATGAAGTCGTTGCTTTATTCCTGTGGTGAGCCCACAGCGGCATCGCGCACACAATGAACTGTAGGTTACAACACAGCTTACCAAGTGAGGATGCCACAGCACCCCAGGAACACATTCCTGGGAACGTCCTCGGAGAGCCATGCCCAGGACTAGCATGGCCACCACTACCCAACTTCCAGGAGGCCCCAGGAGGAGTATGGGGACGCACTCGCCATCTTCACAGGCTCAGGAATGGTAGCATGGTGGCTCCTCATCTCTGGAAAATCCAGTCTACACAAGTTTGGTCACAGTGGCTCATGTCTATGGCCACCCATGGGGCTGTCACCCACCTACCCTCCAAGGGCACAACTCAAGCCAGTCACCTTGCTTTCCCAGGCACTGGGGAGAGGTATAAAGTGGCCTTGGGGACATCAGGAGCTTCCTGGCTCTCTGGCTGGCATGGTGTCCTAAAAGGCCACTTTCTGAGATGCAGATCTTCCCTAGCCCTAGGTTCCCAAGACCCCAGCAGGCCTGGCTGAGGTTCCCTCTATCCTTGCAGGAGTATGGCCTGAAGCCTATTTTAGAGGGGCTATCCCTGTGACAGACAGCTGGGCTTGTCCCCATGCCAAGCTACAATGGAAGAGGGTGGAACACGAGCCTGAAGCAGCCACCAGGGGCTGTCGGGAAGGAACCTCAGCTACATCTCCAGCACCGCTTTGACCACATCTTGTCCCTGGCTGTCCCCCTGGGACTCACAGTAGTACCCCACTTTCAGACCTCTACACTGCTGGTCTCCCTCAATAGGCTGAGGAGCCTGTCTTGCCACCTCTAAAGTAGAAAGAGCCACTGCCACTGGCGTTCAAAGGTGACAATCTTAGCCCTTGGGAAGGCTGAGGCTGGAGACAGCGGCAGGGACAGGTGTGTGGCTCTGGGCCACCACTCCACCTGGGTCAGCCCAGGGCTCTAAATACTCCAGCTGCAAAGGGCAAGTACTGAGAGGCCATTAATCCTAAATTACAGGGGGTGACTGTGTCCTTGGCTGGGGGTGGGAACTATCTGTCCAGAAGCCCCCCTCAGTCTGACCTCTAGCAGCAGAGGCTGGAAAGCAGGGTGTGGGGAGGGGCAGTAGAGGAATGTGATGCCACAGACCCGGGTCAGGAGTGGCTCAGCCAGAGGCCCTGCCTTCTGCTAGGCTGAAAGTGTATTCTGGAACAAGCATTCATTCCTGTGCGGTTTTCCAAAGTGAGGGATGAGAAACAGGACAGGAAGGAGCAGACGGTGGGGAAGGGCTCTTCCCTGCCCTGGGGACGTGAAGCGCAGCTCACACGGGTTCACGCCTCTCATTCACCCAGTACAAGAGCTGTCCAAGGCCCTGTCCAGAGGAGAGTTGGATGCATTCCAGCAGCCCACAGCTGCTTCAGCCACGCCCCTCCCTCTGTCCACCCCAGAACCCTGAGCTTGGGGGACTCCACTTGGTAGCACAGGGCACTGTAGTGCCCAGGAACACTAATGCCAGAGGTGTTGTCAGGGTAAACACTCAGAATCAATGGTCATGTTACACAATCACCAGAGCATGGCCAGTGCCTGGTGCCAGGCCAGCTTAGCACTGCTCTGAGGCTCTGTTCACCACAGCAGGAGGGACAGGGCAGAGCAGAGGTTAACGGGGAGGATTTTCTTCTCCCTGGCACCCTTGTGCCCATCCAGAGGGACATCTGCATCCTGGGCTGGCCTGAGGCGCTTCAGTGCCGAGCTCCACTCTGGCCTTGGATTTCACCCTCTTCCTGTGGCCCCCAAGAGGCTGTGGTTACAGTTCTGTTATCTTCTAAGTTAGAAAGGACGGGAGAAGGGCTTAGCTGTGCACACAGAGGTCTGCAATTGTGGACACGGCTTAACTACTGAGCAATTTTTTTGCACAATTCAAAACTCCTGAGGAGGGTGCAGGGAATCAGTGCAACGAACACATCCCTCTCGCGCTGAAAAGAATTTCTTTTCCTAGGTCTTCCTGGAATAAAACACTTGTAATGTATTTGTCAGGAATTGACACTTGATTTAATAAGAGTGGGAAAGTGACAGCTGAGAGAGCCATTGAGGAGAGCCCATGTCTACAGTGGGCTTGGAATCCCTCTAAAATCACAACCGGAAAAGTACCGAGGCCTTAGGAGACTCTGAGGCTGAGTGTGAGACCGCTTCTGTGGCTGCCAGAAGCTGCTGCATAGACAGCATCTACCCTCAAACCTACCCCAGAGCCCAAACTGCCCTGCCCAGCACCCCAAATGGTCCCCCAGGAGCCCCTGTCATTGACACTGAACACTTCTTCCAAAAGCCACAACAAGGACACCTGCCATCCTAAAGTACATGATCAAAAGAAGGTACAGAGGGCTCTGCAGAACCCAGGGGACCTGGAAGCAGCTGCCATCTCAGCTGGCACCAGAGGCATCACATGGTAGCCACTCTCCAAGCTGAGCCCACTTGGCTGTGTTCACACACTGTTGACCTTACAGGAAAGTGCAGGCCTGAGGGAACAATGGCTTACACTGCCTCTGTTCCCTATGGCTTGACTGTGGCCCCTTGGCACCCAAAGGGTCCTCAGAGTCCGAATCCACCAGTATGGTGCTGGGGCTGCTTGGTGCAAGGGTCCTCCGAGTTCCAGCAGCCTGACTTGCCCTTAGCGCTTAAGTTCAGCTCAACACTCAAGTCTCATTTCCAGTCTGTTGGCCCCAGGGGAGAATCCTGCAGGGGACAAGAGGGGATAAGCCAGGCTCTGTCTCCGTCCTCTGGAAATGTGGACCTTATCTTAGATGTAGCCATGGCCTCTAGGCATATGCTCACCAGCCAAGGGTCTGGTGGGAAGTAAGCCAACCAGTATCCAACCTCCTGTACCCTAAGTAGGTGTCAATTCAAGAAAGGCTCCCCAAGGGTGGCCACAGGATCATCTCAGATGACTGCGGACTTGCTATGGTTCTCAGAACTCCCCACTGGCACCTGTGACTTTGAGGTCCCATCCCCTCCTGCTTATGTGAGGGAGGGCACCATGCCAGTGCCGAAGGGACCAGAGTCTCTAGTCTTACAACCTGAATACGCAGTACTGTCTGAAGGGAGAAAGGAAGCCACAGGTGTGGGTCTGAGATGGTGGGGAATGGGCTGCCAAGAGTGCTGAGTACCCAGTGCCTAGTATGACAGGTGTAGGGGGTGACATCTGGGGTGGACAACATGGCTTCTTGACAACTCAGCCCCACTGCTCCTGGGAGGCTGCTGGGCTCCAGGCCTGCATCTTGCCTTCCATGTTTACAAAGAAGGTGTATGGCAGCATGTGCTACCTCATAACTACAAGCCCAGAACTCAGGGTGCTGAAGCAGGAGGATTGCCATGAGTGTGGCCAGCCTAGACTACAGAGGGAGGATCTATCTTAAGCAAAGAACTGAACAAGAACAAAACAAGCCCTCACACGTTATCTTCCAAAAGACACAAACTCCACAGAACGGGGTATCCCTGTGCACTGGCAGGGTCCTGCCTGCTAGAGATGCTGAGCAGGCCATTCTCCAGGCTAACTGGCAACTGGGGGCTGGATGCTGCCAAGAGCAGCGCCACATACACAGTGGCTGCACCCTGCCATCCATCCACGGCATCCTCCTTACCAGAGGCAGCCACACCGCACAGGAATGAAGCCAGAGGTTCAGACTGTGAACTCATCTCCCCCAGGACCGGCTCTGCCACCCCAGGCCTGAACTCACAGGAGGATGAGCTCCATTGCAGCCCGAGGCCCCACTGCCACCTCTTCAGTGTGGACAACCCATTCCAATTAAGTCAAGCTCAGAGAAAGCTGAGCACTTCTGGAACAGGACGGGACCTGAAGCCCCACCCTCCTCTGAGCATGCTCACAGGAAGTGTTGAGGTGACTTCATGGGGCCTCAGGATGCAACAGGCAGGTGCAGAGGCAGGAGCTGTGCATGGAGGTGACAGAGGGTGCGGGTGGCACTGCAGCTAAGACAAACTGCTCTGCTCCATCCCCAGGTGGGTGATGCTGGAGAGGCTCACTGTGGAGTCCCGACACCCCATCTGTTGGCTGAACCAGGGCCAAGGGCAGCTGAGCCACGAGGCCCAGCAGGGCCAGCCTAGGATTGCCCAGTGCCTGTCTACACAGGCTTCTGAGCGGTCCTCTAGCAGCTGGCACGCTGGCCTCCCAGACTGGAAGGCTTGTACACATCAGGAATGACGGGTAATAAAGTGGCAATTTGATCAGTTATTAACTCTAGTGTCCACAGATTGATTTGCACATTGTGTGTTGGGTTGAACTTCAAGGATTTTCCTGGTCAGGCTAAGTGCCCTGATGAGCTGCATCTGGTCTCATTTAGGAGGGACAGTCTCTGCTCTGCCCACGTGCAAGCACTGGAGACTGAGGAAGACCCTTGTCCCTGCAGAGGGCCAGAGAAGTTCCACAAGCTTGCAACACCATGTCTCAGCAGAGGGAGAAAAACCACACAACAAACCACCCAGTAGCCAGGGCAACGGGTGCCGCCGAGGGGGCCCTCTGGGCTGGGCCCTTTTTTGGTTGTCAAGGCCTACGGTTCCCTCTGTCTGTAGACTCCTACTGCCCTGGTACCTTGGTAACATTAGAGGTAGGACTGATGGTGGACTTGAAGAATCAAGACCCACTTCCTCCCCTGGAGACTGCCTGAAGAGTGGGGAGAACATGGGTGCCCTTCGGTCCCCTGGGGAAACACCAGGTCAGTCTGCTCCTCCCAGGAGTGGGGGAAGGCATACTCCTGCTCCACCCAGGCCCACCCAAGTCACACCGCGTCCTCTGCCTCCTTTATTGGTGGTGTTGGTTGGGTGAACGCGAGTTGGGGCCCGGACTCGGGGGTAGTGAGCTGGCGCTGGGTGCTCGCCGTGCATGGGGGTCGAGCTGCTGACTGGGGGTGCTGGGGCCCCCGGTCCCCGGTTCCTCACTACTCTCTTCCTTTTGGCTGCTCTGCTGCTCCGGACACTCAAAGTGGACACAGTGGAACACCTGGAATGACAAAGAAGAGACGGTGAGGTGGTTCAGCCTGAGGCTGAAGCTGAGCCAGGATGACCTCAGCCTGCCATGCTGGCTCAGTGTGGGAAATCTCCCAACACCCACCTCGCTCCTGCCTGTCTCAGGTACCTGAAAGCAACAAGAAGGTTTTAGATGCATGTGGGCAGTCATAACAAACGCAAAAAGATGGCTGGTGCCAAAGTTAAGAAAGTCCAGCATGGACGCCTCAGCAGTGCCCAGGCTGGACCACTCAGCACTGGCTTTTCCCCTCTGTCTCTCCCTTTTGGATCACTCATTTAAAAGACAATGTTTTGGGGGGAAAAGGGAGGGGACAGAGCGAGAGAGAAAGAGAGGGAGACAGAGAGGGAGGGAGGGAGAGAGGGAGGGAGACAGAGAGGAAGGGAGGGAGGGAGGGAGGGAGGGAAAGGAGAGAGAGGAGCACAGTGAATTCTTTTAAATATAACGAGAATTTTTCTAGAATTATGAAAACGTGTTCAAGTTTCCTGGCTAAAACCTTTCCATAACCGCTTTCAGGTTCTGGCTGCTTCGTTCATAAGTCACTTAAATTCTCTTTTCTTAGCCAGGTGTTCTGGCCTAAACTATAGTCATAGCCTTTCAGGAGGCTGAGGCAGGAGGATCTCGGTCTTTGCTTCCTTTTAGCAGAACAAGAACTTTAACCTGACCTGACTGACACTGTTCCTCCTCCTCCTCCTCCCTGCCCCTCCTCCTGCCATCTCCTGCTCTGCCAGCTCCCCCCAGGCCAGGAAGACCTAGGTGACCTCGGGACCCCTCCCCCTCAGGACCTACACGTCTGTTGTACTCACAGCCCCAGGCTCCACAGCCCCATGTGCTCCGCCCTCCTGCCCTGACAGGAATAACTAGGTCAATAAAACCCCAAACTGAGAAGTCAAGTTGTGAGGATCAGTGCGTGGCTCTGCTGTGCCTGGAAGATGCTCTCTGTGGGAGGATGCGCACACCGGGCGCCTGGCTCCCCACTCCTCGCTGACCCCGTCCACTGTGACACCACCACTCCCTGCAATCTCTCCCTTGCATGCCCCTGTGTCCCACTGTGCAGTCAGGTCACATGCAAATGGTGCTGTCTCCTGGGACTACTCATCCACAGTGGCCCGTACCTAGTTCTCTCCCAGGCCCACAAGCCAGTGAGTCTCCTTGAGTTAAAGAGCCAGGCTGGGGAGACCTTAAAGATGCAGACTGAACCTTCCTACCTGAGTCCCGGTGGCCCTGGAATTGCAAGGTAACATAACCACCAGACATGAAGAACTCGGGCTTCTGAGAGGCCTGACTCCCAGCTGATCCCCGCAAACCCTAAGCCACACAGGTGAAAGCTTCCTTGGTCAGGGTGACACACAGGATTCCATTCATTTACTAAGACACAGCCTCCGGACAGAAACCCCTCGGATGCTGGGGGTGGGCAATGAAGCTGGTGTAGGCAAGCAGGCTAAGAGTGAGTGACAGAGATGGTGGGGGAAGAGAATAGTGTGACAGAGCGAAGGGTGATGGTGTCACCTCTAGGTCAGGTTCTCTCAGAGGTGCCAGGGCATGCTGCGACAAGCAAGGAGCCCTGGGCACACAAGGCCCAGCAGCCCAGGAGGTCAGCTACTGCAGAAGGACCTGAGGCGCAAGGCAGGAAGGACAGGGTGGCCTTGCAGGACAGGGCTGGGGAGGGCGTGCTGTTGCTTAGCTCTGGGAATGAAGGGAAGAAGGGTGTCTGTGGAGGGGCTCCGGGGCTGAGACACAGGAACTGCCTGACAAGAACGGTCGGTCAGCAGTGCCTGACCTGGAGCTGCAGCCAGAGACTTCTAGACACAGCTGACGCCTGCAAACCAAACTTCCAGAGAGATCAGAGAAGAGCACGAGTGTGCCATGACAAATTCAAATGCCAAACAGCTGACGACAGACTTCAAGTCCCTGAGTTTGTAAAGCAGCATTTACAGTCAGTAGGAAGGGATCATTTTAAAGAAAGCTGAGGAGGACAGAAAAGGAGCCTGCAGTATGCCACAATGACTTGGTAGAGGAGAGCAAGGGTCCTGCACTCTCGGACAGGCTGTGGGACTTGAGAGACTCGAGACAGCCCTCCCCTGTCCCTCCCCACAGATCCCCATAGATGCTCATGGGTTCTTTCAACTACAACAACTCCTGAGCCACCAACTCTGACCAGTGTGGTCCTGCCTAAGGGCAGCGCACAGTGCTGGGGCGTTCACTCAGCATGGAGAGGAGGGGAAGCTGCCTCGCTTCTGGGATGCCCTCCCACATCCAGGGTTCGGACCACAGGTGTTGGCATCCACATGTGTCAGGAGCACATGATACCTGGACTGGACCTTAGGGAGCACTCTGGAAAAATCTCCCCTATAGTACAGAGAAGACTGGGAGGCAGGCAGAGGAGACTCTGGAGGACATCTCGGTCCAGTGTGGCCCTAGACCCTCACCGTGGAGTGGCCTCCCACCCGCCCTTCTCACCTCTCTGGGAACACTATGCCTGGCTCCATCATCTCAGCCATGTTCCCAGCCCAGAGCAAGTCATAAGCACTGTTCCTGCACTACCCAACATGCTTCTAACACCATGTAGATGCCACGGTACCTGCAGCTCACTACACACAGGGCAGAGCACCTTCTTCCAATCTGTACATGCACATCTGGAAGGGTGTGTAGTTGAAGGTCTTTCTTCTCAAATGTAGGTGAAACCCTACACTTCAGGGCAGTCACCCTGGGCCTGAGGCCGCCTGTAGTCAGGCCTCACAGAGACCTAAGGGAAGGTGGCCTGGTTCTGCAATTTCTGTGCGGAAGCTGGTGGAGGAAGTTAATGGCTAGAGCAAGTGTGGCTCACAGAGGGCCTGGGAAATGTGCCCTGGCTAACCCCACCATGCTCCTGCACCTGCTTCCTCCCCCCACTTCCCACCACGCACTTACGGGCCTCACATGAGACGAAATGGCCAAATGCTGGCTTTCCCTTTGCTTAGGGGCTGGTGTGATTCAATTTCTTTCCTCTGAACCTTCCCCAGACTGCAATAGTCCTCAGAAAGGATGTGACCAAAAGTGAATGAGGCATACCGGGCAGAGGCACACTTCTGATTTATGCAAAGCCATTACCATGGTCTCCGCATCATTTTCCCTTCAACTTTTCGGCAATCGTGTATCCCATTAGCCTGTTTGATTGCTGCTGTTCGTGAAGGGGCACCTTCGCTGAACCATCTTCAGCAGCCTACCATCTCTCCCCCGAGAGGAGCGGCCAATTTGCAATGTAGTCATGTGTATGCAGCAGACCCAGCCTTCCTCACACCCGGGTGTCCTTTCTTGTGGTGGCTGTTTATTATCACTTTGCCAGGCCTCTGTGGGAGCTGTAATCCTGGACGTGTCTGAAGTGGTCTGGCATGCTCCTTTCCGTGAGACTGTGTAGCGTGTGAGTGCCATCCTGACCCCCCCTTGGGGAGTATGCTGACTCCTCCCTCCTTCAGAGCTATGATTCCCCAAGCACCTCATGCTGACTTTTCCAAGGTTTTTACAGAAGGGGAAGGGAAGAGAACAGGAAATGGGGGAGGAACAGAGGAGAGGGCCTATCAGCCCAAGAGTCCACTATGAACTATAGTAGACACTGGGAGAAGAATAAATACTGATCAATGACTCCGCCTTGTTTCTGCGGCTTCTGGGTAATTGGCACAGACCACTTTCCTGTCAGGCAGTACAAACAGGATTTCTGACCATCCTTCTGACTTGCATTTCCAAGGTGATGTATCTTTCCAAGATAGTTAGCTTCCTCTCACTGGCTGCCCATAAGTAAGATGAAGGCCTGAGGACTGTTCCGCTCCATCCCAGTATTACACCCATCACCACCCCAGATGTGAGCAGCCCAGTTATGGCAGCCAGTCAGCTCTCCTGCTCACCTCAGAGCTGATGTGAGCAGTCCAAATGCAGACCACAAACAGCTTTTCTTTTTGTTCCTCTTAAACAGAAGGCCAGTTGGGTATGGTGACACAAATCTGTCATCCCAGCACTGAGGAAGCTGTGGTGGAGGGATTGTGATCTAGAGGCTAGTTTATGCTACGTTGTAAAAATCTGTCTCAAAAAACCAAATCGGCCAACCAAACAGTAGTCCAAAACAAACAAGAATAGTAGGAAGAGGTTCCCATGAAGCTCTCTCATGCCTGTGGTTTTACCCAAATAACCAACATGCTCTCTGAGTCCTATTCCTGTTGCCACCACGACCAAGGCAACTCGTACCAAGGGAAACATTTGGCTTATCATCATGGAGACTTGGTGCTGGAGCGGGAGTTGAAGCTCTGTCCCGATCCACAGGCAGGGGAGTCAGACTCAGCCTGCCATGGGCTTTGGAAACCTGAAATTCAGTGACACACTTCCTCCAACAAGGCCACACTTCCTAGTCTTTCTAATCTTTAGTAGTATCACTTCTAGTGACTTAGCATAGTCAAACATGTAAGCCTACGGGGGTCACTCTTACTCAAATCACCAAATGCTATCTTCAAATAAGGGACCACTTTTAATATGGAGACATGACATCTCGGGGAGAGGAGGGTTGAGATAGAATTCTGAGCAAAAGGCTGCTCTGAGGCACCTTCTGGGCCTACATGATGTCTCTGGGGAGAACATGGAAGGAGAGTCCTTCAGGGGTCAGGGCACACTCCAGAGGGGGCTAGGAAATAATTATCCCAGGCCAGCAAGGAACATTTATTTAGTTTTTCTAGAATCTGTTTTTCTGGTTTTATTTTCCCACTAAAGCCACATGTTGCTATGGGAACGAGGTGGCCCTCGGATCCCAGAACCGCTCCCTGGCCTGAGGGAGCCTGTGAGTAAAGCCCACCTCAGCATGGAAGGCAGCTCAAGTGGCCACATGCAGACCCTGATGTGTTGCTGCGGCCTGTGAGGCCCTCTTGCAGCAAGCTCATAGCTTCTTACAGTTCCCGACACATGGCGGGGTAGGAAGGATCTGTAAGCCCCTCCTCCACGTGCTCCCAGACACCCCAATGTGGTGATATTTTATTTGTATTGAAATGTAATTTTATTTGTATGTTAATAAGGTTGCCTTGGGATCAGAGCAAGCCATAGCAGAAGCTGGGCGGTGGTGGTGCACACCTTTAATCGCAGCACTTGGGAAGGCAGAGCTAGGCGAATCTCTGTGTGTTCAAGGACACAGCCAGCATGGAGATACACGCCTTTAATCTCAATACAACCATAGAAGACCTGGAGGTCTGTACAGACAGGAAGTGATGAGGTCATGTGGCTGGGTTTACAACCAATGAGAAGGCAGAACAGAAAGTCTATAAAAAAGAGAAAAACACAGGAAGTAGCTCTCTGGCGGAGAGGAAAGACAGAGCAGCAGTGAAGGGTAAGGTTTTCAGCTCTCAGCTATTGCTCTGACCTCTTGGCTTTTAACTCTGCAATTGGCTCTGTGTTTCTTATTTAACAAGACGGTTACGTCTACACCCTGCTTTCTAGAGGAAACCCTGCCCTTCAATCTTCTCTGCACCCACCCACATCTGGACCCACCTCAGCTGCCCCTGTACCTCTGTCCACCATATCCACATGACTTAGAGATACAAATGTCACCTCAAGTCCAGGTTCTTCAAAGGGTGCACTGCCAGGCAGAGAGGCTGCAGCCCTGTTCTAAGTGTTCTACCTCAGTTTCTCCCCTAGACCTAGCATATGTGGGGCTTAAAGCCAGCCTGTCAGAGTGGGATGTGGGTACCTGAGGTGTGGGCCAGGGTGGAGTGGAGTCCGCCTTGGCACCTCACTCTTTGTCACAGTCTTCTGGGAGACACAGTGGTCCCATGTCAAGAGCCAACCTGAGCAGATGCAACACTCTGACCCTCCAAGTTTAGTCTCTTATGAAGAGTTAGCTGAGGACAGCCTGGGCAAGCGCAGGGCTCTCCTCTTGCCTGACTCAGGCCTTCTTGCCCAGGAACTCCGGTCGGCTGCCACAGCAGTTGTCCCCTTTCTTAGCAGTTGGAGCACTTGGGGAGTCTCTCTCGGTCTGAGGCACATGTCTAAAGGGTCCTACATGTACTACCTGAGTCCTGCTTCCTTCAGCACACCCGGATGCACACCTAGCATGGATGGGATTTGCTGTGTTGTCTGCTGATTCTCTGTGGGCAGTGAGCATGGGGTACAACGGGAGGAGGGGGGGGGAGCACTTCCGGGAGGACAGGGAAGACTTTGGGAAATCAGAAGTTTGCTCCAACAGTCTACTAAGAGCTGAACCTCCACAGACTGGGAGGCTGCCATTGTCAGGAGCTACCTAGATCTGAGGGAACATGGAGGCTCAGGACACATGCTGAGCAGATAGACACAGAATTCTGGGCCTGGGAGCCTCTTACAGCCCTGCTGGTCTCTGCCCCCTGTTATTCTAAGCCAGCTGGAGGTCAAGGCCTAATCCACCTCAGAGCTGCAAAGCTGTCGCCAGGCTCCAGGCTGTAGAGACTACGGAAGGCCTCTAAACAAGCAGCAGCATCTCCAGCCACGTGCATACCGACTAGGACACCTTGTCCCCGAATGGTCTTCCACTCTCAGGAGGCCCTGCAGGGGCTTCCCACATCCCTGCTCTGCATGCCGTCTCTCAAGACCTCCCCGGCAAGGCAGCAGAGTGCTTATGTTCTTCTTTATGTACACAATTGTATATTTTATGACCAATAAACAAATAAAACAAACAAAAATTAGAAGCCAGGTTCTCTAAGCAACTTGACAACAGCAACACTCTGCTGAAGGGAACCAAGAGCTGTTCTAAAATGAAGGCCACGGTAAGAACTGCGAGGCTCAGATCCCCCAGATCCATATGGGAAGACTCTGGCCCCATGCCCACAGAAAGCAGCAGAAGGCAGGGCCTTGAAGACCACTAGGCTTAGATGGGATCATGGGCCAGGAGCCTGTGATTAGAGTCCTCAGAGGAGGCAGAGGGAAGCAGACCTCACTCACTCACTCTCTTTCCAGGTATGTTTTCCAAGAAAGGCCATGCAGAGGTAGAAGGGTGAGCTGCTCCTCCAGCCAGACTGTGCACCCTGGCCTGGAAGGCCACCCTCCTGAGCCGTGAGAAACAGTGATCCTGTTAGCCATACCGTAGACAGGGCTCTGCCCCGGCAATGCTGGCTAAGCTCGCCACTGGAGTCACCTGGCAGCTGAGCAGGGGCAGGCTGAGGAAACCCTGCTTCCCTCCCCACTATTTATGACAGACAGCATGCTACTGGCTCCCCTGGGCCGACAGAGAAGAGCGCTCCTGGACGTTCATCCCCAGCTGTGTCAGCTCTACACTCCTGCCTGGGCCACATCAGTTCCCTTAGAGCTGTCCCCAGCCCCGAGTCACCCTCCTCTCTGTCCTGACAGGCGACAGGCACATCCTTTTTCCAGCAGATATACAAAACCCAATGGGGACAGCAAGGTCTGCCCCCTCCTCCCCACCCAAGGAGATGCAGCCTGCTTGTTCCTTCAGTGCACTCTGAGAATGACAGTTTATGGATTCTATCCTGAAGTCCTGTTCACCATGTATTTTATGATTTAAGGTGTTTTCCAATTGATAACACTATGTTGAAGCTTTATTTTCCCAATCAATAACTGAGTCTGGAAGGCAGCTAGAGAAGTTACTCATCAGTCAAATGAGACAGATGACCATGTCAGGCTGCCCTCCAGCTAGGCACAACAACACTCTGTCCAGGCCCCCACCAGGTGCCTGCAGAGACCTGGAGGAAACACCCTTAAGAGAGACCCTGCACCCTATTTCACAGCGTTGTGACAGGAAGTGATGCTTCAGGAAGAACTGATGTCCAAGGTTCTTTGTCGCTTGCTTTGGTCAGAGTGGTGATGGTGCAGAGTGTGGGCCTGGAGAGCTCCGATCAGCCTCCATCCTCCTGACCTGAGAACCCCTTCATTATCATGCATCATTATGGAGTCCCATCTAGGCATTTTAGCAGACTAGACTTCCTGTGGGGCCAGGGGCTCACTGCACTAGAAACACTTCGAATAGTAAATAGCTTAGTTTTGTTATTTGTATAGAGAAAGTTATGTTGTTTTGGTGTTTTAAATTTAGGAGTAATACACATATAAAGTATAAATGGTAAGAAATATTAGAATTCCCTGGCAATGGGACATGGGCCTATCCTGGGTACATGAACTGGCTTTTTAGAGCCCATTCCCTATGGTGGGGTACCTTACTCAGCCGTGAATTCCCTATGGTGGGGTACCTTACTCAGCCATGAATTCCCTATGGTGGGGTACCTTACTCAGCCGTGAATTCCCTATGGTGGGGTACCTTACTCAGCTGTGAATTCCCTATGGTGGGGTACCTTACTCAGCCATGAATTCCCTATGGTGGGGTACCTTACTCAGCCGTGATGCAGGGGGAAGGGCTTAGTCCCGCCCCAACTTGGTTTGCTAGCCAGTGTTAACTACCCAAGGGTGGCCTTACCCACTATGAGGAATGAATGGGGGATAGGATGGGGGGAGGTAGGAGGAACAGGAGAAGGGGAGGGAGGGGGAACAGTGGTTGGTATGTAAAATGAAAAAAAAAAATTAGAACTCAGGCCTGCATAGATGGATCAGTAGTTAAGATTAGTGGTTAAGATCAGTGGTTAAGCATGTCCTGCTCTTCCACAGGAACCAGGAACAGTTCTCAGCACCCACATCAGGCAGCTCACAACTGCTTGTAAATCCAGTTAAAGAGGACCTGAAGCCCAAGGTACCCACATGCACACTCATACACTTAATTAAAAATAAGGTAAATTTTAAAAAGAACAATTGGAACTTTTTGGTCAAATTTTAAAACTCTTCATTTGAAAGCAAAACATTAAATGCAAATTCAAATTTGCTTTTGAAATAACACAAAAGTGAAGTGGCCTATGACTGCTGTCCACTTATCTATTTATTCTGGGGCTAAGGGTAGCCCTGCTGTTACGAGCCTGGCTTCCTGGTGCTGTGTCCCCAGCCTAGCCTCGAGTCAGGGCCGCCCTCCGGTCCTGCCCTCCTGCATGCCTGGCTTCACACCTGCTTACAACCCAGAGTTTAGACATCTGTAAAAGTATCAGTTGATTTACTATTTTGAAATCTTCAAGTAAGTTTTGAAGAAGTAGGAGAAAGCATGTTCTATTTACAAGCTGTTCTCTGTAGGAAACACATGTGGGTGTGGGTCATTATTATCCTAAATAAATAAAAAGGCAAAATGGATCTAAATTACAACACTATTTCCACTTTTAAAACTGTTCTTGAAGCACTAGACATACCAGGATATTTTCTGGGAGAAAGGTTACCACGAAAACAACTGGCACATCTGGGCCAGCTCTACAGTGTGTGGGTCAGGTGCAAAGCGACAATGCAGAGCTCTGTGTTTGAGAAGCGGAGGAACGCCCCTCCTCAACATGTCTCTGCTTCTGTTCTTCAGTTTGCTGTCTCATGTGTCTCTCCTCCACACCCTGTGGTGTGGGACCCTGGGCCTAGTGCAGCCCTGGCATTCTCTAGGATGCTATCCTAGAACTTGCTCTAGACTCACACGAGACCTCTTGAGAAGAGAGGGCAGGAGGCCAGCATGTAAGATCTGCTGGTGTGGGTGCCAATGCCAACAGGCCTCCTTCATATATATATCCCCCAACGTGAAAACACCAAAGCCTTCCAGAAGGAGCCTAGAGCACACTAGCTGCACCCCAAGCACAGAGGCCCCCATGGCTGCTCCGGTGGCACACCCATGAACCAATCCTGGGAAGAAGCAAAAGAGACCACGGCTGTCCAACTGCAGCCTCTACTTTCAGGTTTCTGAATTTCCATCTCACTGTCCCTGTGTCTAGTGTGGCCCTGTGTCCAGTGAGGTGGTGACAGTGCAGAGAGCCAACAGCACAGCCATCTACCAGATGCCACACCTCTGTGCACTGCTATCCCAAGAGAGAAGGGCGCCTGACTTCTCAGGGTCTCTTATGCTATTTCCACCCAGGCTGGGAGAAGAATCCGAGCCGCAGCTGTTGGCTTTCTCTTGCCAGTGAACAGAGCCCTGACAATGGCATCCCCTCTGGATAAGGGTGGGGACTTCCTTTATACTGACCTGCAGTGACAACAGGCTATTACCAGGTAGGGCAGCCAGCTCCACTGAACTGGGATGTGGTGGGTATCTGGTTATCTCGAAATACCAGTACACTACTCAGGAAGGAGTCCTTACCTCATTTGCTGTGTTGTGTGTTCCAACGATTCGGATGAAGGAGGCAGGCTGTCTTTCAAAAGTGACTGACTGCCAGGACCTGAGAGGAAACACAACAGTTCTCCAGGTTAGCTGGTGCAGCTGGCCTGGCTGACAGCTTGGCCATGGGTCACGTCAGCTCCTGTGCCAGGAGATCCAGTCTTCAGGAAGATGGGGTTGGAGGAGGGACAGGACTTCCCTCATGATGTCACTGAAGGAGGCAGGGAGTAATTGTCCCATCTGGGAGTCTGCTATCTCACCAAAGCAGCCACCACCCGTCTGGAACTGTGACTTAAGGTTCTTAGAAAGCCATCAAGAAACAAAGCAAGACCATGGGCCGTGCTTGCCTGTTGACAAGAGTATGGCCAAATATGAACATAATCGAGGTGGTGGGAGTCTATAAAGCAGGTGTCCTCATCTACAGCGTGACCTGGGCAGGCCTGCCTCATTGGGCTGCTGACAGAATTAGCAGGGAATTCAACACATAAGCCAAACCTGAGTCAGGGGTGGGGACTGTACTAGAAGCTGCTGGGAGAATTTTAAAACAGGGTAGGGGGTGGCTGGCTGGAACAGGGTGAGGCAGGTTCTATACTTGAGCTCGGAGCTGCAGGAGTCCTGCTTCCAAATGGCCCCACAGGACTGGCCCATGCCTAGTGGCCTCTGAATCAATGTCAGTATTTTACTTTTTCCCTCCCTCCCTCCTTCCCTTCCCCCTTCCACGTATGTATGGTGTGCACACATTCATGAGTGTACATGGAGAGGCCAGGAGTCTCCCTCTACTGCTTTCTACCTTATTGTTTGAGACAAGTCCTCTCACTGAACCCAGAGACAAGACCTCTCACTGACCTGGAGCTTGCCTTCTTTCAGCTCGACTGGCTAGCTGGCAAGCTCTGGAAATCCACGAGCCTCCCCGCACCTCCCGCAACAGCGCTGCAGTTGGAAGCATGGCTGCCATGTCTGGCCTTTAAGTGGGTGCTGGGACCCAAACTCAGCTCCAGCTTCCAGAGCAAGCACACCTCCCACTGAGACACTGCCTCAGCTGCAACCCTGACATTTTGAAGACAATTCTTCCTCCTCTGTCTGGGCTGAGCTAGCTCACCTCGAGGCCAACATGCATGCAAGAGGAGCTGCTCTTGGCCTGGCACGCCTCAGCTCACGAGCATGCACATCTTCTATAATGCATGCGAGCAGTGGCCGCCATTCCTCCTCCCGCACTGTAGAAAACAGCTGCTGGGAAGCTGTTTCCTGTAATTGTCTAATTACCAAGTAATGCTAGCAAAGGAAATATATGTATCTGCAGTTTGTTTTTCCCATTTGGTCTCAGGTGTTCCATCTTCCTTCTCCCTCTGCACCTCCCACTGAGACTGACTCACCACTGCCTGGACCCCAGTCCTCTTAAGGTCATTAAAAAGTCATTACCATCCTGTGCGCAAAGGCTTGCCTCTGGAAGCAGGTTTTTGAAAACAGAGTAAGAAAAATCACTCTCTGTAAAAACACTATTACTCATGCCTAATGACAACTCACCTGCCCATCCCCCATGCATGCCTCTCTGCCTTGCTTCCCAGTGGGGGACTCCTGCTTTCCTAGACCCTCGGTTCTTGGGGTGCCTGCCAGATTGGAGACAGTCTGTGGGCAGGGGAGGTCTGCAAGGCTGTGGGGGTTCCACAGCTGGTTGGAGAAGCAGGGCTGTGCAAGGCATCAGAACCCGCCTTCATCCCTAAAGGAGGTTTGGATACATGCTCCAGCTGGCCAGGAATGGGGACACACAAGAGCCTGTAACCATAAGGATGGGAGGGATGGAGGGATGGAGGGATGGAGAGCAGAGGGCTTTAGCCTGCACCTGTCACTGTTCCAGAGACCATGGATTTAAGGTAAGACTACATGTGAGACCTCTCAGGCCTCCCGGAGCACAAGGCTCCAATCCAAGCTTGTGAGCAGGCCAGTATTGGGCCTGAGGCTTGCCTCTGTCACAGTTCCTAAGTGGGTCTGCCTGGGAAGTGTTCGTGGCACACAGGTTCCCGTGGCCTTTCTCTTCTACTTTTGCCTGGCCTGGGGCTCAGGCAGAGCAGCAGCTGAGCAGGGAGCCTGAGTTTGTGGAGTAATAAGATCAGAAGGTCTCAATTTAATACCAATCCTCCATTACATTGCATTAGTATCTAATCACATTAGAGTTCATTTTCACTAACACAGCCCGAGAGTTGAATATATGATCTCATTTCCAGCAGAACTAGATACCAATCCAAAGAGCAAAGTGGAAGGAAGCTGCCTGGACTCAGGGATGAGCACCCCTCCCCCCACCCCTCCCCACTTTCCAGAGTGTGTTCCCTAGATTTTGTCAAAACAACTTCAAATGATGACCCTCCGTGAGGAAATGGAGGGCTTTGGAATGTTATCTGAGTCCTGTTTATAACTGCTGTGTGACCTCAGAGAAGAATGCTTGGAATAAACTTTCACAGAACCAAGAAAACCAGCACCATGATGCCATATCAGCCAAGGCTGTGGCCATTCTTGTGAACTTTAGAAATGGCTACTTAATGGTCACCTTGCCAAGCACTCTTTCTTCCTGAGTACTGAACAGCACATCTCAGGAAGGGTTAAGGATGGCTCTGGGGTGGCAGTCCACCTAACCAGGGCCAGGCTGATGGGCAGCAATTCCTTCCAAGATTAAACCTTCACCTTGGAGGAAAGCTCTAAGTTCTACGGGAGATGAGATAGTCCATTCTCAGGAAAGCTTAGGAAGTGAACAACTCAAAGTCTTCAGGAAGTCCCTGAAACTGACCAGATTCAAAAGGCCCCTCCCCAAGTTATAAAATTAGTAAGGACTGCTCAGAGACATTCTCAGACTAGAAGACTCAGCTGCCTGGAAGAGGCTTCGACTAGCTCACTGTCTGGAAAGAGCACTCTTCAGCTTGTTAGTCTGCCTGGGGCTGTCTGTTGTGTTACAGGTTCCCTTTTGTGAGCTGTCACTCACTCTAGGGTGGGCTTTAGTGATGCAGCTGTCTCGGAGTCATTTCTGCTCCCATAAGTAACACCAATAAAACTCACTGGTTCATCTGGTTGGACTTTGGTGGTGTCTTAACTTTGGTCTGTCACTATCTAGGGTGAGATGTTTGCTCATGTCTCCCTAGGAATAGTACCACATTATATAGGCTTGGATGAAAGACTGAACAGGAGCAACAGGCCAAAAACTGATGCGGTCTTCATTTTGAGATTTACAACACATCACAAAACCCACCTATACCTGCAGCTCCAACATGTACTCTGGCTCCATAGAGGCATGTCACACTTTCCTCCTTGAGGACACAGCTAGAATGAGGTGTCAGTGATGTCCACTGGGGTTACATGGACTTCCTATGTGTTCAGGGAAAGTATGGGATGACTGCCATGCTGTTGATCAAGATCCTCTACTGGGGCAGTGAGATGACAGTAACTTACCTCACCGTGCTTGCTGCTACGCCTGCAGCTTACCAAGGGGAGAAACGATTCCTACAAGTTACCCTCTGACCTCCACACGCACACTGTGCATATAGACTAATGTGAGCAACACACTATGTACAGTTGGTAGTGTGCATACACACCCATTAAAACAGGCATCTACCTCGCCTGCTGTGAGGAGCTAACAGAGGTTGCCAGGCAGGGAGATGGAAGAGCGAGAGCATGCCACTGTGTCATCGTAGGCGGTGTCCCCAGCACAGGGCTTGCTAGAGACACTAGGTTCACTCCTGGTTTCCTGAGGGTCAGACAGGAGAGACTCAATTAGGGCCTTGGAGCGAAGGCACCTAGGTTTGGATCTCAGTTTGAACCTTTTTGTTCATTCATTCATTCATTCAATCATTCATTCATCCATCTATTTATTATCGATTGACTGATTGAGGCAAGGTCTCTATTTAGTCCTAGCTATATGAGATGTCCTGGAACTTGTTATTTAGACCAGACTGGCCTCAAACTTACAGAGATCCACCTGCCTCTGCCTCTCAGAGGGCTGGGATTAAAGAAGTGTGATACCACACCCAGACCTCAGTTTGAACTTTTAATAGTGTCAAGTCCTTAGGTAAGTTGCTCAGCCTGTCTAGGCCCTCAGTCTTCTCATCTACAGAATGGGAATAATGACATCATCAATGTCTGTGATGGCTTAAGCACAGCACCCAGGACAGTGTTAGCTTTATTTATTTATTTATTATTTTATTTATTTATTTATTATTTTATTTTGGTTTTTCAAGACAGGGGTTCTCTGTATAGTTTTGGTGCCTTTCCTGGAACTCACTCAATAGCCCAGGCTGGCCTCGAATTCACAGAGATCCTTCTGGCTCTGCCTCCCAAGTGCTGGGATTAAAGGCGTGCGCCACCACTGCCCAGCCAGTGTTAGCTTTTACTAAGTGCTAAAGAAGGATGAACATGGGCAAGACAGACGGCTTCCCTGTGCTTGTCAGCCATCAAGTTTGGGTACCAAGGTACCCAAGGCTACTGCTATCAGCAGATAAGCAGCCAGGTTTGGAGGAACTAACTGTATTTATGAATGCATTCTTGAGCCTGCACCTGCTAGGTGTCCAGGGATCCATGCACAGACAGGCAGCCCTTATGGCATTTATAACCTCACTGGAGAGATTAACCATCCTTCCATACACTGATTAGAGAACAGTACCAACAGCACGGTGGTCCCAGCACACAGACTGGTGTTCCAAAAGTCCTCTCATAACTTGTGTGACACCTGCAAGTAATTTTTCAATGAAACAGAGCTATAAATTTTGATGAGGTTCCCAAGCTCATCCACAAAACTCAAAATGAGGCTAAAAAACTACATATACGAAGCTTTAGAAAGGGGAACGATGTTGTCACAGTGGTGACTAAACAAGCCAGAGAAACAAGGGATTAGAACAATCTTCGTAAAACCCCCGTTGAGGAGTGAGCATTACGAACCATCACACATGTCAAGTCAGGGCTCTGGGCTGGAGCACAGTGAGTGTCCAGCAACGTGAGTGAAAAGTGTGGGTCCCCGTCACTCTGCCTCATCGGGCTCCTGACATAAGCCCCGGGAGACAGGCAGTGCTGTGCACCCAGTCCAGACCTGTGATAGAGCCTGGCTGGCTGCCCATGAGGTAGGGTCAACAAGAGAACAGGACCTAATGACAATTAGCTTGTCTTTTCTCACCAGAGGGCACAACAGAAACTTTCAAGTACCTTTGTGGTTGGAGCACCAGCTACTGCCTCGCTCTTACCCCTGGCTCTCAAACTACCGAACTTTACTTAGGTGTGCATTCCTACCCTAGAGCTGGAGATCACAGTGGTCTGAGCCATGGTGCATGTGCATGTACATGTGTGCACCCATACACACACACAGTGGACCACAAGGTGGCGATTTTCCCCGTAAGTCTCATTTACTACATGGAATTGGTGACTGCAGTACAGTTCTTACCGTTACGTTTGTGTGTGTGCAACCAGAAAATCCCAGAGTGTGCTAGGGGATCAAAGCGCAGTGGCTGACGGCTAGTATTAGCATGGCCTCTTTGTTTAGACAGTGCAGTGAGAGGAGTGAAGCTGGCTATCAGGCAACAGCTCCCCACTGAGCTGTGCCCAGCCCTACTCACGGTCTCTTCCCACCCACAGTAAAGAGGCTCCCTCCAAGGAGCCAGATCTAAGGCCAGAAGGCACCCTAAAAAGCCGGGCCCAGGCAAGCAGCATGTTTTATGACATCACACACAAACACAGACAGGGTGGATAGACACAGGATAGACACAGACTACACAGTGCCTAGTGGCTTCTGTACTCGCACAACAGCATTGCTATAGAACATCATGTGACAGGAAACAGTACACCCCAGACCAGCAGGGACTCACACACCAATTGTTCTCTGCTTCATTCTAACGCACCTCTACATCATAAGCCTGTGGAACTGGCTGCTCCATCAGGCAGAAGCTGCCATCACTCATTCTAAGACCCCATGGAAGGGAAGGAAGAAGTGAAGCCTATTCTGAGAAAAAACCTTGAATACCAACTCATATTCACTTAACTCAAGAATCTTCTCTCTATTAAAGTTGGCCACGTGTAGAGCTACCCAAATTCCAGCAGCTCTCTTGAGACTATGACTCTGAACTTTACCATGTAGTAAAACTTCCTCTCACCTTCTTGTCTGTCACTGAACTCTTTCTATGTTGGTGACAAGAACTAGGAAACGGTGACTAAACAACTCTGAGACCTCCTCAGCCCTCACCACTGGCAAGAAAGCTACACATGAAGCAGGGTGAAAAGGACCAAGGAAAACATCTGGACCCTGACTTGACCCCAGGACCAGGGCTTGAAATCCCACCAATCCATGAGCTTGCCCCAGAGTCAGGCTGCAGAATCCCACCAGTCCCTGAGCTTGCCTAAGGATCAGACCACAAAAATCCATCAATTGCAAGACTCCCTGGAAAGCTCTGCCCCCTTCCCCCAAGAAACCCTATATAAGCTCTGTACCCTGTTGAGTTGGCTGCTGCTTCTCACCCTAGAGACAACCACCATTCTGGATTCTTCCTTCCCAATAAATCTTGAGTAACATTTGTCGTGCAGTGTGACATTTTTGCTGGAGTGGAGCCCAGCTGTAACAACTTTTGCGGGAGCAGAGCAGAGCAGAACTGTAATGCTTTTGCTGGAGAAACCTTCCCCTAGTGGAGCAGAGCTGTTGTACTCTGGGGGACCTGAGCAAGCTGTAACACTTCTGAGCCTAGCCTAGCAGAGCTGTACCAACTTTGCTGGGAAGTCTTCCCCTGTGTGAGCAGAGTTGTTACACTTGCACTGGGGAAACCTCTCCTGGAGTAGAGCTGCACACTGTAAGGCTTACGGTGACTGTGGAATTCCTTGGTTCCTGACTGCCAGGATACCTTTCCATCCGAACGGCAATGCTGATACACGATCCATGAAAAATGTTCATGTTTTAAATATTCTAGAAATACATGTGCTAAATTTGAGCCAGTGACTTCTCAGGAGAGGGCAAAGAAGGGGACTGCTGACAGGAACAGAGGCAGAGTTAATGTTAACTGAGACATTTCATGTCTTTGATGAAAACTAGAAAGTACTTGAAAGTGTGTGTAAGAAATATTAACAACGGTCACTCCTGGGCAATGAGAATGGAAGCCAATGTCATATCACTTTTTATTCTTTATGTATCTTAAAACAGAGAAAGGTCTCAAAAATAGTGTCTGTGTTTATGCAAGAAAGAACCTGCTGGAAGGTGGAATTAACTCAGCTGCAAATGTAAGATTCTAGGGGTGTGGGGGGCTCTACTGAGGGTTGATGCTGCTCCTGGACAGGACATTGAAATGATTTCCACCCTGGCGTCCCTTGTGGTCTAACTGGATGGAATCAAAGGCAATGATTTCTACAGCAGACCTGTGGGGCCCTGTGGACACAGTTCAGAAGTGTTTGCTATGGTCAGACTGGCAGTTAAACACAGCATAGAGAACTAATAGCTTAATCTTTACTCCTTCCACTAAAAGGTCAGTAAAAAACTGGTCATATGTCTCCTATTACATACACACACACACACACACACACACACACACACACACACACACACACGAAGGCTGAGCTGATGAGACCATCCTTCTGCATCAGCATCTTAGAGAAACAGGAGGCATTACACGTCAGAACTCTGGGCAGGCCCAGGTCCTACGCCACTGGCCACCTGGGAGAGCTGAATGCAGAGGGCTGGGACAACAGAGATCGGCTGACAACGTGGGAAAGGAATAGTAGCATTCTCCAAACTCCTTGTCCTCCTTCCGACATCACAGAAAACATAGTTCACCTTGAACAGAGGCAGTCTAGCCTCAGGGGAACTGCAGACACAGCACAGGCTGGATCCTTGGTGGCCAGAGGCTGGGAGTGAACACCCCAGTGGTGACACTCTGGTCCTCTTCATGTCCTCTGCTGTCAGTTCCCCACAATTTGGGCTTAGACATCGGCCTGAGACTGGAGGAAAAAAGACCTAGTCACTTCCCTAATTCTTCTTCCCTCGTGGGTACCATCCTCCAGGAGTCTGTATTCTTATGGAGGGACATATCTGAGTTGATCCCAGTTTAGGGGTGCTGTTCAGATGACACAGCTCAGTAGGGTCTCCCTGTAGTGGGAGCTGAGCTACCACTCTGCATATTTAATGGAGAGGGTCATGCCCAGGTCAAAGAACATTTCAGTGAGAAGCCACCAGGAGGTGGTGATGTGCTATCCTGACTCGGGGGCAGGGGTCTCCTGGTGACACAGTAGCCCTGCCTGATAATGGTGTCAATAAACCCATCTACAGACAGAAGACTTTGCTTTCTCAGTGTAAGGTTTTTAAAGGTGACTACTCCATCAAACATCAACACAGAATAGACTCTGGCACTGAACACAGGGTGAGCGCAAACAAAGAAAATGACTCTGAGGATACAGCTACAATTTAATACGTAGAACAAAACTTGAGGGGAAAAGCCCCTGCTATCCTCAGAAAGAGAAAAATAAAGCACTGCTCCTCTGAAACAATAAAATTATACGAAGAGAGGGCCTTTTAAAAACAAAATGAAACAAAAAATCACTTCTGTAAAATTAAAACCACCCGCTGAAATAAAAAGGTTAGAAGTCTTAAGTGGAGGCAATTTCCCAGGATGAAGAGGCAGAGAAGAGGAGAGTCACTATTCAGTCCAATGCGCCTGTGGAAAGAGCAGAAAACAGCCACTAGGAAAGCAGAAGATATGCAGGGTCTTCCCAAGGTGCAGAGGTCAGAGTCCCCCATAGCACGTGATAAATGAGGAGCCTTCATACCAAAGCATGCTACAATCCTAGACTCTTCAGAAGCTTGAGAGCCAGTGTTTCCAGATGGGGTAAGAGCAGGTCAACTGGAGATAGAATCAGACTCACTGCGTCAGAGGATAGAGGAACTTCCTCCTCACACTGACTAAAAGCCAGTTCTCAGCCAAACTGCCAGGCAAGTGTGAGAAAGAACGAAGTGTACATCTTACACAGGGTACTTCCAAGGTGGTAATAAGAAGGCACTAGAAACAGGTGCTCAGCCAAAGAACTCAGCTCCAACAGTGCAAAAGTCATGGGATCCAGAACACAGAGCATATGACAGCACAGAGGAATGGGTTGGTGGGTGATGGGCGGAGGTCCCCAAGAGTGCTGTGCAGCAGGGTTACCCTGGGAAGGTTCCCCAGACCTCTGAGGAAGAGCAATCAGTGTTGTTCATACAGAAGGTAGGCGGGTGAATCAGGGGAAAGTACCTTGAAAATAAGCGGGTGACAGGGGCTCAGGACAAGGGCAGGAGAAAAGGTGACCACAGTGAGCTCGATGCTTGGTTCAGAGTCATTACAGGCCCTTTAGTGCCAACGCTGACTGTGGACAAGTGAAGCTGCAGTCGGTCTCACAAAGCTGGGTGTGGAGGGAGGAAGGGCAGCAGAGACAATGGTACCTTCATTTTCACAAGGAAGACACAGCACATCAGTGGTTTAAAAAAATAGTTCACTGTCTATGTATGGGATCTTTGCCTACATGTATGTCTGTGTACCACGTGTACCTAGTATCTGCAGTAGCCAAAAAGGGCATCAGATCTGCTGAGAATGCAGGTACAGATGGTTCTTAGCCACCATGTGGATGCTGTTAACAGAATCCAGGTCCTCTGCATGAGGGGCCAGTGCTGCATTCTGTATTGACAGTTTAGAAGTGTCGAAGTGTGGACCAGAAGAAGGAATGCACATGTTCACCCACAGGTCCCAGACCACAGTTGACACCAGACAAAGTGGGGTCAGAAGCATTCTGAGGTGCTACTAGAGGAAGTCAAAATGGGGACATAGCCAGGCCAGCTAGTTACGTTCCTGGTCCCCACAACAGTGGCCTACCCTTCAGTGACGGCAGACTCTGACGGCAGTGGGAACTCAGGCTGCACTGCAGGGCTCCCTCAGGATGGATAGAAACAACCTGGCCACATCCATGACAGCACACCCCTGCTCCCCACAAGGACCAGGCAGCTGGAAGGGGACAGGGAAACGGGGGTATACATTTATTTCTTAGTCTCTGGAAGAAGATGGGTCAGAGGAAGCCATTTTAAAATGTACCCTTTTAAAATACATCACCTTTTCAAAATAGTACAGGTCTTCTAAAATAGGAAAGAGAAGCAGTTGTCTCTGTGGAGAACCTGGGGTTAGGAGGGTGAGCAAGGGCCTGCCTGCTGCTTCTGCTTGCTACGTTCTGGGGTTCTAACTGAATGACAAAATTGTAGACAAGTATAAATTTAATTGAAAAATTTAAAAACAAAACCAAACCAAGCAGAGCCAAGAGAGGAAGCCAGGCAGTGGTGACGAGGACCAGGAAGGGCTGGCCCGGACGTTTATTTACAGCCTTGAAGAGCAGGGCTCCAAGGCAAACATGAACCCTGGGAGATTCTCCAAAGGGGAGGAAATAATAAAGGCTGTCCACTGTCAAGTGAGCTTCGGGCGGTGACAGCAGTGCCCTCTCCAGTCCGATGGCACTGAGATGTGACAGGTATTAAGGCTGAGAGTGAGCATGGAGACTCATGGGGAGGTGTCTGTGACAGTTCTTTATGAGTACGCCTCTTGTGCTGACCCCACAAGAGGCCTGCCAGCCCTCTATACACATGGCTTTTACTGTCTGGCTATGTGATGGGCCAAGGACCACATTCCTCTCTTTAATCATATCTAGAGATGATCTACGGACCTGGGATGGGAAGAAGAGAACCCTTCCACTTTGGGTGAAGCAGGATCTGCCTGCTCCAACAGCCGTAACTGGTCTGCATGCCTTTGCTTACTGGCTCTCCAGAGGTAATGCTGGAGAGTATGTCCCCCTCACAGACACCAAGCCCACAGCTCTCATTCTAGAGAACTCCAAGGTCTGGATGTCTGACGCCATCTAACACTAGGCCTCATGAGCAGACCTGGGTCTAATTCTCAAGTGCTTCTATTTCGACACTTAACTGGATGTAATAGCTATTTTAACTCCCAGGCTTCCTAGGCATTCTCCCAGTCTGTCTCTTCAACAACTATTTGTTAAGAGCCTTGTACCTGCCAGGCTGAAGAAAACTGGGATGAATCTGCCTGACTCCACTACAGAGCAAAGGAGGCAGGGAACTGTCCCAGAAGTTCTCCCATTCTCGCCAGCCCCAAGTGCCTGTTGGAGAAGGCACACGGACCTATTTCTCTCATTTCCTAGGCATTTTTATAGTTGAGTTAGCATCTATTTAGAAATTGGGAGATGTTTTGTTAAATTACAGTTTTTCGTTTTTCTTGAAAATCAGAAGCTCCAGCAGTAGGGCAGCTGAGAACGGGGCATGGACCTGAGCCCTGGCTTCTGGAGCCTCCACCTTGGAGCCTGGCTGCTTTACTCTTCATCCTAGTTTAAGTAAGTGGCCAGGCACTCACTCACCCCAGCAGGTTCAAATGTAAAACATCTGACATCTAGTGCCACAAGGTACCATCTCTCAGCAGACTTTTCTAATAGTAGAGTGTCCGTGTCCGTGTGTGTCCGTGTGTGTCCGTGTGTGTGTGTGCATGTGTGTTCATATGTGTCCATGTTCCCCCCATCACCCCATACTTTTGTTTTTTTTCTTGGCCTCAAGGCACATGTAGTGAGATTTGTAAAAGTATGCAACTGACCTAGTCTTCGGTCTTGAGGCCTGCTTTGAAGCTGAGTTCAGCCAGACTACCCTGCTCACATATCAAGAGCCAATTCTGCACCAAAACCAGGCCAACTAAAGCTCGGAGTCCCAGGGGGTATGAGTTTGGTGGTGGGAGTGGGATGTCCTTTTTACTTCCTTAGGGAATTTCAATGTGCGGAAGGGTGAAAGGCTCCAGGCTGGACCCTTGCCCGGGGAAGAGGTCACATCTTTGGAGCTAATCTAGTCCTCTCTCATAACGTCCCTTCAGGATTCCTAGACTTGAGTGGGCTATGATGCCTTCTGCCTGGCAGATGCAAATGCATTTGCTGCCCTAATATAAGCAGGCCTTGGGTTCTACCTTCTCGGCTCAGATTCTAATTTTCCCTTTTTGAGGAGTTTCCTCTCAAAGAAAAGGTCAGGACCCTCCTGCCAGCTCATCCTACGAACCCGCGATGAAAGCTTCTAACGCCTGTGGCAGTTACAGAAAGGGAGTGTCCAGGGACATTCGTGGAGTGTTTGAATGAGCATGGGGGGTGTCTGTTTTCATACTCTACATCTCACTCAGCTGCCCACCCCCAGTTCCCTGCTCCCACTCCAGCATAGAGCACTCCTTGATTCCCCTAAGGGGATGTGGTAATTGATGATTAGCATTCCAAAGCTTGGCTTACATCCTGCTAGCCCGTCATATTTAATTACATTTTAACTATATTCGTCTTCGATAATAGCACGAACATAATTTAGATAATTATCTCACTCTCTTATTCTCTGACTCTGTCTGTCTCACTTAGAGCTCTCTGCTACAAAAATCACTTTCTTGGCTCAAACACATAAACAGACTCTGGGGCTGAGTGCCTTCCTCTCCTGCAGCCACAGCTGTGTGAGTGTGCAACGAGCTGATGTGTCGTGCAGGGGGGAAGCAGAGTCCTGTTTCTGCCTGCACGTTTGTATCTGTGCAGAACTGGAGGCGGGACTGTGGGTGTGTATGTGTGCACATGCCTGGGCAGAAGCTTTTATGTGACACAGACACAGAGGAGGCATGGTCAATCAAATTAGTGCCTGCAGAGAACCCTCTTGATCTGGTGTTTCTTTCTTGGAAGGGTCAACTAAGTTCTGTTGACATACTCCTCCGTGTCTGGAGACACTCGTGCAGAAAGGGTTTCGCCATCAGGGAAGGAGCAGGGACCAGAGATTCCACCATGGACCGTGTGTCTTGAACACACATACACCACTGCACAGAGAAGTCCCAGTGCCTCCAAAACATCCTAGGCCACCTGAGTTCCCACCTGAGGACTGGCCATCCTTTCACCATGCGGCCACCATGCAGTCAAGGAGGAAGACCTCAGGGCCCAGGGCCTCAGTGTTTCTAGTAAAACTCCATTATAGCCAAGCTCTCTCTCAGATTTTCATGTTGTAAAGTTGAGACAACTAAGAAGGTTCTGAGCAAATAAGGGAAAAGCAGTTCAGAATAGCAACTAAGGGGCCAGCTCAGGTGGTAAACACTGCCTTACTAGTATAAGACCCCGAGTTTGGATTCCCAGAGCCTGCATGAAACACTAGGTATGGTCTGCACTAGTAATCCCAGCACTAGTGTGGTGGTGACAGGCAAAGTCCTTGAGTTCACTGGCCAGCTAGTCTGGTCTAATTTGGCAAAATTCCAGGCCAATGAAGGTAGACGGCGTATCAGGACCAACAGCGGAGGTGCCTAACTTCTACATGCACCCACACGTGTGCTCCTCATACACACACATCCATACAAGAAATGGCTCCATCTAAACTAGTCTTGCTCAGTTTAGGATCTAGACAGGGTCTGAAACAGACCTCAAGAAACAATTTACAAGACACAGCAATGGAAGAGAGAGTTATCACCATCTAACCTAACCCTAACCCTAACCCCGATGTCTAACCTTAACTCTACCCTAGCCTACCTGTATTCTCTGGGTTTGTCCATGTCTTTGGAGTGCTAGAAGACTCCAGTAAATGTGGACTTTGCATTTAAAAAATTCTCTTTGGCCTCGCAGAGGCAGGTGGAGCTCTGAGTTCAAGGCCAGCCTGGTCTACACAGCTTGTTCTAGGACAGCCAGAGACACACAAAGAAACTCTGTCTCAAAAAACAAAACAAAACAAAACAAAACAAAAAATTCTCTTCGGCTCAACCTTGCCTGATGTCGAAGGGTTATCCATTTGCTGGTGCTCAGTCATCTTCTATGTTCACAGAACAAAGAGGCTAAAACTCCATCTTTTTTCTCCTCTGAAGAATACTACTACCAAGTAGATCCTGTGCTGTGGGGACACTTAGGAAGAGTTAGAATAGCAGTATGTGTCATTAAAAACTAAGGGGACATTTGGGCTCCAAATTCTACTTGTTCCTGGAAATAAATACTCAAGAGTAGACTCCAGGAATCAGTCAGGTCGGAGCCACATGGTCCACCAACAATGCCAGCCTGTGTGCATTCTTTTGTTGTGTGCTGGTAGAGTCAACCCAGGGCGCTCTCAAGCATGCAGGCAAGTGCTCTATCACAAGTCTTGGCTTATGGAGACAGCGTGTTGCTGTCTACCCTTGGGGCCTGGGCTCAGATCTACAATCTTCCTGTCTGGGATGACAGGTGTGTACCACCAGGTCTGATTGTTCTCACATGGCTGTCCTAAAAGTGATGGATAGGCAGAAGAGAAACCAGTGATGTGTGGTATGAGCCGTGCCTCTGCCCTGGAAAACTTAGAAACCACTCAGGGTAGTGACTAGGAGAGGTCATGGAGTCTAGTTTCTGTTATGGCCCTTCAAGCAAAGCAAAGAAGATCCAGAAATAACCCTCAGACCAAGGGCTCTCCCCTATGACACAGGCTGTAGGTAATCAATCACTTCCCTTCCTTCGCCATGATAGCTAGGTAAGAGGAGCAGGACCTAGTGGGAGGCTGTGGGATGTCTTTCTGCACAGCAATGACAATACCTCCTTTCTGCTTGCTAACTCTTTTTTTTTTTTTTTTTGGTTTTTTGAGACAGGGTTTCTCTGTGCAGTTTTAGTGCCTATCCTGGATCTCACTCTATAGACCAGGCTGGCCTTGAACTCACAGAGATCTGTCTGGTTCTGCCTCCTAAGTGCACCACCTATGCCCGGCTTCTGCTTGCTATCTCTTAAGAGGCCACTGTCTCTGCAGAGTGCCCTCCTCCCCTCTTCCTCCCTCCCCTCTTCCTTGGTCCCCACTCCCCAGGCCTACCCTGGCTCCTGCACTATCCCTGGTTTTCTCGGAGCATACCCTCTCCCAGGCTGGTGATGTAAGAACCTGGGCAGAAGCCAGTTTTTAAATGTTACGAATGTGACTATTTCATTTCCAGTGTTTTAAATACTGAAGGGTTTTAGAGCATACAGAGGACCAAATGCCCCAAGTTTTGGGTTTTAAAATACAGGGTTGCTTTTATGGGAATGCACAGCGCAGAGCCCATGCCAAACAAAACCCTGCCAGAGCTCAGGAGCCCCCCTCCTACAGCACACTCCGCTAAGCCAGGAAGAGACCTTCTGAAAGGACTGCCAGGCCTCTTCACAATCAAACCTGATCAATTTTAAAACTAAAATTACACAAGGCCCGTGAGTACTCTAGACCTGATGACACACTCAGTACCAAACATGGGGGGCAGTCAGTACAAACTTCAAAATAGCACCCCCTGCTACTAAGGGCCTAGGTGTGTGCAGCTGAGCCAGTAAGCAATTGGGGACACGGAGGAGAACTAAAAAGGAAGAAAGAAAGAAAATCCCTAGAGTCCAAGGATATTTCTTTATGATGAAGAAACTATGCTTCTTAGCATGAAGCTTCCCAAGATCAGCCTGGAGCCATTTAATACTAGCCTGTAATAAAAAGGTGACAGGTCTCCCAGGCAGTCCTGTAATGGCCCTCCAGAACTGTTTTAAGTGCCACATTCAGCAGGTAAGGCAGGGCAGCGAGTGCGAACGCTGAATACAGAGGCTGGTCTACAACCTAGGGGAGGCAGGGTGGGCCTACCTCTGAGAGAGGGCTCCTCCCTCCTTTATGGTGTTAGAGTGGGAGGCAGTCCAAGGTATGCTATCAAGTGCTCTATCGCTAAGCTCTACCCATTCTCAACCAAGCTACAGCCCCAGCTCAATTTCTCCTTCCTTTCAAACACTTGATTGAAAACAAGCAAATGAAAACCACGTGCCTACTCCCCAACTTGGTGTGGCCAAGTTTCTGGGTCTCCCCTTTGCTGGCCAGATTGCTCTCAGACCTGTGGAAGGTTTGTCCCCTCAAGGACCTTGCCCTGTTTGCTAGCACCTGGCTCACAACCAATCTCCTGTTCTTCCCAGGCTCCTGCTGGCACTGGCCTAGACACAGGTGAGAGCTGGCTTCCCAGAAACTGCTCTTGCCTGCTGTTCTCGGTGCCAGCTTGCAGGAGGACCAGCACAGCCTGCTGGCTCCTTGTGAGTTCACAACACATCTGGACACTGAGGCAGGTGACAGCATGGCATACTAACAGAGAAGTTAGTGATTCAAATAACTCATGACACAAAAGCAGATACCAAGATGGGGAGGGGTTTAGCAAGGTACTTGGAGATTTCTCATAGTGACCGTCCGTATAGGTAAGAGGGTTGCCAGCTCCTCTCCACCTCAGGGAGGCTGCATGGAATGCCTTGTTCTTTGTAAGAAATCCTGTCCCTTGGGCTGGCAACCTCAGAGACACCCCCCTGCCCCATTTTTCTGCAAACTGAGGCTTCACGCATGTGTACATGTGTGCCAAGATATGATGCAATGTATTTCTCAACACCTGCTTTGAATCTGTTGATGCCCTCAAGGCTAAGACATCAAAAATGAGTTCTTTGCTACTTCCCAGTAAACAAATGGCCACAAGATGTACATAAATATGGTTTCTCTTCTAGGTTTGTTTTAGTCTACCCCTGTTCTGCACTGTGCCAGTCTCCTGCTCTAAGGGTGTACAGAGTTGAAGGCAGATGCCAAAAAGTCAAGCTGCATTCAGCAAGGTTAAAAGTTAGCCTTGGCACATGGAAATCTCCTGCAATAAAACACTGCAAGACTGTTGCTGGAGCTAAATCAGCTTATTTTTCAGTATTATTCTTGGAGAGAAAGGCTGCTGGGTGAAGGGGTGGATGAGAAGACTGACCACTAACTCTTCCTGATTCCATTGTCAGGCCCTAAAATCAGATAGATCAGCTATTAATCTCAGAAAGCCGGCAGTGAATGTGTGCAATAAATTTGTCAACGGTTTATGAATAAGCGCTCGGTCATGAGGGCTTACTGTCTGGCAATTCACCTTTTCCATGATATTTTCTATCACTTGTATTTGGAAGCAGCTTAGAAAGAATATTATTTGTGTTCCTGGAGATCAGAACATAAACTCTCGGAGTGATGGAGACATATAGGCAGGCTGCATGTCTGCCTCTAGGCTTGCTAAGCAAACAGTTTGCCAATGCTCGAGTGAATAGCACCGGGGGACAGTAATCACTCTTGCAGGGCCAGGAGAGCACACATCTCCTCAAAAGCTGCTAATGAAGGCCCTGTTAGTGTGGGATGACGTCGAATGCGCCCATTGGCTTTCTGTCAAAGATTGTCAAATAGAGCTGTTGGTAATCACAGCTGGCAAGTTGTTTAGTCAATATTTTTGAAAAGTTCAACCAAGTGTGAGAAAGCACAAAGTAGACTCTCCTAACATCGCCAGATGACTCTGCTGGTTCTCCCTCTGTGATGGCTATGCGCCATCAGGATCAGTGGGGGTGTGCCGGGTGCTCCTGCAGGCCTGTGGGTGTGAGATACACAGATGGGTGGGTTTCAGCAGTTCTGCAGCTTAGCTTTCCCCAAGTCAGCAGCTGTCCAGATGTGAGATTCTATACCAAGGAGGCTTTACACCATCACTATAATGTAAAACATTAAAAAATGGGGGAAGCCCCCAAACAAAAACTTCCTGATGCTAATAATTGTATCCTATGAAAGGAACAAATACATGGGTCCTTTGGGAAAGTTTACCTCATGCTTGTGGCAGGTTTATACTCCAGACTCCCGAGCGATAGCTAGCACTTCCCCTTAGTCCACAGCGCTCAGTTCCTCTGAAAGCACTTTCCTGCTGTGGTCAAATCCCTACCTGTGCTGAAATGGTCCACTGTGCAGTAAGCTGTGTGGAAGCCATCACTTCTCAGTGAATGCCTAGAACAGCAACCACCTTCCAGAGAGAGCCCATGCTGCTGCAGCCTGGGACCCCCACTGCCTGGGATGGACCATTTGCACACCAATGCCATGTATGTTGTGAAGTTGCCTCAGGGCTCAAGCTTGGGGGTTCAATGTGGAGGGTGTGCTGGACACAGATGGACAGCTCTACCCTCAGACACTGGTGTGGACTGCAGGCTGGGATCATACACTTTGGCGGTCTTTAAACTTCCTCCTGCCTAGCTCTATTTTGGTTCCCATTATCCAAGTCCCTGCTGTTCTCACATGTAAAGTAAAAAAGTCGGTTTTGTAGTGGGGAGGACTGTGGTCACTAGAGGCTGGAGAGGGGCAAAGGTGGCCCATTTCCAACATGTTCCCAGCTGGTGACAAGGGCCTAGAGGGCGTACTTTGAGAAGCTCTACTCTAGTTCACAACATGCCCATAAGAAGGAAGGCAGCAGGTTAGGGAAGCCATGGAGACTTTCACATCAGGGAATCAGAGGTCATTTAGTGCAGTGCTGGGTGGCAGGCATGGAGGCAGAACTGGTGGAGGGTGGAGGTCAGCCTACCCAGGCTCACAAGGAGTAGTGGAAAAGGGGAGCAATCTGATTCTTGGGTTTTGGCCCAGGATCTGCCCCTTCAACAGCTGCATAGGCTGAGTCATGTGATCCCCAGCTTCCTGATGAGTGACAGAGGTGAGGTGCTACTGGCTGTCTGCCTTACAACTAAGTCTACCCCTAGGTCAGCAAACTATTTCCCAAAGGGCCAGCATTTAAAGTTCTAAAGGACACAAAGGTCAGTGTCACATACTATTTAATTTTTGAAAACAATCCTGTAAGAATATAAAAATCGTCCTAGCTCAGGAACTATACAAAAGAAACAGTGATGACTCTGGCCCTGGCTCTACCCACCCCTGAACCTCAATGTGGTGGTTTGAAAGAAAATGGCCCCCAAAGGGGTGGCACTACTAAGAGGTGTGGCCTTGTTGGAGTAGGTGTGGTCTTATTGGAGGAAGTATGTCACTGTGGGGGCGGGCTTTGAGGTCTTTTTCTCAAGCTTCCCTCAGTGTGACAGTCAGTTGACTTCCTGGTGCCTCTGAATCAAGGTGTAAGGACTGTCAGCTCCAGCACCATGTCTGTCTGCATGCTGCCACGCTCCCAGCCATGATGATAATGGACTGACCCTCTGAAACTGTAAGTGAGCCCCAATTAAATGTTTTCTTTATGAGTTGCTGGAGTCATGGTGTCTCTTCAGAGCAATAGAAACCTGAACTAAGACACTCACCACAAGTGACTCTTCCAGCCTCTCCTGGGCTGTAAATGGGTTTCTCTTTGGCATGTGTGTTTCAGACAGGGTCTTGCTGTTTAAAATACAAACTGATCTGAGATTCGTGATGCTCCTGTCTCAGATGATAGAGTGCTGGGATTATAGGAATGAGCCACGTAGTCTGTTTCTGAATTTTTGTCTCAAGCTCGTGTTCCTAACACAACTGGCCAGAATTCTCCATAAGTGTCAGCCTCTAGGCTGTGCTATTTCTACAACAGCCCCCTGACCCTGGCAGGCTTCTCTACCCAGGACAATTTATTTTGCTTTTGCCCTATGTGATACAGAGACTAGACTGTCCCAGCAGAGAGGCCCAACCATTATGTCCCAACTCTCCTGGTCTGGAGTTGACTACCAAGGACCTTTAGCTTAAGAGTGTGTGGCAGGGTCAGACTTTGGCAAAACTGAACATACTATAGGGCAATTTCAGAAACAGGGTGTTGGTTGGCTTCACCTACCAATCCATAATTGGAAATCGCAATTGATCAATACGTTGTGTTTCTTAGTACAAGGACTAAGTGATCATTTCTAGTGGTAAATGGGGTTTTATCTGGTGTGGGAAAGCCATCCACCCACTGAGCATGACTTCAGATAGACTGTTCCTGCACTGTGTCGGCATTAGCTCTCCGGGCTGAGCAGCCCTTTGTACAGCATCTAAGATGCCAAGAACAGTGAGACCGCCTCAGAGGCAGCGTGAGGGGAGTCAGTACTTTATCACTGCTTTGGCTCTTACTTTTCTTAAGCTAATCATTCTTCTCTCTCCCAAATTAGCCACCCAAGTCCCCATGTGGACTTCCAGCCTCTGATCTCTGAGTCTTCCATCATCCTGTCCAGGATTCTGGTGACCTGGCACCTCATCTGCCATCTTACCGCACAACACAACAGCACCCTCTGGAACTCATCAGGAATAAATAAAGGCAGATGGAGTAAGGGAGCTTGGTTTCTGCAGTGAGGTACACATTTATACAAAGGACAAAATCAGCTTGGCTTTGCCACCAAAACCACTAGTGAACATTTATTTTGCCTTTCTACACCTCAATGACCCAAGATTTCACACACTGAGAAGGGTGGATCTCCCCACTATCTCCTGCCCTTCTCTTCTGAGATTCTCTCCAGGGGCTAACAACTACATTTCTTTGGCTAATGTATTTTTAATGTGACATATCATGAAAGTTTCCTATGTTGCTTAATATGGTAATATGGTGCATCAGATGCATGAGTCTGTGCTGTCTGTGCTTAAAATAGTCAAACCACCATGGCTATGAGCTTGTTGACTATCAGGGTAATAACAGAGGAGTGCATGTCCCAGCTCAAGTGCTTTACAATTTGGGATGTGGCTCTGCCGGTGAGCTGGAGAGCATGAAGATGGTTATTTGGTAGCTGGCACGAGGTAGGCAGCTGTTCTCATGTGTCAGCGTGTGGTTCAGGACCTACCTCACCTCCTTCCCACTCTAGTTCCCAGAGTCTGATCTTTGCCAGCTCCATTGCGGGCAGGATGGAAAACTCTTGTGTTGGAATTTACTGCTGGAATTCTATGAATTAGCTTGCTCTTGACACACTGCTACTAAGGAAGGGTGTCCCTCTCTCATGTTTTCAGTGGGCTTTGAAGCTATCCTCCCTATATGGTTAACAATATACACTGTTCTGGCCAACAAGTGATCTTTTCCTCAACCCTCATAAAGTTTTACAGTGTATGATTCATTTCAGAAATGATACTTGATAATGCAGATTTATCACGAGGTGTCTACCTTTAAAATGTGATTTAATGATGCTCATACTTATTCGCTGACATCTTTATAAAACTGTTAGTGTGGAAATATATTTGTCTTTTCGAAAGTAATTCTTCCTTTTGCAAGTGTCATGCAAAACAAGAGCCAGACATTAAAAACGCAGCCGAGAGAGACACAGTGGTCTGACTATGCTGCAGCTCTGACACCCAAGCTGAGGCCAGAATCTCCAGCTTGCTGGGCCCTGGGCGTGGCCCCATTTCTCTTTGCACTTTCCCATCCCTACATCAGGCTGTGTCAGCACTGCTGCTGTGTCTGGAGGGTAAGAGCATATCAAGGTCATCCAGATGTACTCCTGCAGTACATAAACAAGCTACTGATTATGATTTACCTCTGCTTTTCTTCCTACCTTAACCTGGTTTATGAGCAGATCTTGTTGATTTAGCCTTTCAGCCAATTAGAACAGAAGGTTTGATTGACAGCAAATGAATAAATACCACTTTAGTGTTGGAGACAGAGTCACTCTCCCCTATTAATCAGGCCTTCTGCCGGCATTTAGGTAACATAATATTTATCATACCTCTCTGTTACAGTCCCTTGGGGTGTCATTTCATGGCCTACCAGTAAAAACTTCACATTTACAGCAACTGCCCCTCTATTACTGTCGATAATATCTAATTGATATGTCAAACCTCCAAGGAATGCAGTAAATTGGAACACTGACTCCCAAAAGAAAATAAACTAGCAAACAGGTAAATCAGCACCTGTCTTCCTGTGATTACTCAGCCACTTCCATCCAAAAGCTTCCCCCACAGGAAGCCATCACCACCACCTTGCCCCATGCCCCAAATCACAGTGAGCCCTGAGCACAGCAGGGCACAGAATCATTTTGCCAGGATAAGCCTGGCCAGACTGTAGGTGCCACAGTCATTATGTGGACTGCCGTTGGAAGAGAACAATAACAATGACTTTTCTGAAGCCAGCCATCCTGCCAGAGCTACAGCCTCATCTGCCTTCCAAACAGCCCTTCAGAGAGGGGAGGGTAGTTAGAAGAAATGAAGCCAGGAAAGGAAGAGACTGCCTTGAGCACCTACCAAGAGGCAGATACATCTGACATTGAAATGAGCGGTTTGCTTTAGACAAATAAAATGCTCTTAATGCTTCCGAATCACGAAGATGAAGCCTTAGCAAAGACTGGCTTAGCCCTGATAACTCGCTCTTTTGTTCACTGAACAGACACTACTTGGTAGTGACTCACAGATGTGAAAGTTCCAGCTATCTCTCATAAATGGAAACATCCTCAGGTCACATGCGAAGGTCACCAGACAGACATGGACAATGGGCAGAGATGGCTGAACTCACAACACACGGTGGGTGTGGCCACAGGGGTTCTCTCTGGCAGAAGACCACAGCCTCTCTCTCACTACTTGAAAAATAATCACCTCGGGCATGCCTGCAGAAATGAACTTCTAGCCCTGACTTAAAGATCTGTAAGTGATCACCATAACAAGCAACTGAACATCACCTTCAGGTCAGTCCCACTAGAGTACCAATGGCCTCCCTTTAAACACTAGGCAGGCTGAGATTAGAGTACGTGTCTGTAATCCTAGCACCCTGAAGGCTGGGAAAAGAGGACCATGAGTTTGAGGCCAGTCAGGGATGCAGACGTCCCTTCTCAAACAAGCAAACTCAAGTCCCCCATGGAAGCTGGAATTGGGCAGAGGTCAGGTCATCAGTTTCAACACTTCTGCCAGATCTTTCCTTGGATTCTGTTTTCCCCGCTTCCTCTTTAAATAGGAACTTGATCACATTCAGCCCCAACAACTTCCCCAAGCCTCACCCTGCTCTCATCTGCCTTTAGAAATACTGACCAGGTTTACTGCTTTGCACAGTATCAAAGTAACTGGAGCTTTGTTATAGGCACATGGTCTGGTTACGTCCACGGTGAGCCTGAAGTCTCGTGGCCCGTGCAAGCTCCTTCTCTGTGATGTCAGCATTTCTTGGATTTGCTGTCTGCTTGCTCACAGTAAGCCCCTGGCTCATGAGCACTGTGCTAATCTCAGTTGGGACACATGTACACTTCTGGATGAGGCCATTTCACTGTGAAGAGAGAGCAGGACCCTCTGAATATCACACCACTGTCTGATAGAAGAGTATCCTTAGGGCAAAACCAACATTGAATGAAGATGCTCTAAGGCCTCACAAAAAGGCTTTCTAGAGATTACCAGCCATACACACTCCATTCGTAAACAAGAGCAATGGAGATGCTCTACCTACTGCCAAGTCAGTGTCAGGATAAGGGCATGAAGAACTTGAAAGGTAAAGTGTAAAGGGAAAAGCTTAAGACCAAGAACTTCAAGAGACAGGCTAGTTCCATAATGCACCAAGAGCAACAGACAGATGTTCCAGGCAGACCCATCACTCCCACTTTGGATTTTCATTCTTACGCATTTAATCACTTCTCCAAATACCACCTACCACAGGCTTCAGCTTACATGGAGCTCATTTCCATGTGAGTGGTGCCTACACTGGGTACAGGGCCTGATCCTCAGAACACAACTGCAGTCCTCCCATCTAATTAGGCAAATCCACAAATATAGATGAGAAAGGCCAATGATGTACCAAGGAAGCACTTTACAGTGTAATTTCTGCTGCCTGTGGTGGACGATGCCTTAACGGGCTCTCTTGTGGGACAAGGACATGCCTTACCAGATAAGAGTGCACAAAGAACAGATCCTCTGGCCGTCCCGGGACACCACTGTCTTTATACCAGCACTTTGAAGGGCAGAGGTACTCAGTCATGTCACACGCCCATCTCTCCGCCTCTGGGTCCCAAGACCACCTGTCCCTTCTTCCACCACACCATGAGTAAGTGGGGAGGGTAGATATCAGCAGGTGGTGCACCTCCTGCCTGATGGTGTGCGCTAAGATGCTGAGGTTCCCTTGAGCCACATTACCCACAGGAAACAGTGAGAAAGCTAGCCACACAGAACCTAAGGGTGAAGACTTGAGTGCCTGGTAAAATCCACAGGAACAGGGCATGCTCTGGCCTTAGGCTTACTGAGGTCCTCCTCAGGAGCTGTTCATTAGTAACTAAGATGATTTCATATCTACTAGACATTATAAAGGTGCTGAGAAGGTAAACATAAACAAGAGTGGCCTCCATTTTCGGTGGAAAGAAATATGTTAGTTATTAATAACCTAAAATTGCCAATACAGACAGCTGCAGAGAAGGCCAAGGATAACAGAGACCAACTCGATTTGGAAGAGTTACTCACAGGAACATCAGGGATTTCCTTTGAGAATCTGGAGGAAATCTGGACTTCCAGAGCTGCAGAGAACTGAAGATGTATCAGACACAGCTATGCCTACCACTCCCTGATAGCTGTGACTGACACATGTCTACCACTTGGGATGGACTCAGAAGCCACAGGCACATTAATGCCTCTTTCACAGGGGTCCTGAGCCTAAGGCCCCTCAGTGTGTTATGATTCAATGCTTAGTTCTTACCACATTACTAGTCCCTCAAAAAATACCTGTCTGACTTTGTCTTTTCTGAGTTTCTGCTCCAACCATAGACTCCTTCAAGTTACCAGGAACAGGTTGTCATTGGTTTCAAAGAAGGGGCAGAAGTATGAATATTAAAGCATGGCATGGGTATAATAGTAATTATGGCACCATTTTTAAGATGGAGCAGGGGAGTGAGCGTGTGATAAGCCTTCCTAGTCACAGACGACGTGCGTGCTGCAGCCCTGCAGGAGGGGTCACCAGACCACAGTCATGGGGACAGTAGAGGACCCTGACAGCTGTGCCGTGTGGGGCAGGGAAAGAGCAGGGAGTACGGCTGGGCAGGTCCATTCACCAGAGTGCAGCACAGACAGGTCAAGATTTTGACTTGTAAAAACAAGTATTAGGGTTATATGTAGACCATAATATTCTAGAGTTAGTCACAAAAAGGACAAAACCATGGCAATATGTGTGAACCTATGGGACATCATGAAAGCAGAAACGGGTCATGAACAGAAACACAGATGCTGTATGATGTCACTTCTGTAGGACCGGAAGAGGCTGACCATTTCAAATAATTAGGGGAGAGGATTTTTTAATACTCTCAACATGAAATGATAAATACATGAGATATAAGCATGCTAAACACCCAAATTTGATCACTATATAACATGTAAATATGTAGAAATACCACACTATACCCACTTATTTCATAACCATTAAAACCAACTCACTCTTTGCTTCCTGGTCACCAGGAAGTGAGCAGCTTGGCTCTACTACAGGCTCTCTGCCATGATGTTCTTTCTTACTTACCTTGGGCCCCAAAGCCATGGACTTGCTAACTAAAAACTGAGCCAAACAGTGAGCCAAAAATGAGCCTCCCCCTTTAGAAAGAAAAAACATTCCCTCATAACTAAGTCTTTATAACCAAGAACACTTAAACTTTGTACTGCTTGCTCAGGTAGAGGGCTTGCATGTGTACACACACACACACACACACACACACACACACACACACACACACACATGCACGCACACAGGCATGCACAGAACAGCATCCTCTCCCTTGGCACAAGAGGCTTCTAAAGCCGCTTGGGGTGCTATGGGGATCCAATTAACCACAGTTCTTCACAAACATTAAAATACTAGTCAGACATGAAACCCACTGCTGTGGCCATCAAAGGCGAGCGTGCAGCTGACAGAGCAGCCCCAACTAAAACAAGGGCCCGAAGACAGCAGGCTGCTTTGGAAGCAATCGACTCAGTAACCGTGGTTTGACCCAGGATTTTACAGCTCAGACAGGGGTTGGGGCAAGGTGAGGGTTACCACTTAACAAGAGTGCCCCAGAGTGCCTCTCATCCAACCTGCACCTATATCTCCCTGGTGCAAAGCCACTTAACAGGGAAATATAGGCTTTGCTACAAGGAGATGCAGAGCATCCTTTCGAGAGGCAGAGACATTTCCTTTCAAGTTTACTGAGAAATCTGGGATTTGGATTTCTCTCCAAATGCGCCCACTTTGGGGCTTTGCACTTTGAAGTTCTAGCAGCAGTCATTAGTGCTGCCACTTGGTGTTGTTCAGGGACATGTGCTTATCAGGTGACTCACAGATGACATTCTTACTTTGCTGCATCTTGGTTTTAAAATCCTCAGGTTCCTTTAAAAATTTCTAAAGGCCTTAAACAGCGAGCCTTTTAAAGCCACCTGGAGCTATGGAGCTACACAGAGCAGTCTGACTGAATGTCACCATCCGGCAAACAATCCAGCTCCTGTCCTTGTTCCCTCTGTCCTGACATGGCAGGGAAGGAAAGTGATCCAACAGCCAGCTGGCCCAGGGGCAGGCTGAGTTATCCCACCGAGGAAAAGCTTCAGGAATGTCCAGAAAGGCAGTGTGCGATGCCTGCTGAAGGTCGCAGCTCCCGGGCCTAGGAACAAAGGAGGGATCACTTTCTTCCCGCTGGCAACTCCTGTGAGGGTGAGTAGAGAAGGCAGTGCGGCACGCAGTCTTTCCACACTGAGAGCTGCCCCACACCCCCCCCCCCCCCCCCCCCATCAGCAGCCAGACAACACAACAGTGCGCTGGCTCTCAGTGGGCACTCACAGAACGCACTGTGGGACTTGGCTCTGAACGCAGCTTTTGTTTCAGGGCAATCTACAGGACATCTCTGGATCTTTGGTTTTGCCGTAAGCCTGAAACTGTTCTCAATGCAGTCTCTAAAGAAAGCACTAACATACTAGGTTTTGCTTTGATTCCTTTGTTTGTTTGTTTTTTGTTTTTGTTTTTCAAGACAGGGTTTCTCTGTGTAGTTTTGGTGCCTTTCCTGGATCTGGCTCTGTACACCAGGCTGGCCTTGAACTCACAGAGATCCGCCTGGCTCTGCCTCCTGAGTGCTGGGATTAAAGGTGTGCGCCACCACCGCCCAGCTTGTTTTGCTTCTTTAAAAAGACAGGATTCTCAGTCTGCAGTCCAGGCTGGCTTGGACACACTGTGCACCTGAGGCCAACTTGGAAGTTGAGATCCTCTTGCCTCTGCCTTCTGAGAGTGGGTTACAGGAGGTGTTCCTATTGTATGTTCAGCTCACTTTGTCTGACACAGAAACAAAGCAATAACCAGCAAAGAAGCGAGAGCCACTCCCTAAGTGTGCTGAGGTGTGACTAACAAATCTTGGTGCCGACCTCTGAGATTATTACATGGAATTAGGTAGTTTTACACACATTTACACACATGGTGGCTCATGACCATCTGTAATGTGATCTGGTGCCCCCTTTGGCCTGCAAGCTGAACACTCATTGTATAATAAATAGATAAATCTTTAGGGGGAAAAAAAAAAAAGAGTAGACACAGGTGCCCAGGCATGTCCTAACTTACACATGGGTCCAACAGGAAAGCCATAGGGATACATGGACACCGTGTTACTCAGGGTTTGTGGCAGCCCGTGCCAACTATGAGTTCATATTGAATTTGTGGCTGGCTAGAAACTACAGCTCTTCTACAAAGCTCTCTCCAGCGTGACTGCTTCATCCTGTACTTAGAATTGATCTTCTGAACCTAAATGGAAGGCATCACATTATCCCCATTAAGTCCCATCTTGTTGTTTTGGTCCCACTTCAGGGCTTGCAGAGATCATTCTGAAAATCCTATCTGTCATCTACCACATTATTCACTCCTCCCATTCCCCCCCAATCCTAACTTGTCTTATACAGAAACTTAAGAGGCATGCTTTCTGAGCATGGATAACAACAAAATGTTCAGGACCAAAGACAGGGTAGAAAGCCATGGAGACCTTTCTCTCCTTGCTGGACCTCGGCCTGGACTGCCAACCTACTAGCACTGTGTGCTTCACAGACAAACATTTGCCACCATCTACACCATCACTGCCTTTGCCCAACCCCCGCCCCCATCCTGCGTTATCCAAGTTATCAAAAGCTTCCTTCATGGGCTCTCAGTTCTACACTTAGCCGCATCCAATCATTCGCTACACAGCAACCACAGCAAACTTTAAAGAGAAGAAACAGGCTGAGTGTGTAGCTCAGGGGAAGAACACATAAGTTAAGATGCACTGGGGTCCTGGATTCTGTACCTAGCACCAATGATATGAAAGCAGAAATAAACTGGGCATTGCAATATATGCCCATAAACCCAATATTCAGGAGGCTGAGGAAGAGGCTTGAGAATCTGAGACCAGCCTGGGCTACAAAGGGAGCCATGTTTCAAAACAAACAAATAAGCACTTTCTTGCATTACTTGCCCCACTGCCAGAAACTCTCCATTGCTCTTAGAATAAGACTCAGTCACCACCATACTTAAAATGCTACTTTGGATCTGACTGCTCCTGTTTCCTTCCTTGTCTACCCTCAGCCGCATCCACACTGTCCTGATATGCTGATTCCTGCTTCAGGACTTCAACACACCCAAAGCTCTTTCCTGAGTCCTGCAAGGCTGGGGTCTGTCACTGGCTGTCTGCTAGTTTTATGTCAACTTGACACAAGCTAGAGTCATCATTCCCTTATAGAGGGAATTGCAATTAAGAAAATACCTCTATAAGATCAGGCTGTAGGCAAGCCCGTAGGGGCATTGTTTTAATTAGCGGTTGATTGGGGATGGCCCAGTCCATTGTGAGTGGTGCCATCCCTGGGCTGGTGGTCCTGGGTTCTAACAGAAAGCAGGCTGAGCAAGCCATCAGGAGTAAGCAGCACCCCTCCATGGCCTCTGCATCAGCTCCTGCCTCCAGGTTCCTGCCCTGCTTGAGTTCCTGTCCTGACTTCTTTTGATGATGAGCTGTTATATGGAAGCTTGAGTGAAATAACCTTTTCCTCAAGTTGCTTTTGGTCATGGTGTTTCATCACAGCAACAGAAACCCTAACTAAGACACTGATCCTGGCTCCAATGTCTCAGTGACACCTTTATGGACTAAGGCAGTTCTTGCCCATTCCTGCCTGGTCACTCACTAGCTGCTGTTTTACTTGCTTCATAGAATTTAGCAATAGCCATAACTTTATAAGTATGTGGTATTTCTGCCATTAGGATATAAACTAGGGCCGGGCAGTGGCGGCACATGCCTTTAATCCCAGCACTGGGAAGGCAGAGGCAGGTGGATCTCTGTGAGTTCGAGGCCGGCCTGGGCTACAGAGTGAGTAAACTAGGAAAGTGACAATACTATCTGTCCTGTCTGGTGACTAACACTTAGTAGATGCTCAATGATTATTTGGAGAACGAATGCATGGAGAATTAGAGAAATGGTAAAATTCAAATCTGTCTGCTTGACTTCAATGGCATTAATAAAAATGGTCTTGGTTTCAACTATTATACCATTATTATCCACTTTTTATCAATATTTTATGATGCCATCAAGGAATCAAATTGAATTACCTGCACTGAGTTAGGTCAGACAATAATTGGTAGTAAAACTGCATTATGTGGGCTAACACAGACATGCTATTTATAACCACACTTGGAGAGACCTCTACTTGGCTGGTGCAGCTTTGTGGCTGAAGGATTAAACTGTTTTCATATCAAAAGAACCACTTAAGAGAGCTGCTGCTCAGGCCAAGTTCATGCAAATGCCTCCAACTCCTGCATTTATATACATTCATGCCCAATGTACCATCAAGGGCAGCTTGCTCTGATTTGAACATCTGAGCTTTATTGACTTAGAATACCATTACAATGTCACCCCAAGATTCTCTTTACAGTAGGTGCTCATACCACTAACCTACTGGCCAACACATAAAGTGGGCTGTAAAAAGAGGCTCTAAAGGCCATGAGGAGCCAGGCAGTGCATGTGCCAAGTGTCACTGAGCAGCCTCCCCCAGGGGGCTGCAATGGCCAAACGTGACAGGAGGGCACAGGGGCCTATGATTTGCCCTTCCTCTCACCCAGATGCAGCACAGTGAGAGCTCTGGATTTGAATATGGAATGAATGTGTTAAGAAGGAACCCTGTCTACTAAGGAAAATCCTGAGAACTAAGGGGCAGGGTGGGCAGGCAGGAAGGGAAGAGTGTTTCGTAAACCAGATCTCTGCTCTAATTCAGCACACTCCCACAAAATGAAGAAACGCCACCCTTCCCACTGCACAGGCGGCCTCTGTAGGGCGCTGTCAGCCCTGGAGCATGCTCCATTCTAAGAACTTCACTGCAGTGTGATTCACATACGATGAAACCCACTCTTTAAAAATGTACTGCGTCTTTTCTCTTCTTAGCTTAGTTGTTGCTATCCCCACAATCAATTCCAGAAGCTGAACCTTTACACTGTGGTAGAAAACAATCTGTACTCTGAGGAGTCAGTCACAGGCACGCCTTCCTAACCCCTCACAGGAAGTTCTGCTCTCCTCTCTTCTACTTGCTTACTCTGGATGCTCCATGTTCAGATAGCCATGTAGTCAGTCGGTGGTCTTTTCCAACTGTGGAAAAACTTTCAGCAAAACACTTTCAAGGTCATCCATGTTGAAGCATACATTGGTACTTTATTCCATTTTATTGCCAGGTAAAATTTAATACGCATATCATGCTTTGCTTACCCTTCTTATCCAGGGACATCTGAATTGTTACCATTCTGGGACCATCATAACTAAGGCTGTGTGAGCATGCGTAGTGAGGCTAATGTGCTTTCTTCCTGTCTTTACACAGGAGTTGGGGGCAGGTGAACCTCAAACCGCTCTGCTTCTTTCTGTCCTGAATAGCTGTGTTCTTTTTAAAAATCGTCTAGCTAGTCATTCACAAGGCCACATCTGCTCATATTCCCTGCCATTAATTATCCTCTCTCACTGCCCTCCCGCCCGAGTCCCGTCTTACTAATAAGACCCCCTCTGAGTTTCATGTCTTTTTTTCTTTTTGCCCAAACCAATTCAGTTGAAGTTGCCTGTGTGAGGGTGGCTGCTCTTTCCATAAGCAAAGGTAACTTACTCAGGGCTACACCACTGAAGACCATGACTACAGCAGCCACTACTTGCCTGACCCCGCCCACTCGCCATGGTAGGAGTGCTGCTGCACCCAGTCTTGTGCTAGCTGTACGCAGGGGAAGCACTGCTGCTGTGGGCTCCTGGGATAGCCAAGCCACGTCCAGGAGACAGTGCTTCACAGGCCTCCTTCCCACCCTCCAGTTCCTTGTATCCTTTCCAACACTTCTTCCATGATGCTAAATAGCAGTACTCTTGGGAAAGCCAGAGATTGGGCTGGAAAGATGGCTCAGGGGTTAAGAGTGCTGGCTGCTCTTCCAGAGGACCTGGGTTCAATTTCCAGCACCCACATGGCAGGTCACACTTGTCTGAAACTCCAGTTTCAGGGGACCCCAACACCCATGGCAAAAACACAAATGCACATAAAAATAAAATAAAATATATTTTTAAAAAGCCAGAGATCACTTACAATCTTGGTTAAATTATTTTTCCCCATGAATGGCTGCTCAGACTGTTGCTTCCCCAGACTTCCTAGACCATGTGCTGATGGCACAGAAAATCCACTTTCCAGCTTTCAAGAGTTGAGTTCAGTGAATTCTCAACCTGAGCCTGAACACAGCCCAAGCATGAATGAGGTGTCTGACTGCCTCACTTTTAGCAGGTGCTCAAACACTCGCTTAAGGAGGGCCCTTTTCTAATCAATGACAACGATCAGAGGCACACACATTTTTACCTAGACATAGCCAGAGATGCTCTGGAGCCAGCAGCAGGGGCTCTAACCAGAGGTGAGCTGTCTCATATATGCAGCTGGGATACATGCTCTACCCAGATCACTGTATCCAGGTTGGGATGGAAGGGATAACACAGAACAGCCCACAGACGTTCCTATCATGTGCCTCAAGGAGCTTGGGATGAAGATCTCCACACAGAAACCAGGAAAACATGCACAAGAACTATACCACTGCATGGAGCTCTTCCCTGGAGGTTCAAGGCCACATGTCTCCCTAGAATATAGGTTAATACCACATGAAGAGGTCAGGCCTTCTCTCGAAGTCCAGACTGCCTGGCCCTTTCCACCAAGCCTGCCCTGAGGCTGCTGTAGCAGCCTTGGAAGCTCCATCATCTTGTGGAAGCTGCCCAACCAGGAGGTGGCCCACTCAATGGTAATCCCAGTTTCAGGCAGGGCAGTCAGTGTCCTTAGGGATAGAGCTCTTCTATCCGGACCTGAAGGATGACTCCGATTTCCACTCTTTGGGATGATGAGCAAGAATTTAGTTTGGGTTAGGGTAAATCTCATTTCTGCTCTTCCACAGCAATAACCTTTATCTAATTTACTATTAGTGTGACAAAATCTGGGTTGCAAGTCCACGAAAAAGACAAAACAGTAGCCGTGGTCTAATTACTCACTCACTCATTCCTCATTTACTTTGATGACATTATTTTTCAGCTCCTAATATACTCCAGCTTGGGGGCGGGGGCGAGGGGTCCTGTGGGTCTAGGCTCAACAGACAGTCCCTGACTGACCCTCGAAGAGAGACCAGACAAACCTTGAAGTCTGTCAAGGAGACTCTTCACAGCACAGATTTAATATCTGGCATGAGCCGTGAGGTGACAGGAGGGTGGGTCTCCTCACCCCTCCTGCTGCACTCCACACAGGCCTGGGCAAAGACAGGGCTCAGGAAAGGCTGAACTTTAAGTGGCCACACAGCATCACTTCGGCCTGCTGGAGCCTTTATCTGCTTCCTTTTGGCAGGTAGAGTTTGACATGAGGCAGAGCTGCTACCCAGTGACAGAAGAACATAATCTGAGGGTTGGTGACCTTTGTATTCACTTAAACAACTCACCCTTCCCATCCAGAGCAGTCACCACCTCTCCCGGAGAAGGACTGGCTGCCACATTTGCATGCATAATGTGCCCAGAAGCCTTCTCTATAATGTTTACTTCTCTGTTTCTTCCAAATGAAATCACTGAAGGGCAAATTTGATTTTCAAATCAGTTTTAAAACATCTGCCTTCTAAAAAAGCAAGAGTAGAGAGATAAGGCTTTGAGATTACAGGCTGAGGCTAATTATTTTAACTGATACCACTGTGTCCTGGCTAAAAATATACATGCTAGGACGTTTTTAACGCACACCCAACACCTACTGCGTGTTAATATTTCATTAGGAGACAGCAGCCAGTCATAAGGCTGCACTTGTGATTTCAGAAGGACAAGGTGACCTTCCTGACCTCCATACAGCAAGCTCTTCTGACCTTGTGCTTTGCAGTGGTACCTGTTATTCTCATTGACTCTCAATTTCAGCCATCATTTCCAGGAGGTGGTGTTTAATATAGTTTAGTTTGTCCTTTTGTTTTGGGGTTGCAGCTTTGCTCTGGAGATGGAGCTGTGGTCCTGATGCTGTTTGGGCTCAGGTACACACATGAGGATAAGGAAGAAAGGGGAGTGTGTTCTCCCTCACACAGAAGTATATAATGCTCACACAGACACACACAGAGAGAGCATACATGTCTATTGGGATCTGTACATCTGTGCAGCTATGGTATTATGCCAGGGCTTGGAGCCATGCATTCAAACATTAAAAGAAACTTCAGAGGTAAATCCACCCTGCCTTCTGCTTTATGTAACTATTATACACCTTTATTGTGAGCATAACAATAAAATACACTCTTTTTAAAATAAAGACAGCCCTCAGAACTTGGCATCAAGCCATATTTTAGGAATGGGCTTTTACAGATGTGGAGACAGAGGCTCAGGGATAGTGGATGACCTTCCTGGAGACACTCAGCCAGTCCATGGCAGAGGAAGGCTGGTTTCCTCCTTTGTCCATGGTTTCTGTGGTAGGAGAGCAGGAACTACCATACAAAAGCAGAGTCACCAGCATCAAGGCCAAGGCCGCAGTCTCTACACTAAGCCTAAGTTTGACAGTGATGTGCTCACTCATGTGCTGTGCTTTACCAAGTGGCCTGTACAGCCCCTGGGCAGACTCTAAGCCTTTTAAGGTATCCAGCACATGAGAGATGTACATTAAACGCTATAGCCACATGGGGCTCACACAGCTCTGCTCCTAAAGGCAGTCTGGACTTTACTATTGTTCATAGGTAGCTGCAAAGCTCAGCTGTCTTCCACAGGCTCTTTAATTTGGTGGTCAGGACTTGTGTGGCACACAGCTGACCTCACAGTAGGTATTCTGTGAAGTGGACTGGGTGGACAGTTAGAGGTCTGTATCAGTTGGATTCACCTTTGGGCAAAAAAGGTACCCTAAAAGAAGGTCAGTAGCCTAGAGGGTCAGAGTGCAGCTGAAAGCAAGTGTGGGCTTACTGTAACTGTAGCCTTGGGCTTTGGAGGATTAGCTTCCAACAGAGCTGGAGAGAAATGACTGAAGCCAGAGGTGTGGGAAGGCTGTCTCTCTGCGAAGACCACATGGTGTGGTGGGTATTGTATTCCCTGAAATATTGTGTGTTCCCGAAATAAACATATCTGGGGTCAGAGAATAGACAGCCACTAGAACAGAGCCAGAAATGGTGGCTAGAAAATGGGAAGAGTAAGCCATAGCAGAAGTTGGGCGGTGGTGGTACACACCTTTAATCCCAGCACTTGGGAGGCAGAGCTAGCCAGACCTCTGAGTTCAAGGCCACTTTAGAAACAGCTAAGCATGGTGACCCACGCCTTTAATCCCAGGGAGTGGGGGCAGAAAGAAAAAGGTATATAAGGCGTGAGGACCAGGAACTAAAGAAAAAAAAAAAGCATGTAGTGAGTAAAGCATTCGGCTGGTTAAGCATTCAGGCTTTCCAGCACAGTTCAGCTGAGAGCCATTGGGATGAGCATTCAGAAGCTTGCACTCTGAGGAAACAAGACCAGCTGAAGAACTGGTAAGGTGAGAAAACTGTGGCTTGTTCTGCTTCTCTGATCTTCCAGCAATCACCCCAATACCTGGCCTCGGGTTTGGTTTTATTAATAAGACTCTTAAGATTCCTACTACAACATGGCTCTCAGCACACTGCTAAAGTAACTGCTGAGAGCACCACATTTAAGTCCAACACAGAAGGCCAGGGGCAGAAATAAGACTGACATGCTCATCTCTGTAGCAGATAGCCCCAGACCTCAGATACCCACACATAGGAAAATGTCACAGGAGAAATCAGGCAAAGAAAGGATAGTCACATAGATACCCAGAGCCAACGCTTACTGCTTTATCCCAGGCTTTCATGGGTGAGCGTCAGTTGGCCTGCAGGTCTCCCTAGTGCTGTGGATCTCTTTGGATGTCTGAAAAGGTCTGCACACACTTTCCAAATGCACAGAGACAACCACACAGGAAAAACCAATGATACTGAACTACGTATGTCCATAGACCTCTGAGGCAGGGGTGCAGGAGCTCTGACGTGCATGAAGGACAGGCCCACCATTTGGGTAACACTGTTGCATGTGACAGGATACCAGCTAGGAGCCCAAGTCCGTGGAGCCAGATGTTCTCACGCAGGGAAGAAGGCCTTCACTCAGGAAGAAGTGACATCAGGCCACCCGGCACTTCCCCAGCTGCTGGGGTGGGGTGGGGTGTGCTCTCCTCAGTTCCTTTGGTCCTCTCTAGAGTTACAAGTTCCCAGAGTACCCCTTCCTTTCCCTCTGCAGTGCTATTAGCAAACCACACGACTTAGCTGTTTCAAAAGAGTGCTGGCACAGTTTTGAACAACTTGGAAAACCAACCCCAAGCCTGAAATCCACATCCTAACAGGCTACATGCCACTCACCTGCTTTGAAGAAAAGACCCTCGCTTAAACTGGTTGCTAAACACAGAGTTATGGGTCTCTCCATGGAGATCCTGGGGCAAGGCAGATGATCAGCAATAGCCAAGAAAGCTTGTTGCAGTCATGAGGACCCAAGTTTAGATCCCAGCATCCACATAACAAGCCAGGCATGCCCCAAACATCTGTAACTCCAATTCCAAGGGATCTGACGCCCTCTTTAGCCTCCAAGTGTGTACAGCTAGACACACACACACACACACACACACACACACACACACACACACACACCCCAAACAGAAAATAAATGTTTAAAAGAACTGGGGCTGGAGAGATGGCTCAGCAATTAAGGGTACTGGCTGCTCTTCCAGAGGACCCACATTCAATTCCCAGCACCCACACCACAGTTAACAAATGTCTAACTCCAGTTTCAGGGGATCTGATGCTCTCTTCTAGCCTCCATGGGCACTAAGCTCAAATGGTACACAGATATACACGCAGGTAAAAAACCCGTACATATAAAGTAAAAAACAAAAATAATTTTTAAGAAAAGAACTGGAGCTAGACATGATGGCACACTTCTTCAATCCCAGCACTTGGGAGGCAGAGGCAGGTGGATGTCTGTGAGTTTAAGGCCAGCCTGGTCTGCAAAACAGGTTACAGGATAGCCAGGGCTACATAGTGAAACCCTGCCTCAAAAAACAAAAAAAAACAAAAAGACCCCCCTCACATACACACAAACACAAAAAAGAAACAGAAAGAAAAGAAAAAGGGAACTGGAAATCCCAAATGTTATTCAAATGAGCTATACAAACCCCCAAGACAATAGGTTGGGCTAGAAGTCAAAATTCAGAATACAAGTGAAAATGTGGTTACCAATAACACTAGGACTCTCGGGATTTGGGTAGCAAATGAGTCCTTCTATGGACATTTGATTAAAACTGTGCTTTCCACCTGGGTCAGTACATTCGGGCACAAAACAGATTCACCCTCACATTCAGAGGGGGGTTTCAATAGAAGACATGGCCGGAGGAAGCATGCAGCAGCAGCTCCTCAAGTCCCCAGTCTCGAGATGTGTATCCAGACTGGAGCTGAGAAACAAAGGGCTTCAGAGACAGATGGCCAGCTGGATGACAAGCCTGGCCCTGGCAGCCTGCAAATGCTGGGTGCAATCATGGGGCCATGGGCACTGTCCCCCTCACTGCTTAGCAGCTGAACCCTGCAGAGGCAAAATCTGCTTACCATTTTAGCTCTAATAACTGTCTTCGTAAGTCTACTCATATATCCTGTGATTTGAATTTTTTCTTTCTAATGGGTTATTTTTTATTTTTAATTCATTATTATTTCTAGTTAGCATACAAAATAACGGGGTTTCATTGTGACATTTTTATTCATATGTATTGTTGTGCTTTTCTTATAGTCACCCTCTGCTCACCTCCTTTTTCCCTCCTCTCCCTAATAATGCTGGTCCTCTTTCTCTTCCCCTCGGCTCTCTCTTCTGCTTTCATGTATTCCAGCTCTCCATGTATGCTCAAATCTGGAGTCCATGGATGAGAGGAAACAGGAACCTGTCTTCTCCCTTCATAGTCTCTCCTGGTCCCCACCCTCACATAACCACTGCCTGCCTCCCTCCGCCTTGTAATTTCACTGGACACTAGAAGCAATCACTTTGACTCCAGCTTTCTCTGAAGTGATACTTGAGAGGAGGGCAGTGGATAGGAGTATTCTGTGATGTGATGTTGTCTACGCGTGTGGTGGTTCCCCACGGGCTCACATATTTGAACACTTGGTCCCAGCTGGCGTGGCTGTTTGGGGGAGGCTATGGGACCTTTAGGAGGTCCAGCCTGACTGTCACAGGGGCAGAGTCCATAGCTTCACTCTGCTCTCTCTCAGCTCCCTGTACCCAGGTGAAATGTTGCTAGCTGGCTTGCTGTTCCTGCTGCCATGCCATGTGTCCTGGCCATGAAGGATTCTGTCCCTCTGGACCATAAACCATGAACCCCTTCTTCTCTAGGTTGTTGATGTACATTATCACTCTAACAGAAAAGTAACCAGCATATCAGGCAGTGGTCTCTCTTCTCTTTTCTTCATAACTCCTCCAGTACACAGAGGTTATCAACTTGTTCTAAAAAACAAATATGACCGTCTGTATAAGATGGCACAAGGTCACCTTTCAAATTAGCTGTCAGCTTACAACTTCTGCATCTTATTGCAACTGTTCTCTGGTTTTAGCAAGTCACAAAGAAAGGTAAGCACAGGACAGATATCTGCAGGAAGGTTCTGTCAGACACTGGTACCCAGTGACCACAGAAACAACACCAGGGCTCCATCACAAGGATCCACAAGGCCTCTCTGACATCACAAACCATCACCTGCTGGGCCTGTTCAGGGTAGAACCATCGAGTCCTACAAAAGGAAATGCACAATTAAATGATGTAAGCTCTACCCCAGAAAGGGGAGAGGCAGGCAGCATTGTGAGAAAGCAAGCTTAGGTTATTAAGAAAAATGTGTAGTCTTATGGTATAAGACCATCCAAGGAATACAAAGTTATGTTGACACAGAGGTGAGGAAGGTTACAGTGTAAAGCTTTTGTCTATTTATATTTTAAGTGTATTTTCTTGTGATTAAGAAAGTTAAAAATCAGTGCAAGCACCATCCAATCTTGAAACTATGTGACTTGGATAAGAAAAGCACATGGCAAGAGAGATGCTTCCTCTCTCAGTAAGGGCACTGACTCACTGGGAAGAATTCCTTTTATACTAAAGATAGACTCTCTTATAGGAAATTTAAAACAATAACTTGACACTTGGCAGATTTATAATCCAAGCTATTGAACTAGCTTCAACATACACTAATTCCTTGAGAAAAAGCAGGAGATAGTGGAAGCCAGCTCAAGAATGTACAGCATCATTTAATTATAGATGGCTATTTTAGAACCGTTTTATTTGCCTTTGACAGTTCAGGACAAGAGTAACCATTACACATTTTGGACAAACTTGGAAAGCTAACTTGTCAATCTATTTTGTGGGAAAAATATGCCTCTGAAACTATATCATGTTGGTGTGAAAGGAAAACACCTGCTTTTGGCTATAACTAAAGCCAAGCAGAATGCTCTTTTTTCCCAGCAAAGTGGACAATGACATTTTACTTGGTACAGGGTTACAGTTTATACAGAGTACAAGTGCTCATTACAAGCGGACTATCGTACTTATCACCAGAGAGGGCAGCTAGGATGGTAGACAGGAGTAGAACCAAACACCATCCATTACTGAGCCGCCCCATGGCTGAGCAACAGCTTCAGCACAAAACACAACAAAGGGCCAAATGGCAGAGTACAGGCTACAATCCTGCCATCTCTGGAACAATGGGCACTCAAAGGCATACTTGAACTTCCCTCGAGCAGGCTGCAAGAGACACAGTGATTTGTATTTATCCACCCAGGCCAACCCCACCTGCCTGAGCAGCACAATTCCTGGTTAAGCACATGCTTTACTCCTCAAGACCCAACTGGAGAAGACGTGGCCTACCTCAGTGTGTCCAAATTCACAATCCTCCAATTGCACCTGGATCACAGCATCTTACACTTGGCAGGGTCCTGAGCCCCTGGAGTGTGCTTAAGCAGTGAGCCCACAAGGCAGGTTGCCAGCTCAGTGTCTGGCTCAGAATATGCCTGCCAAGTTAGTGAATCAATGTCAAGGTTTTTTTTGATGTTGTTTTTGGTTTTTTTGGAGCTGAGGATCGAACCCAGAGCCTTATGCTTCTACCACTGAGCTAAATCCCCAACCCCCCAGTGTCAGGTTTTTGAGCTAACCTGGGCCCCATGCCTTACAGACTGGGGTTCCTAGCCGGGAAGTGATTCAGTGCCAGCTGAATTATAATGTTAATTAGGAAGTGGTAATAGGAGAAGACTGCACCAGTTCTCTTCCCAAATGTAAAAGGCTTAAGAGGGTTGTGTCTTCTAGGCCCTTCTCATCTCCTCAGACATTTATAGTTAATTAATATTAATGCTGGAATATCATACCACTGTGACATGAAGTTATAAATCTGAAATCAGAGTACAAGTCCACAAATGCCTCTGTAACTGTGGCTGCTTTTTCTTACCCAAATCCCCTGACTACTGCTTGATGTTATGGGGTTCTCTGGTCATCTTTGTGCAGTGGGGCTCAGTTAGCCTGCTAGCAGCACCTGTTGACAACAGGCAGAGGCTTTGGGAACAGGGGCGAATGGTGCTGTGCAGGCATGAACTTGAGTCCTGTTTGTTTAACTTCAACAATAGGGTGGCATAAGACTGGATCTTCAGTTAGAAAAAATGTGTTCAGAAGATTGAGAAGTATGAGACAAATAAGTAGGCTTCCAGGGTCCTTCCTTCCCACACTCCCCAAGTACCATAGAGGAGAGACCATACAGTTGGAAGACTCAGCAGCTCCCTGGAAAACACAACCAGCTACTCTAGCCTGGCACTGCCACACAGTTGCTGCTCCCAGCCTGCATGAGGCCCTCTGCTGAAGCAGAAATTTACTCCAAGGCTTTGAGCACCAGAGATGGCAAGCAACAATTACTAAGATGGCTTCTGTAGCGGGGAACACGGGCTCTCTGGGACAACTTTAATACTGCCTGGAGGGAGAAGGAAAGACAAGATGGCCATTCAGCGGGTCCAGGTTGCCAAGCCAAGTCACTAGGGCACAAACATTCTTGTTTGTTTATGACTGTAATACGGCTCTGTATTGTTGGATACGTTTGGATAAAGGAGAAAAAAAAAAACAAGGTCTGTGAAGAAAGCCTCCCCTCCCTTCCCCCACAGCAGCTGGCAAATGTGTGCAATTCCAGATGATCATCACCCTGAAACTACACTCTAAAACTTTGTAAGGAATGTTTATTACTTATACTCAGTGCATAATTTACAACACTGTGCTCAAATTCACTTACACTCCATTTCAAGGGATCATGAAAAGAAAATGTCAACTGTGGGGGAAATATGCTTTATGGGTCCTGGCTTAAAACAAAAGGAAAACCACACATGCAAGTCCCACTCGGTGGAAGGAAACAGTTTAATAAATGGCCTAATGAACATTGGAATGATTTTTTAAAGTAGGTAACAGGAAGAAAAAGTAAGAAAAGCAGAGGCTAATATGCTGTCGAGCCTGGATAATGAACCCTGGGTGATCTAGATTTGAATACTGGTGTAGGGACTGTACTTTAAAAATGTAATTTCAAGGGTGGGGGATTTAGCTCAGTGGTAGAGCGTTTGCCTAGCAAGCGCAAGGCCCTGGGTTCGGTCCTCAGCTCTGGCAAAACAAAACAAAACAAAACAAAACAAAACAAAACAAAAACCAAAAACGTAATTTCAAACTATGAATTATGATATAGCTATTAGGCTGTACAAATTAACATTCTGTGGAAGAAGTAACAGTGATTATAGATAGGAAATCATGTGAATACAAAGTGGGTTTCTCTGTAGTCTGGGGCCTCTGTTACAACTCTGGAAATCAGTCTATTTCTGACTTTTGTTGCCATATGTTTTAAAATCTGAGTTCAGAGGACCACTCAGTTTCCCTGTTGTAATGTGGATCAAGGGCAGGGCTCAGGGGCCAAAAAACATCCCTAACTTATGCTATGCTCTGAACATATCTATATTCTCACAGCACTACTGTAATCTTTCTTGTAAAAAAGCCATGGTGTTGGTTGGGCAGCAGTGGCGCACACCTTTAATCCTAGCACTTGGGAGGCAGAGGGAGGTGGGTCTTTGAATTTGAGGCCAGCCTGGTCTATAGAGTGAGATCCAGGACAGCCAGGGCTACACAGAGAAACCTTGTCTGAAAAACAAAACAAAAAACAACTCTCAAAACAAAAACCAAACCCTACCCCAAACAAACCAACAACCATGGCATTACAAGTTATATAAACTTCTGAGGGCAGGGACTTAGAGCCAGGACACCTGGGTCCGGATCCATACCCCACCATTAGATGTGAAGTTGGGAAAGCACTGTGTTCTCCACCTCAACTTCCCATTTGCACGGAAGAAGCCTGGACTAAGACTTTCAAGGGCTCTTAAAGTAGTTTCTGGTGCTAGTACTCTGGATTGTTCTTGTTGCTGCTGTTGTACAGACAAAGGGATAACATGGATATGACACTAAAATGTCTTCTGGCCTCGTGAGGACTTCTGGTATTGCAGCATGGGCCTCCTGTGCAAAGTCTTCAGCTAACATGAAACTAAATGAAAGCTGGTTGGGCTGTGGATATGATTACAGAGCAATGCAGCTTCTGTAGAATACGCTGGCCCTATACTTCAGGAGGACAATGACAGTTTATAATGAAAAATGGTGGAATTTTATAGCATCATTTCCTCCCAATCTATCTTTCCCCTTTTGTCCCTTCTGGGATACAGACCTAAGAATACATAAAATTATTATCAAATTGTATGAAAAAGTATCCAAGGATAGGGTCAGGAAGAAGTGATCACTGGTTGGGGTCTTAGGAAGAACTGGGGAGGCAGAAACTTGAAGGTGAGCTGGAAGAACTAAAGATGCCTGAGCTAAAGCATGGACTTGGTAATTAGTCTGGACTAAAAGGCAAGTAGGAACTCAGCTGTGAGGAGATCACTACAGCGGGAAGGCTTAGGAGATTGGCTGGATCAGAGCACTACAGAAATTACGTGTGTCAGGTCTAACCACACGCTGCAGTAGTGAACAGGACACTGGAAAACAAGACAAGAGCTGGTCACGCAGAGACAAAGGACACACTAGGTGCAGTCTGGGACTGTCTCCAGCAGACAGCTGAAGCTGCTCTACAGAGACAAAGAAGTTACGAGCAGTAATGACCCACAGCCAGGGCTATAGACTCTAGAACAGTCAGGAACAAATGGGATAGAGGGATCTATCAGGGCTACTAAAGACACAGCAAGAAAGAGGCATGGACATCTGTGGGACAGAAGCCATGGGAAGAGAAAGCATGGAGCCAAGGGTGTTCAAGGGAGGGTAGAAACTAGAAGGAATCACAGGCCAGATGTGGAGAGCAAGTGAGGGGAAAGACAGTGAGGTGAGGAGGGGCCCAGTGGAAGGAGCTGCAGGACAGGGCGAGAAGATGGTGAGTGCGAGCAGTGTGACTCTTTAGAAAGGGACCAATGGGAATGATGCAAGGAAAAGGGGAAGCCAAGAGACTAAGACAGTTAAGGAAGAGTGCCCTCAGCCACAAGAGTTGACTCCTGAAGCCCCCCTCCACCCTCTTTTTCTTAAACCCAGGAAGAAAACACAAGTCTCTTTACACTCTGGGAAAGGACTGAGCCAGTATTAATCGATATGTGATCACCAAGAAAACCTCATTAGGACTTAAGAGGACGGCTCAGACTTACAGGTTATCATCTGGAAACTGAGGCAGGTCACTCTAAAAGGTGTGCTCTCCCTTCCTGTGCCTGTGCTCAAGGACAACCCATGGGTCTCTCCTTCCATGTTTCAGAGATGCTATCCTGACCATGGCTTTCCAGACTGTCCATCTATGACGACTGCTACTGTGGTGCTCAGGCTGCTCTAGGGTTGAGAGGCAGGTCCTACACCTAGTGTCTACAGCAGAAGGCCAAGGCAATGGAGCATACCCAGCCAGTGCTGGGGCGTGATGCTCTGGTGCCACCCAAGGCCAGGAGAGGTGGCTGGGCTTCAGGGCCTCAGAGCCAGGACCACTCTGGTAGTCAGATTTTCCCTGTAGCAGGAGGCACACAAATGTCTTGTGAGTAGTTTTGAGTCCCTTTCCAGAGTTCAAGGTCAGTGTTCTTAAAAAAATAAATTTTTTAAACTTAATACTCTGAAAATTCAGAGAAACCATTGAGACCTATTAACCTGACAAAGCTGGGATTTTAAGTCAAATCCATTTCTGACGTGAATGGGGCACAGCTGGCACAAGTTCTAACTAAAAGCACTTGGCCTTCTATAAAGAACTTTCCCAACAGTGGCTAGAGAGAAGTAATGGGACTCCCAGCCCATAACCACCTCAAGTGACACACTGTTACTGGGGATCCAAGTCATAACCTGAGCGACAATGAATAGATGTGGGGAGCAGAGAATACTGAACCTCTGGCAGCCATGAAATAAAGTCTGGGGAATGGTCTGTCACTGAATCAAAGATGGCGATGAAGAACGGAAGAGAAGTTGGGAGGCTATATCCAAATCTACACAAGCGACTACCAGGACCACTCTTTTCTCCTCCCACAAGCTCATCTTGCTCCATGTGTTAGCATCTGAACTTGGGCACATGGGCTTCCTGATGAAACTCAGAGATGACAGATAAAAGTGTCTAGACAGCTCTGCAAATGAAGCCAATGTGCGTGCACACTCAGAGACAGTGATGGTACTTACACATCTATTCACTCAGACCAATAAATGTGGGCCCTTACGAGTGCTGGGCCACTGCTAGGCTCCAATGGACAAACAAGTGAGGAAAGGAACTGGGCCTCTCGTCTCTTCTCGTGTCCAGTGGAGAAGAGCAACAGCAATTTAACTACATGCAAATGAACGCCATGAGACATTTCAGTCACCCGATGGGTGGTAAGCCAGTTTTTGCTTGAAACGGAGAGTCTTGACTATGTAACTGTGATGAACTAGTCAAAAGGCAGCAGTGTGGGCCCCAGACTAGACCACCACCACAAGTACAAGAGGTCTGAACTAGGACAGAGCTGTGTGTGATGGGGATGGAAGGGAAGCTAGAGATGGGAACTGAGAGAAGGAAGTAAGGTGGCTGAAGAGGCAGGGGAGAGCCAATATCTGGACCCCAGCTATGTGAGGGATTTTGGTTCTGATTCTGAGAACAAGGGCTCCTGAGCAGGGAAGATGATAAAGCTGTGCTTGGAAAGACCACTCTGGCTCTAGTATGTGCAGTCAGTCCGTGGAGAGTGTAGAAGAAAAGTGGGGAGACCAGCTAGTCAACTGGAGAAATGACGGTAGTTGAACTAGTGTGACCTTTATTTATTTCTGTCACTTGAAACACAATAGTAATATGAAAGTTATCCCATGACGAAAGATTCTCTCCGATGTTCACATAGGTCATGATAAAGTTTCATTAAGATATGCTTCATTTTTTAAAATAATGCAGAAAGTTATTATCCTCACAGAATAATGCAGCTCTGTGGCTAAACAAGGAAGATAGGAATGAGAGCTGGAAGATTCTCAGTTACTACCCAAGACGACCATTTCCTTCAGCTGTCAAACATTCTGGGTAGGGAGGATTCTCACCCTCAACCTGCAGACAGCTCCAAAGTTAGTACTAAGGCAATTCACATGCTCAGCCCCCAATCTGTTTCCTATATGTCCTCCGCTATATGGATAAAGTTTTACATAAAAACTTTATGTAAAAAGTCCTCTTTAAAAGCACAGATATGGCCAACTAATTGCCTGTTGATGTTCTGGTCTTTAAAACATTCATCTACTTAAGGCCTTTCTTCGCTCAAAAGCAACAGTGCGGCTGGCTGTCTCAAAGGTGTCTCTGATTCTGGAGTGGCACCCAGGCCCCTCCACAGACAAGCTCTGCTAGTCAGGAATCTGCCCCTTCTCAAACTACATCTGTGTGTTTTATCTGAAGTCTGCTGGAGGCGGGGGTGGGGGCATGGAGGTTCCTCTTACAAGGATGTGTCTCTTTATCCTTCAGGTTCTTAAAGTCTTGACAAAAATTAACATCGGAGTTTGCCCTTTAAAAAATAAAGGGAAGAACATGACTGGCTTTTTCATTATTGTCAAAGTGTGAAAAAAAGTGGAATTAAATATGAAGAGAGAAAAATAACCCTCCCCCCAGCTGTTTGAAAGCGACACTTACACAAGCAGCACCCATTAATTGCCCTGCACTTCCCGCAGGAAGGAGTAAACAAGCTCAAAGCCAGCAGGGAGAAGAGGGAGGAGCCTGCACTTCCCGCAGTCTCAGCAACAGCCCTTCCCTGAAACGGAACCTGACACTGAGAATTTCTCACCAGTAGCAGCAATGGTGCAGACATTATTCTCTCCAAAACCCACCTGCTGCAGCTGACAAGATGGCTCAGGGCTAGAGGGCATGTTTGGCTCTTGCAGAAAACCTGGGTTCGGTTCCTAGCACCCACACGGTGGCTCACAACCAGTTTCGGGGATCTGATGCCCCTTTCTGATCTCTGAGGGAGCTGGACACATACATGGTATACACAATACATGCAGGCAAACATTCAAACACATAAAAACAAAACACTTGCCTTCTGGCATGTTTGGACAATGATCACTTTCCAAACTGCATGGCTAGCCATGACTTCTTAGAACTAACTCAAGGCTTTTGGTATGCTGAATTCTGGCTAAGAGATAAAACAGGTGGGGAAATGCTTTCTAAACTGTCGCCAACAATAGGAAAGAGTGCAGAAAGCCAAGGTCAATCACTAGGTTTAAATATGCTGGTTTTCATTCTCACAACACTCCCAAAGAGGCTCTAACTCTCCAACCTCAAGTGTCCTGCTGTCCTCAGCCAGGGAAGCGCTTGGCAGAAGAAACATAATTCCTCTTCTTTCTCAGATTCCCAATGGATAAAGAAGTTACAGAAACAGCCCAGACAGACATGTGTTTCCTGGGGTCTGAGTGTCTGCACATGCAGCCAGGGGCACAGTGCTCCTCAGATGTGGATGCCATCATGTGGAGAGCAGGGAGCAGATGGGATGGGGGTAGGGGGGAGTGGCGCAGGTCTTCTCAGGACGCAGGGACTGTGAGGCATATACTGGAGAAGTCAGGGAGAAGATTTCATGTCAGAATGCTGTAGAAACTATGTAGGCTCAAGCCTGGCTCAGGCGGGAGGCTGGCAGGCCCTCCAGGAGGGCTGGGAAGAGGGTGCTGCTTGGCCCTTGGTATCAAGCACCCTAGGGGCCTCTGGGCTAGAGCTCCACCCAACGCTCACTTCCTTGATTTAGTACTGAAAGGAGAAAACAGGTTGCTCTGCCAGCCCAGCCATGCGAATGCAGGCAAGGGCACACGGCCACAGAGCACTTAGGTCTGCAGCAAGAAAAGTTTCCTCAAATGAAGCTTTCTCTACAAATACTTTTCCATGAAATATGTGTAAATTGGTAAAAAGATACAGAAAATTGAAATAACCATGCTACTACATACAATCTGCAGACCTAGAGAGGCTAGGTAACAAGGAGGGCTTAAGGAGGGACACTCAGATCTACCTGGGAAGGGGAAATAGAAGAGACTGTGGGGGTGGGTGGGAATGAGAACATGAGAGATCGGTGGGCAAGTCGGGGAGAGTACAGAAAGGAAGACTGGAAAGGGTGAGATAGAAACATGGTGCAAGGCAAACTCCCAGGACTCTACAAGGATGAGCCCAGTTAAGTCTCCTAGCAACAGTGGACACACAGCCTGAACTGGCCACTTCCTGTGATCATGTAAGACTTCCAGTGGAGGGTCAGGACACCAACATAACCCTTGACCTACAGTCTGACCTGCCTATGGGATGTGCTGGGGTAAGAGTAGTACAGAGACTAAGGGGTGTGGCCAACAAATGACTGGTCCAGTCTGAGGCCCATGCCACCAGAGTGAGCCCACCCCTGACACTGCCTGGAGAGCTAGGGCCCAGAGGCTGAATAGCCCAGAGACCTGGGCTAGAACTGAACACGACTAGATGGGGAAAATGTCAGTCTAATGATGCCTAGTGATATTCTGCTCTACTCATACACTGGTGCCTAGTCCAATTGTCATCATAGAGGCTTCATTCAGCAACTGATGGAAAAAGATGCAGAGACCCACAGCCAACATCAGGCCACATTCGGGGAACCTGCTGAAGAGAGAAAGGATTGTAGAAGCCAGAGGAGTCAAGAACACATAAGAAAACCCACAGAATCAACTAACCTGGGCTCATAGGTTCTCACAGGGTCTAAACCAACAACCAGGGAGCCTACATGGGACCAACCTAGGCCCTCTGCATATATGTACAGTTGTGCAGTTTGGCCCACTTACGGGATTCCTAACAGTGGGATCAGGGCTGTCCCTAGTCCTTTGGCTGGCTTTTGGGACCCTATACCTCAGACTGGGTTGTCTTGTCCAGCCTTAATACAAGGGAAGATGCCTAGTCCTATGGCAACCTGATATGCCAGGTTTTGTTGATCTCCATGGGAGTCCTGCCTGTTTCTGAACAGAAAGGGAGGAGGAGTGGATGGGGATGGGAGGAGGGAGGATAGGAGGGAGGGGAAAAACACACAAAAAAGAAGAAAAAAAGTTTCCTCAAATGTAGCTTTCTCTAAAAATATTTTCCAAGAAATATGTGTGTATTTGTCAAAAATATAGGAAATCAGAAATGATTTCCATAACCCAACTGCACAAGGGCAATTACTATTAACATGGTGGCATACACAGTTCCTTTGGGTTGTCTACCATCTCCCCCTTCTTTTGATTACACTCTTATACTCCTGCACTCTGCTTTATCACCTTCAGTGTACATGTGTTTCTCTTTGCAACATCCTTTTTAATGAATTCTTACACTGGAAAACCCTGAAGCCTTTAAGAAGGGAGCTGGGCAGCCAATCTGGAAGGCAGACATTACTCTGTGAGGACACTGGGGCCCACGAGTTAGGCCAGAGGTCCCAGATTATAACCAGAGAACTCTCAATGACAAGATACTATTTCCATCACCACTCAATTCATCAGACCTAATCTTTCCATTTGCCAAAATGCTTGCCAAGGCACTGGTCTGGGAGACAGAAGAAGGCTAAGGTCACTACTACTTTGACAGACAAGGAAATGGTTACAGTGTGAACACAATGAGGTCAGCACTTGAGAAATATGCCCCAACAGGAGGTAAGACAGCTGCAGGACAGGTTAGGCAGAGAAAAAGAAAGCAATGCAAGGCATTGCTCTACCAATGGCTGACTGTAAGGGAGCTGCACACTTGGGGAACTTTAGATGCCAGATGCACACACTACACACACTTTTACTTTTCTACTGCGGCTGAAAGAATGACAAAGGGAAACCAGGCATGGTGGCTCACATCTGTCATACTAGCACTCTTATATCTGCTTTTGGCATACCTTTTCTGAAAAAAAAAACAATCTACAGATTTACTGCATACAGTGTCTATCAATGGTCTCAACTAAATATTCAGACTCCAAAGACCAAACAAGTGTACCAGGCTTCAGGGCGACTGTGAGAGAGAATGGAAAAGCGACCGACCACAGGACAGCACCTGTTTCTTCCTTAAAGCAGTTTACACAACTGTGTGTCCTGCACGGTGTGACTCAGTAATAGGCAGGTGGAGACCCTCAGAGATAAACTTCACACTCCAAATACAAAGCATCCTCCCTTGCCATAGCCTGAGCTCTGTCCCAGAATAACAGGGCATGCCCAGCTGGAGCTTCAGACCACAGACCTACAGCCTCCCAGGTCAGAGATGATTTTTATCAGAAGCAATGCTGCTTAACAGCATAGCTAATATTCTACTTCTGTGAGGTTTCGGGGACAATGGATCAAGAAAGGGAATTGGGTCCGAGGTCAATATCTCATTCACGGAGAAAGGATTTTGTTAACCCTTCAACATTCTAAAAACAAACAAACAAACAAACAAACAAAAACAAAAAAACCCAAAACCCAAAAACCAAACCAAACCAAAACCAAACCCTAAAAGCCAGCCTAGATAGGGAAGAAAAGAAATCTTAGGTCACAGCTGGGGAGTAGGTTAGGAAGCAATTTGCTCAGAATTAACCAATGAGTAAACAGGAAGCTCCAGGAGCTTTAGTATCAGGAAAAGTAAGCAATTAGGAACCTTGGGCAACAAAAAGCTGGTTAGGCAGCTTCTTAGCAGTAGGATCATTGTGAGCACTCACAGAAACCCCATCCCTCCGCTGGAATCCAGCACACAGCTCTTGGGGGGGGAGGGGCATGTGTTTAGAGGTGCAATATAGTGTTTCCCTCAATGAACAATTACTAGATATTGTGTGGACAGTGTTTATATACCCACAACATCACAATGACTTCTTAGTCGGTTCCTTTTCAGGGTCTCAATGGCCATACAGAAAGTTTAACTCTAAGTTATAGCAAAAAATAAACATCACAAACCTTTACAATATTAATGCGGGCAAACAGCTGACAGAAAAAGAGAAAAGAAAAGAAAGACAAAAGTCAGATGTAGGAGAGAGAGAAAATCACAGGTATCCATTTCTCCATCAACATTGTGGGAAGTCAAGAGGTTCTGTCCTTAACGGATGGACCAGAACGTAGAAGGCAGGTATACTGTTTATTTTTAAATGTTGCATTATATAGAACTAAAAAGAAACTGTAAGGATTCTGTCCTTAATTATGTCATCAGCCTAAAAAACAGTTTTTTTTCCTGCACTCTCTTTCCTTCTGTACTCCCCCTCCGTGCGGTTCTCTCTCTCTCTCTCTCTCTCTCTCTCTCTCTCTCTCCCTCCCTCCCTCCCTCCCTCTCCCTCCCTCTCCCTTTCCCTCTCCCCCTCTCTCTGCCAATAAAGCTCTAGAAAGGTAACCATGGCTCGTGATTTTTCTGCCAACCAGCACTCTCCTCCATCGGCATGGCCAAGAGCGACACACACCCAGGAAGTGAGAAGGAGGTTAATAAAGCTGGTAAATGAATAAGGAATAAGATGCTGTTGGAAGTCAGCAGGATACAAAAGCAAGAATCTACCAGCAAGTCAAAGGCACTTCCTCTGAGGAGTGGACGGAAGGTACAAAGGTCAAGGTTTGCTCTCTGCTTACATCCCCTTGTATTGTTTAATGTTCTACATGCTGTTTGCATTTGTTAGAAAAGATTAGAGTTCTACTATTTAGAGGAGAGCAAAGGAAGAGAATGTAAGGTCTAAAGGTTAGAACAAGAGGCGCACAATCATTTTTTAAAACTGTCAATACCAAAGCGTGATTATACACAACAGGAAGAATCCTTCACCTTAAAAGCAAGCCAGAGCAGGGCCAAGCATCCAGGGCTAAGGCCTCTGTGTACCTGACTACCCCTACCCATGCTATCTCTCAGTTAGAACAGGTACAGCTCTAGAAGCTAAAGGAAGCTTCTCCTGACATTTGCTCTGCAGTACATCAGTGAAGAGCGCTGTTTGCACATCTTTTGAAGGACTACATTAAGGTTGGAGGAGAGTAAATTGAGATTACATCTATAATGGTAAAATCATAACTACTGGTTCCACTGATTCTAATGGAGTCGACAGAATCTTCTCTTCCTTTTTCTTCTCTCTTGTTCTGATGAATCATCCACAGCTTATTAATATGTAAAACGCTACTGGAGAACCTGAGTGCTACAATCAAAGTGGAAATCTTGTCAATTATTTAAATTCAATCAATTAAGGGAAATAAACAATAAGATGCTGATGGCCATGCAAAGGCACTGAGTGAACCTATACACAGAGGATTTTCTCACTCACAAAACCCCAGTGAGTTCACTACAACCCATTAGGACAGGCATCTGTGTAGAACAAGTACACTCTTGTTGAAGGCCTGTGGAGCTCCTGGAGGGATGCTTTTAAAGAAAAGTACACATGACAGAGGGTTTTCAGTGACGCCAAAGCTGGTGGGTAAGCTGTGGGTAAGCTCTCTGGGCTGGAAGCTGGTTAAACATTGAAGTTTATCTGTTATATCCCTGAATGTGAATGTCACCATAAAACACAATGTATAGTAACTAATAGTAGTGCTGATGGTGTTAAACACTGAGTCTAACACACTGTCATCAATGGCATTAAGAAATCATGGACCAGGGACATAGTTCAGTGAGAGCAAATGCCTAGAGGCATTCTGGCAACCAAACAACCAATCAACCAAAGAGACGGACATTAGAAAAGAAATTATAGCCAAATAAGCGTACAAAAAGATGCTCAGTGGCATCAGCCTTGGGAAATACAAATCAAAGCCTCAAGGGTGCCCACTTCATTGCCCCAGGACTAACTGGCTCATAGATGACAAGGCCAGCAAGACTGAGAAACTGGTCCCTCACAGGTGCTGAAGGCCATGCAAAGTGGCTTGGCGGTTCTTCAGACAGTTAAATACAGTTACTCTAATAGTAGTGCTGATGGTGTTAAACAGAGTCAAACACACTGTCATCAATGCCATTAAGAAGTATTATGCAGCAACTTCACTCCTAGATACCCTGAAGAACACTTAAACAGAATGTCCACACACCCTCCTGCACAGGAGTATTCGAAGCAGCCTTATTCACTAAAGCTAAAGAGGAAAACACAATTCAAACATTTGTCAGGATGAACAACTAAAGAAAATAAGGTCACACACTAGAATATTATTCACCGGATAAAAAGGAAATCTTCGTCTATGACAGAACTCATGTCCAGGATGAACTGGAGCACATGCCGAGGAGCAGAACCTAGGACAAAGGTTACACAGCACATGACTCCATTGACATGACTTCCCACAGTTTGCGAATCCAGAGACAGAAAGTAAATCACTAGATGCTGGAGCAGCTGGAGGGGATAGGTTTATTGGGGAGGGAGTAATAAAACTGTCGTGGGCCATCAGATAGTGATGGTTGCACAATTCTGTGAATGTACTAAAAACCACCCAGTTACACACTTGGAAAGGTGAACTTAGAGTACATGAAGGTATTGTAGTTTGGACGTAAAATACCCTCAAAGGCCCATGTGTAAAGGCTTGCTTGGTCACTAGCCTGTGGAGGTACTGGGAGCTGGTGGCAGGACCTAGAGAAAGAAAGTGAGGTACCTAGAAGCATGACCTGGCAGGTGATACTGGGGTTCCAGCGCCTCCTTTCCTCCAGCTCCCCAGAGGTCACATGACCATGGGCAGGAACCTCTGGAACATGAGCCCAAAGCAGCTATTCTTCTATAGAAGTTGTTTCTCAGTGCTGTGTCATAGGGATGGAAATCTGACTAACATAGGATTGTAATTTGTTTTTTTTTTTTTCTTTTTTGGATTTTTGAGACAGGATTTCTCTTTGTAGTTTTCGTGCCTATCCTGGATCTCACTCTGTAGAGCGGGTTGTCCTCGAACTCACAGAGATCCACCTGCCTCTGCCTCCTGAGTACTGGGATTACAGGCGTGCGCCACCACCGCCCAACTTGTAATGTGATCTTTAAAGAGGAAGTTTCAGCTTTGCTGTGTTTTATCTCCCCATAGGCACCAAGCCCTTATCATGTGTCATGGTTAAGACTGGCAGGAACAACCCCTAGAATCCTTCTTTCTAGGTGTTCCCACAGGCAGGTAAGCTCAAATAGAGACCCAACGCCGAAGGCCTGTGAAGAGCCTAAGGCTCATGGCTTTCCTTAGTTTAGGTACTTAATGAGGTAAGGTTTGGTATGAGGAATGGTACGAGGTGAGCATGAAGACAGAGCCCCACAGTGACCACTGAAGTCAGATTCTCGGAACGAAGTCAAAAGTCCTAAGAGGGCCATGTGGGGCTTGGGGGTCGGAAGCAGGACTGCACAGGAGTCGCTTACTTTCCCTGTTTGAACATGTCCAGATCACAGGTAAAGCTTATTTGGGCATGGCAAGTAAATGCTCATTTAAATTCTTAATAGTCAAAACTGAAGCAAAGGATCATGGGAATGCACTTCAGCACCCTGGTGCATCAATCTTCTTGGGGCCTCTGCGCTCACAGAGGGCTGCCCTTGCAGTGAGAGGATGCTACTTACTTGCAGGAGACTTTCGTTCTGTCAGCCACCATGGTCCACTGCTGCTGATTGGTGGAAACCTCAACGTAGTAACTGTAGCTTCGATCGTCACAGTCCCAGAGTAGCAACCTGAGCAAAAAGAAAACACTACATTGTCTTTGCATCCTAACTGTCATGGGGGCCTTGTGTTCCCTGTGCCCCACCCTGCACCCAGGCTGTAGAGGAGGGAACCCCAGTGAAAATATGAAGAGAAGGGCTCAGTCAGACTGTGGTCAGCTCTTTGGGAGTCCACTTCACTGGCCACCCAACTCCAGGGAACCTCTGTCCCCTTAGCTGCAAAGTTCAGACTCACTGAGGAGGAGGAGGACATCCCTGGGGCATCTTCTGAGGTTCTCCAGCTTTCCTCTGTTGCATCTGAGCTAGGTGAGGATAACACCCCAGAAACACTGCTCGGGGAATCAGTGTTTTCTCACTGGTGCTAACAAGCACTGACCATCTTCTGACTCCTCTCATTTTTACCATGTTTCCACATGACTCTGGTAAGATTACCTGATGTGGAAACACAGCTATCCATTAACTTCTAGAAGAGACTAGTCCTAGCACCCCAAAGTCTGTGGTTACTCTAGTCCTTCAGTAACATGACATCATATGTATTTTATATACACAAAGTCTAGGCAGTCATATATATTTACATACCTCTGACATATGTGAATACAAATCTATAAATGTAGATAGACAGACAGACAATGTATAAAGATGTGTGTCTGTGTGTGCATACGCATTCTCCACAGACAAGGTCTTATGCTGTAGGCTGGGCCAATGAGCACATAATCCTGCTTCAGCTTTTTGACTGCTGTGATTACAGGGCCCTTAACAGTCTACCTGGCCTCCTACACAATTCAAATTATCCCCGAGTTACTTATAATACCCAATATAAAGCAAATGTGAAGTAAATAGGGTTTTTTTTTTTTAATTTTTAAAGGAATTGATAAGAAAAAAAATCTGTGCCCTTTTATGCAAACAAAAAAATTTAAATCAATGTCCAACTCTGTAGACCCCAAGTGAGGGCCAAATGCACCAGAAAACATTGTCTAGGAACTTACTATCTCGGTTCTGCTCTGAGCCCACTTTCTGCTCAGCTGAGAACTTCAGTGGACTATGAGTCCACTTATGTGAACTTCAAAGCAGAATACACTTACCTACCAGTTTCACAATAGCTGTTCCTTCTAAGGAAGGTATTGACTGGAAAAATGGGATGAGGGCAACTTCTAGAAGGCTAGAGATGTGCTAGTTTGATCTCAGTGGTAGTTACATGGCTGCAGGAGCATGTAAATATTCATCATGCTATGCACAAAAGATGTGTGAATCACACTCTCTACTCCAATTAAAAATAGGATCTGAGCCGTTCAATATGGGATCTGTATTTGGCTTCTGATTTCCACTGTTAGCTGGCTTTGCCTAAACAAAGTATATGCAATGTCACACTTAACAGGAAGTGATATGCATGTGCTTCCAGTCAACCACAACAGTGAGCGCCCTGAAGGCAGTGAGTGCCGTGTCTAAGTCGTTTTTCCAAGGCCTCGAACAGCACCTCACTTGGAGCCAGTGCTCAGTGGATGTCAGCTGGGCAAACAGAGCAGTAACAATGATGTTCATGATGGTCAACATTTTATTAATGCTTGTGTGGATTAGGCTCTATGTCAAGTGCTCTGCACAGTCTGATCTATTAAATCCACCTGAATATCCTCTCAGCAAGCATGATTACGATCCTCACATTATATGGATGGTAGAAGTGAGTCTTGCAACCGTAAGTACCTTATCTAAGCTTATTGTTAGTATGTGAGTGATGCAGGATTCCAATCTGATATCCTGATCAAAAACCAGTTCTGTAATCACCTGCCAAGTACTCCTGTTATTCCCACTTTATGTATCTGGATCACATTTCTACTCTTAACCCATTACTCCGTAACTGCCATTCCTAGTGTCTTCTTTAATCTTGCAATTACAGTCAAGGAAAATCCTTGCATGTAGCAGGAATCTTAAAAGTTCTTATTAATAAAATCAAACCTGGAGCCAGTTATTGGGGTGAATGCTGGAAGATCAGAGAAGCAGAACAAGCCACAGCTTCCTCACCTCGCCAATTCCTCAGCTGATCCTGTTTCCTCAGACTGGAAGCTTCTGTGTCCTCATCCAAATGGATCTCAGCTGAACTGCTGCTAAAAGCCTGAAAGCTTAACCAGCCAAATGCTGCTAGTTTCTGGTCTTCACGCCTTATATACCTTTCTGCTTTCTGCCATCACTCCCTGGGATTAAAGGCTCACTTTCTGGGATTAAAGGTGTGAGTCTCCATGCTTGGCTGTTTCCAATGTGGCCTTGAACTCACAGAGATCCAGAGGGATTTCTGTCTCTGGAATGCTAGGATTAAAGACATGTGTTACCACTGCCTAACCTCTATGTTTAATATTGTGGCTGTTCTATTCTTTGACCCCAGATAAGTTTATTAGAGTGCACAATATTTTGGTGAACACAATACCACCACACTTGCACAAGTTTTGTGTCATGCATGAGGCTACTATGGAGAATTACTGCTGCTGTAATTCTTTCTGGATATTTAACCTAGGGCTAGCCAAGTGTTCTACCACTTAAGCTATGTTCAAAGCCCTCTTACTTTGCCTTTTGAGGTGGTGTCTAAATTGCCAAAGCTGGCCTTGAACTCTCACTCGGTAGTCCTAGGTAGGCCTTAAATTTTTATTTTATTCCATGTGCATTGGTGTTTTTGCCTGCATGTATGTCTGTATGAGGGTGTTGGATCCTCTGGAACTGGAGTTACAGACAGTTGTGAGCCGCCATGTGGGTGCTGGGAATTGAATCTGGGTCTCCTGGAAGGGCAGCCAGTGCTCTTAACCACTGAGCCATCTCTCCAGCCTGGCCTTGAGTTCTTTGAAGCCCTGTCTTTCAGGCCTCTGAACAGGTGGGATGACAGGCCCAAGGCCCAGTTCCTTTCCCTTCAGTTCTCTGCTTCAGTCCCACCTCTGCTTGCTATCAAGGAACAGTCACGTGCTCTTACAGAGAAGGGGAGATCTTGATCAACCCCTTTTCACCTCATAGCTCCAGTAAGAGGTGTCTCTTAAGACAACCCTCACAAGGACTATTGGGGTCTTTCTTTTCTTTCTTTCTTTTTGAGATAGGGTTCCTCTGTGTATCCCTGGCTGTCCTGGAACTCACTTTGTAGACCAGGCTGCCCTTGAACTCAGACCTGCCTCCTGAATGCTGGGACTAAGGGCCTGTGCCACCATGCCCAGCTCTCTCACTAGGATTCAGGATTATTAATGGAGAACCAAAGCATTATAACCACCTATCCTTCCGGGTAACTATGAGTAAGTGTCTAAAAGAGTACCCAAATGAAAACACTCAGTCCTTGTGGGACAGAATCTAACCAGATCTCAAAATGTTTCACGGAAAGAGACAACCTTGAGGGTACAAGACATAGAGAAGATAAGGATGAGCAATTTTGGGTATGTTAAATGTCCTGAGAAACTCCTGGAGGATGGTGGTACTAGAAAAACCTGTAAAATGATTGGTGGTGGCACACACCTTTGATCCCAGTACTTGGGAGGCAGAAGCAGGTGGACCTCAAGTCCAAGGTCAGCCTGTTCTACAAATGTAGTTCCAGGACAGCCAGGGATACCCAGAGAAATCCTAGGGGGAGGGAGAAGCACCTGTAAAGCCATGCCTCATGCCATCTATATCAAAGGTACTGACTTCATAGCATTTTATTCTACAGATGTCCCACAATTTAATCAGTTTCATAGTACTCAACATTTAGGTAGTTAGTAGTATTTCACTGTTAGGAAAGTTCTTTAGTAAACATTCTTGGCTAAATCCACTACTTCCCATGAAAGTTTGTCCAAAAAAAAAAGGCTCACTTTGAGGCTGTGGTCTGTATTATAAAATAACTATAGACCTCTCTTTTCCCACACCCCAAACAAAAATCTCTAAGGCGTACTGCCAGCAGCTGCTACCCAGTGCCTAGTTCTGTACATCTTACTGATAATCCTACTTAGAAACACTGCTGCTGTTATGGATGAAACACATTTCATTAATTTGCAGGTGTTTTTTAAAACTTATCATTGAACTTGAACATTTTGTGTATTTTCTATATTTATCCTATTGCTAATGACTTACAAAATGTCCTCTACATCTAAAGGATATTAATTCACTGCCTATCATAGTTGGCATGCTAAAGATATTAATTTTTATTAGCCTAGTCCATCGATCTTTACCTCAATAATTTCTCCTAGCCTAAATTTTTTCTTTCCTGAATAGCAGCCAAGAGCACAGAGTGGTTGAGACATCTCCTTTCTATTCTTCTATTAAGAGTCTCTGGGGAATGCAGGGTCACGGTGACTCTTGAGTGGAAAGGGACACTGATAGATGGCAGGTTATCAAGTGCAGGGCTCCGTCTTCTACCGTCTTCTACATGAGGAGTTTTAGAGGGATTCAAATTCATGTACCAGGATGCCTATTTGCTTGGAACTTAGGCTTCGTCAGGAATAAAATCCTTTTGTTGATTCAACTGAAAAAGCAAGTACAGTTTAAAACCCTTTAAGAAGAAAAACTGGCTCAGTCTCCTTGCTTTCTATGGGTTAGGATTTGGCTCTCCTTAGGCACAGGGTAAAGCCCACCTCCTTCCCCTCCCTGGCTTTTGTCTGCCTGCAAAGTCTGTTCTTAGTATTTGCACTGACAGCATAGAGACACTTCTGGCTTGTAATCTGGCTGGAATGTTTGCAGAGTGTGATCACCCAGCACAGGCACTCCTTGTGACCTTAAAGGAGATGAGCTCTTTACACACACCCCTCCTTCCTCCACCCCATTATCAGAAGCCATTTTCAAAGAGGCTGACTTTATCCCAACAGAGATTCACCAGTACAGATGAGGCCTGTGAATGGTTGCCACAAACCTCACCATCTAATGAGCACCCCATGAAATGCCTGGTGACATCACATGCTGTCTTCTCCATCTCCCCTTACTCTTACAGTGGAGTCTCCCTAAAAGTGGTGAAGTGCGGGTTTAAACACAATTGATTAGCAGATGTGATTCTGCTTACATCTTCCATAAATGCTCTGGCTGGTTGCATACCATTGATTACCCGAGGCTCAGTTTACAGCAACTAATTGCTCTCCTTGCTGGTGTTTTGATACAAAATTCGATAGTGAATATGATTTCAAAACTCTTGTCTTTGTGGCCTGAGTCAGAAGTGACTGGAGGCAAACCCAGTGGACTGAGTTTTCCCTTCTTAAAATAATTGCTCTCTCATCAGTCTGTGAAGAAAGTTTCCAAACTGTAGCATTCTAATTGGAAAGCCTGCATTATGCATTCGATGACAAACTGTTGTGCTGAATGGCATTTTTTTTTTTTTTATCCCGTTCTTAAGGGATTAATTCCATGCCAGACTGTGAACAGTGGCTGAAACCTAACACAAGAGATCAACGGTGTCTCCACTGAATTGGTGCCTTTAGACCAGGAGCAAGGGCCTGTTTGCTTCTACTTAATTGCCCATAGTTTGTGCAGCCTTGCTGGAAGACACTGCAACACAACACACTGCTGCTGTTGCTAAAGGCTTCCTCATTTGGGGAAAACAACCAACCAAAGTAAGATCAACTACCTGGCTATTAGCAACGCAATAACTTATAGAACTCATTTATAAATTTTCTGTCAAAGACATTCATAACCTCAAAATGTATATATAATTTCCTTAAAGAGTTCATAAGTTCTTCAGAAATAGTTATCTTTCATTTAACAATTAAAAACTTATTTACCAAGCACTAAGCACCACTAGGTAAATCTTTGAACCTACTTATCTTCAAGTTCACCCTTTATGAACTTCAGTTTCTGCCTTTGATAGTTTTCCTAGGTGCTTGTGGGTCTAACAGTTTTTAATCCCCTGCATATGCACTGGAGGGTTTGGTCTGACTGTACATGGCATTCTCTTTGAGAACTGCTTGTAGCCCCATTTCAAAGTAGGTGTGGGAGTTCTTGGGCTGTTTGTCCTATAGACCTAGCTGCATCGTAGGAAGCAGATCCATGCTGGGCTAATCACATTTCATTTCTCAAAACCGGAGGATGTAGTGAGCGTCTAGCTTAATTGGCCCTGCTCACTTAAATGAGGTAACGAGGAGGCAGACATTCCTGGGTGGCCCTCTTTCATCATAGGCACTGGGTAGGATGCAGCCACGTGTGTGAGAAGCAGAGCTGGGACACAGTGAGACCAAGTGGGGCTGCTCCTGACAGATTCCTGTGTCTAGTTTCAGTTCCATGACATGCCACCATGAAGCCACCTTCATGGCTTAGGGCATCTTTACTTGGCTTCTGTCACTTGGAACCAAAGGGGCATGAGCTAAGTTATCAGTAGATCACGCTGGGAGCAAAGGTATGTGACAGTGAGTAGATGCAATGAGTGAGGGAATGCTGCCTTGGTGGCAGCAGGATTCTAGAGACAACAGGAAAGCTCCCTTTGGATGAAGGTCTTCCTGCTGCAGGACAGGCAGGGTCTGTAGAGGGAGAGAGTAGCAGGACTGAGGTGTGACAAGGTGAAGGGCGGGGCAGGCTCAGTGAGGGGGCCTCTGGAGGGACCGCCCGGCTAATCACCAAGCACTTAAAAACCACCCAGCAGGGGAGCTGGGGAGCTTGACTAAGTGACTACAGGGCTTTCACCTCATTGAAGAATCTGCTTCTCACTGTTCCAATGCAAAGCAGAAAGACACAATTTGAGGAACTTTTTAAATCCCTGTGGTCCACAAGGGGCAGGCAGCCTGCAACAGCTGCCTGAGGGGTTAACAGGGCTCCAGGGAATAAATCCACCAGTGAGAAAAGAAAGGGATCCTTCTGGTGGGCTGCCACAGCACTGGATGGTGTACTTCTCAGTTGGGGGCAAGGCCAAAATGAGAGTCTCAGCAGGAAGCTAGAGACTTGTTAGAACGCTTTAGCCAGCCGAAGACCTGAAGGGACCAAATGGCTGCCCTGAAGATCCCAGACATGAGACTAGTGAAGGAGATATGACCACAGAGGGCCATGCCCCATGCCTTCAGAGCAGAGGGGACACCAGTCTTCTAACTGCAGGCTTATTACCAGAAGGAAAGCTTTCTTGGCAAGTACGTTAGCAGAACACACCAGAGCCTCGATCTACTATAGGCTTCTGCTTAATCTCTCAAAGCTAGGATGCTGTCAGTTTTCTGTCACTGTGACAAAATACTTCAGATACTAAACTTTAAAATGGGCAAGATTTATTTTGGCACATAGGTTTTGTTGTTTTGTTTTATTTTAAGATAGGGTCTCACCTGGAACCATGTAGATCAGGCTGGCCTCTGACTCACAGAGATCTGGCTGCTTCTGCATCCCAAGTGTTAGGATTACCCACCCCTGGCTATGCGGCAGTTTTTGATGTTTCAGTGCCTGGCTGTCAGCACATTACTTCTGGGTCTGTGGTGAGACAGCGTGCAGTGAAGGAAAATGCTTGTAGCCAGGCAGCCAACAGGGAGAGCTGGAAAGGGCCAGGGCTCTAGCATTCTTTCTAAAGGCATTCTGCAGATGACCTGCAGACCTCCCTTCCACGAGGCCTCACTTCTAAAAGGCTCCTCCATCTCTGGAAAGCACCATGGCTGGACACCAAGCCTTCCCATCCAGACTGCAGCAGACAGGAGATGAGTTCTCCAGAGAAGTTAGAAACAGCGGCCCTGCTCAGGGCTAAGTCTCGCTCAGGCTCTTGGTGGTCTGGTGTCTGTAGTTGATGTTTAGGCACTGATGCCCCAAGATGAAATAAAGGGAGGTGGCAAACAGACACTTGGGCTGCCTGTGGGTGTCATCTCATTAGGACACACGGCGATGAAAGCGGGGCTGCATCTCGAGTCCCGACTTTCGCCTGGTACACCACAATCCAGGGAACTCTAAGTTGGGAGCCTGCCTATGGGGTGCAACTCGGAACAACTGGACAAGGAAAGACTTTCCCAGCTCTGAGACAAGACCGAACTAGCCATCTTCAGCAGCTGCTGGGACCTGGTTCTTTTCCTTGGGGACAGTAAGCTTTCAATTCAAGGTCTGGCGAGAACACAGGAGCTGACTCTGTAAGTACCAGGGGCTCAACCTTCAGTCCAAGAGTGTGGGATGAGAAGTGACTAAGCATTGCTTCAGTTCACATTTGCACAGACAACATCCACTGTTTGTGCACACATTATCATACTTAGGAAAAAATAACAATTTATAATCCCCGCACTTCCTACTTCTCAATGCAAAGCTCTTTGTCTAAGTCACGGGTTAATTTTCTGGCTAAACACTGCCTCAGTTACCTTTAGATTATTCAGTCACGTGGCAAACCTTTATTTTTTTGACAAGTAAGTTTTGGCCCAGTCTTATGATCTGGATTTCACACTACATAGTCTTTCATTTTATGCTTTCCCTGTGACTATGAGAGAACTGTGTCTAGGCCAACGGCCTCAGGAGAAAAGCACTTTCTTGTATTTTGAAGGTGACTCTTTTGCAATATAGCCCCTTCCTTAAGCAAGCAGTGGCATCAAATGGTCACCAGCTGGCCTTGTGGCGTCTGTCAAGGTGAAGCCTCATGCTGCTGCAGACCTTTTGGGCATGGACATGTTAAGCAAGCAGGCAGCTTTTACAGATCTTTCCTGGTGTTTGAATTTGGCATTATCAGGTTCCCTGTCTGCAGCAAGGCCATCTGCCCTGATGCTAACAGCTTCCTCATCATGGTGTGGACCCACAGTGAGAGGGGCTCCCAGCAGGAGGCTGAGCACAGGGCGTGGCTTCCTAGACATTTAGCCAGCTCACCTACAGCTTCATTTGTTGGGAAGAGCACTGGGTGCGACTGTGGCATTAACAGGCCAGAGTCAGTATGTCTAAGAGCTAAAGGCAATATGCATTTGTGTGATCTTTTCCCTCAAATTCTATGAAATTATAGGGAGAGTAAGACAGACAGACCTGACAAAGAGCTTGGGACTCACTTTATAATCTAAGTGTTAGGGATTTGACTTCTTCAGTCTTTGATACATATGACTCCTATAGGGTAAAACAGTCCCACCATGGGTGTCCATCCAACAGGTGGGCTGTGGAGGGGGATGAGAACAGACACAACTGGCTCTACATTTCTTATATAACAACACCCAAAGGATGCTCCCTAAGGAGGGCCATCTGTCCCCGGCATACTACTTTCTCAACTGGCTCACACTTTAGGAGATGTATAGAGCAGGATTACTGAGGATGGGGAAAGAGCATGGATTCCAGATAAACTGCACTTTTCACAGGACCTCACTGCTTCCCTCTGCCTCCCTCCCCCTCTTCACTCCCTTCTTCCTTGACAATGCTGGGGTCTGAACCCAGGGAGGCCTCATGCATGCTAGGCAAGTGCTTTAGCAACGGAGCTGCGGCCCAGCCCACTCACTGCTATTTCACTTCTTACTTTATTCCTCTCCTCCTCTGACTACATGCTAATGTGTGCTCACATGCATACAACCTACACAAAGAACTAAGAAACAGAGTCAAAAAGAAATTAAATAAGCTCCACAGCTCCTTTCTACTCCCTTGGGTCAAGGGTTCACAGGAATTTGTGTCTGGGGGAGAACTCAAATTTAGCTATCAGCACAGCCTTGTATTCTTGCAACCTGGCGAGAGGAAGAGAATGGAAGGGCAAAACAAGGTAGGAAGGCTTGACTCAATATTACAGGCAAGAGAACATTCCAACTGAGACGAAGCATAAGGCTAAACCCTTCCTCTTCACTCATGTCCTTTCTCTATCGTTGCTCTTTAGCAAACCCCTTTTCTGGTCTCTCTCAACACAGCCAGTACCATTTTTCCACATCTCTTCCTCTCTCTTACCAGCCTGACCTCTTCACCGGAGTCAGATCTAGGTCCCCACCTCTGCCCCAGCTCTGAATCATCCAGTGTTCCCTGCAGAAATAATCTACAAAGTCCTGGGCACTTGCTGAGTGACTTGAAAACAGTTCAGGTCTGGATCTTTCACTATGACCTGTGCTGGCTGGGTCTTCCTGCCCGACCTCCTGTAACCAGTACCAATTCTGTATAATCAAAGTCGGCTAGCTGCCTGGCTGTCACATCTACTTGTCTTAACCCCCCCATCCATTTTCTGAACTTCTTTTGTGAAGTCCACATGAAAGCCACCCTCTGAAACACAAGACCAAAGCAGCAAGTCGCAAGCGCTATACAATGTACGGCTTAGACACAGGTAGTTTATTCTGTTCCAAGACTGAGCTGTGATAAATCATGACTCCCCATGTGGTACATGACTTACCACTAAAATAAAGACATTAATGAGAACAATAATAGCAACATCTTCTCCACAGCACACAAAGGTGAAAATCCGAAATAACTCTAAGTTCTTATAAACAAAAGATAATTAATCAATTTAATATGTTGCTGTGAGATTAATCTTTTGAAGAATGGCAAGATGCCAGAAAATAAGCAACATTTTATGTGATTTTCTTTTTTGTAACAGCTAGAGGAAAAATGGCTAATTAAGTTTTTCAATAGGATTCTTTTGATCACTGGCCACTTGGTACAGTTTTCTTGATCCAGACCTTCAAAGCTAGGATTACAACTTTTAATTCAAACATTTTCAGATGAGCATTCACAACTAACTTTCCGAACTTCCCAACAGCCATAATGAAAGCTGACTGGTGTGGGTTATAGAGCAAAGGCTAAGTGAACAGTTAGTTGCCTTCCCCTCCAGAGTCGCCGCCTGCACTCATCTGTCCAGAGCTGGAGCCCAGGCAAAGGCTGGCAGGGAAGGGCAGGGCTCTGGTCCTGCTCTCTGCTGCAGAAGATGGGGACACAGCTTCCAACTCCTGCCCCTCACTCCTCCCACACTTGCTTGGAGGAGGGATCCTAAGACAAGAAGAGAACACTCCCTTTCTGGAATGTATTCTGCCTGAGCTGCCTTTTTAGAAATAACCCTTCCAGGTGTCAGCATGAATATTCACCAGCGTGTGCTGGGCATAGGGGCCAGTCTCCATGCCATGTACACTAATCCTTCAAAATGTATTCCAGGCAAGCCACTAGGGTAAACTCCCATATAAAAAGCATGGTTTTCTGTGATGGATATTGGAAGTCTGAAAGAAGGAAATCACAGTGAAGGAGGCAGATGAATAAATCACTCTGGAGTCTCTGTGGCAGCAAGACCACCCCACCCCACCTCACATGCCACACTGACTGGCGCTGCAGGAGGCGTCACTACAATACTGAACTCTGGGAATTAAATGCTGTCTCCTTTCATTCAGCTGCCTCACCCTTCCTTATTAAGACCAGCAAACATTTATCTCCCCTCTGCCCCACCATCCTCTTGCTATAGCCCTTTGCCTTTCCTATTTGGGCTAACAGGACCCACAGGGACTTGCTGAGAGCACACGCCCTGCTACCAGGTACATGCCCTGCACTCGACACTTGCAGAAAGCACAGAAGAAAGGGCTTGGTGCTAAGAACGATCTGGGTCCAGAAGTGAAATCTCACCTTTTCTGGGATCCTCCCTCTCCAGCGCTGAGCCCCCAAGGGCCACTGTGACATTTATGAGGGGCAGAAGAGGCTCTGGCTAAAGTACCCTGAGTGAGTCACACACAAGACTACTTCAAAGAGCAACCTGAGTTAACTTCCAAAAGCCAGTGGCAGCTCTGATGGTCTGGGGACATTCAGGAGATGTGAGCTGTCACCCAAGGGAAGAAGCACGAGTGGACCACCAAGGGCTCTACCACACTGCTCAATGTGATGACTGGTGTGTGGCCTTACCAGATGGGAGGCAAGAGCCCCAGCTGTCTATCTTTCTCTGCAGCCACAGCCTCATTTCACCTGTTAAGTGGATGGAGAGTGTGAGGAGGCAGAAGAAGGTAGATGGATTTCCATTTAGAATGGTTTATGGTTGTATTTTTCTAATCTTTTTTTCCCCCTTTCCCCTTCAATACAAAACAATTGATTAAAGCCAGGTATGGTGGCGCACACCTTTGATCTCAGCACTTGGGAGGCAGAGGCAGAAAGATCCCTGAGTTCAAGGCCGGCCAGAATAAGTTCCAGGACAGTCAGGGCCATGCAGAGAAACCCTGTCTCAAACAAAACAAAACAAACAAACAAAAAAACAAGAGATGATACATCCTTTGGTATTCTTCTAAAATATCCACAAGATAGATAATTAGTTAGGGGGGAGAAAAATAATATTTTAGTTTTATAAATGTATATAAAATAAAAATAAATTATTAAAAAACAAAACTGAAAACAAGTATTTTTGAGAAGTGGAACCTCTCTCACAAACATTGTCTTCAAAGATCCTCTGTGTCTACAAGAGTATACAGCAGAGCTTGGGGCCAGAGGCGGTCTGCCTGGCATGCACAAAGCCCTGGACTCCACCGCACACAGACTCAAGCTTCCTAGGTCACTGCTTACACTGACTCCTCTCTGTGTAGCAGACAAAGGCTTGTTCCTCAGAAGATACTGCAGAAGAACCACTGGGTCATGGCATGTGTTTTGTTCCCAAACAAGATGCTGATTTCCATAGTACTTTTAATAGTAGGTTTACAAGTATCCTTATTTTCATGTACTGAAACTGTAGAAGGCATATGAATCCCCTAACTCTTTGCTTTTCCTGTGTAGGCCAGGGATGCCAATGAGGAAAGTGTCTGGCTAGATTATGCAAGGGTTATCTACACTTGCCTCGTAGAGAGAGTCTGCTGAAGCACAGCAGTGCCCTAAGAGAGGAAGTATGATGATATATATGCTCTTGTCTCTTACAGGAAATCTGGCCACGCCCAAGGACTGAGGCCAGTCTTAGTGAATAGTACAGAGCCGGGTATAAAGGCGTGGTTTAAAATGAGGTTGAGCCTAACCTAAAAACATCCAAAACCTCTTTCACTGGATGTTTCAAATATGTTTTTAATGAGGCAAATTCCACATGGAGTTAAGAGTCTGCTTTAGTCACAATTCCATCTTTGTTACTGTGACAACCACACTGACAATTCTTGGCTTGCCTTTCACATCAAATTTCTAGTACTTTTCCCAACAGCTACACAGTTAGAAAGGCAGGGATGAAGAGAGAGAGGGAAGAAGGGAGGAAAGGAGGGAAGGAGGGGGAGAGGGGAAGGAGAAGAAGGATGGAAGGAGGAAGGAAGGGAGAGGGAGGGAAAGACGGGAGGGAGAGAAGGGGAGGGAGGGAGTGAGGGAAGGAGAGACAGAGAGCGGGGGAGGTATTTAATTAAAAGGAATCATTCCCAAGTCCTCCTTAGGCCCCAAACGGATTATAAATGCCTAAGATGAACGGTCTCAGGGTGAAGACACACAAAAAGGATGGTCAGTGGCCTCCACCCTCCAAATCCCTGTGAGATTGGAGGGGTCGGGCAGATAAACAAGTTATAGAGAAACTCCGAGTCCACAAATAACGTGCCAAAAGAGCTGTGCAGCAATTGACAGAGCTGTGAATGTGACAGCAGGGGAGAGGAAGAGGACCCAAAGACCAGAAGCCACCAGCTAAGCAGAGAGGAAAGAGAGCAACTGCAGACGCCTGTCCCTTGCCGTCTCTACTGCTGCCTCCTGGGATTAGCAAAAGTAATCTGCAAGCTAGCTGGCCAGAGGAGTTCAGGTCCAAAGAGCAACAAGACCCTAGTACTTCATCTTTTAACTGAACTCCTCAATTTGGCATCTGTAATGGAGCCAAATTTCAATGGGGATGGGTCTTGAGCATGTTCTTCCTGAATAGAACCAACTCATCTCCACAAATTCTCTACCTGCTCTGAGTCTAACATGGATAGCTAAAAGGTTACTATAGTAACTTAATCATGACAAAGCTGCTCTCCTATCTTTCTAGGAAGGTTATTACCAGTAAGATATTATTCACCTGGCTACCACTAATTAGCTATAGATAATGGCTTATCTATTTCTTAACAAGGTTACAGTGAATTTTCCAATAAACAGTATTTTATTGCATTTGTCTTTTTTACCCCCTCATAGAAATGAACACAGAAGTCAGAGAAAGACTAGATAGAGGTAGTGTGACAGTCAGTGTCCACACCTTCTTAGAAAGTAAAGTCTCTTATTTACTGTTTTATTCCAGGGTAAGTGGACATAACGTACTTTTCAGGCAAGGTGTTGCTATGTAACCTTGACTAGCTTGGAATTCACTATGTAACTCAGGCTTCAACCTTGCAGCAATCCTCCTGCCTCTGCTTCCTTAGTGTAATCCTGTAAACCGGGATTGCAGATGTGCACTACCATGCCCTGGTGGACATGGTTTTTTAAACTCTGAAAATCGTATTTCTTAACTACTTTTTTCTGTGTGTGGTTCTGGGTTTGAACCTGGAGAGTTGTGCATGATGGACAAGCACTCTATCACTGAGCCACATCTCTAGCCCTTGTTCTCTTTTAATTGGAAGTCAGCTAGGATCTTGCCTGCCTCCCAATCTTTATTATGTGCATGATTTATCACTATGCTGGCAAAACACAGGGACCAGTTACAGAAAACCTGATTAAATATTTGTAACAGAAACATAGTTTTTCTTAAGAAGTAAATTTCATGAATAAGAAATCAAACATACATAATCAGCAATGCCGCTCATTCTGGATGAGAACTGTACAGTAAGCAGACAGCTTTTTTAATTTACAGAACATTTTTGAAGCTGAGACTGATATAAAGCACTATTATTATAGCACTGTTTTAGTCACACCCAGAAGCTGTGGCCTCAAAGGACAGCTTTTAAAAAGAAATGTAGCTGGGCATGGTGTCCTCTGCCTATAACCCAGCACTTTGGCGGCAAAGGAAAGAAGATAGAGAGTTTGAGGCCAGCCTAGGATATACAGTGAGAAATGAATAAATAAAAACAAACGGCAGGCTGGGAGTATAGCTCAGGGGCAGAGTGCTTGCTTAGCATGTTCAAGGTCTCGGGCTTAATCCTCAGCACCAAAAGTGGAGCCTCTCACTGTTTTCTGTGTGTTAGATGGGCAACTACATCTCAATAGGCTATTTTTACACATAAAGCAACAGAGCACATGGAATGTGGGGATTTGTAAAAATCTCAGAGCACCAGGAATCTGGCACAAGGCAGGTTCTGTGGCAGTGCTGTGCTTAGGTGAGCCAGCTCATGACTCTGCCCTCAATTTTCTAGGGGCACTGCTAGGGTTAACATGATGACTGTGCCATGATAATCGTAAGCACACATGGGCTCCATCCCAGGACAGGGATATAGGGACTCTCGGCAAGGCTAAGAGACTCTTCCTTATGAGAAGGGGCAGGCTTACCGGGGAGGCTCCGATTGTTTTCTCTCTTTGCCCTTTTCCTTATTCCTGTCTAAACACAGACTCGTAATTAAAGCTCAAACAACCGTCTTGTTTCTTTGAGGCATAAACACAAGTGGAAAAGAAAAAAAAATGTATTGTTCATTAAATTGTAGGTCCTCACCCCTATAGATTAAAAAAAAGATATCAATAGAATCAAAACAAAATAAAAATAAATTGAAGGGTTGGGGATTTAGCTCAGTGGTAGAGTGCTTGCTTAGCAAGCGCAAGACCCTGGGTTCAATCCTCAGCTCCAAAAAATAAATAAAAAAATAAAATAAATAAAATAAATTGAAAATGAATTTAGATCTTTCTCTGTTTTTTTTTTTTTTTTTTTTTTTTTTTTTTTTTTTTTTTTTTTTTTTTTTTTTCTTTTTCTTTTTTTTCTTTTGCTGGAGCTGAGGACTGAACCCAGGGCCTTGCAAGCGCTCTACCACTGAGCTAAATCCCCAACCCCCAAGATCTTTCTCTGTTAATTGCAACCAAACAAAACTCAAATATAAAGCTCCTTTGAAGTAAATGAATATTAGCAATGAATGTAAATGTAAAAAAACTAAGTCTTAGTTGTGACACATAACTGAATTTCAGTAACTTACAGCCTTAGGGAACAAAAGCAGGCTGACCCCAAGGAAAGATGTCTCTTCTCTTTTGCTTTTTAGCTGTGTGAGGCCCTACAACAAAACAGAGTCTTCAGAGTATGTATCGGTACCAGCCACCTCACCCCGTTATGGTGGCAAGAACAGGAAGTCCAAGCAGCACCTTGGTGTCTTCCTCTGCCAAATGACAGTGAGCACAGCTCGCACGCACAACTACTGGGGGAGAAGAGGAAGATGACTCAGCAGTAAAGAGCATCAGCTGTGCTTCCAGAGGACCTGGGTTCGATTCCCAGCACCCACATGGTGTCTCCCAGCAGCTATGAGACACCAAGTTTCAGGAGACTCAACACCCTCTTCTGGGCTCTGTGGGCACCAGGCACACGCACTGTACACAGACATGCACACAAGCGAAATACACACACTAAATAAAATAAAAAGAACTACTGGTCGGCATAGTAAGCAAGAGAAGTATCAGCCAGTCCTCAACAGTAAACCCAGGAGACCGGAGCCATCCTGAGTGGTGCTGGGTTACAGAAAAAGAATCACGACACGAGGAGACCGGCAATGTCATCATGGAGGGACGTGACTCCAGAAGGGAGAAAGACAATCCTCCCCATTAGGACTCAAGGGCAGCAAGGAAAGCAGATCCTGGGAGAAGAAAGAGCAGGGTGCGCATTTATCTAGTAACTGAGCCCTCTTGTATCGACTCTGATACATCTCTGAAAGAGGCAGCACAGCAGAAAAAAGAGACTCTTTAGCAGGAGTGAAGACCACATGTCCTGGCGGGCAGATGAAGAGGGTGCTGGGGGCACCAGGCAGCCTTCCTAGTCACTGCTATTCACCAGAAGGATGTGGGAGGCAGGTAGACAGAGGGGCCAGGCAAGAGGAGCAGGTGCAGGACTCAGGACTTTCTTGGTCTCCATAGCTCATTTCTTACCTATTCTGAGAATGCTTCTGGCAAGGCCACTGTGGCTATGCTTTTACAGGGGGTTAACTTCAAACATATAAACAAAACAGTAAGGAGTGGAGGCTTCTGAGTACAGGCCTTGACACTGAGTTACTAAGAGACAAAAAAACATACAAAGATGGAAAAGTTGAGCACCCAGAGGGGATAAAAGGTTTTATTTAAAGGCACCCGGGAAATGTGAAGACTTCTAAAGGTAGACTAACTGTTCTGGACTGCTTTAAGGACTAGCACTGCATGACTTCCCGAATAGCTTTTTGCACTAAACACTCAAAAGAGCCACTGAAGCAATCCAGACTACTACGTCTATAGAAGTTTCCATCCATTTCCTGAAAGTTCTTCCATCAGCCCTCCCAACAGCAGCCACATTTCTGTGACACTGTGTGTCCTACTTTGAGGTAGTCGAGGCCATCAGCCAGAGCAGGGCACAGTTGGGTTCCCAGACCCAATGCACTGTACTTATTTCGTCTTCTAAAGCAAATGAATGACTGTGAACTGGGTGCTTTAGAGCAATTTTAACCAACAATCTGGCTAATTAACAAAGCATGTGTTTGTGCATGAAATATTAGGTCAAATGGGTTTAACTCTTGTGTAAAAATGTCTTCCTGGTGGGCTAGTCTTTGACAACTGAAAGACTTTTCACATTATCTAGCTGTGTATGTGATGACTAGCTGTCAAGCTTCCCAGAGAATCAAGGGAGATAAATGGCTGACATGTGAGGTAAAAAAATCTCAATCTCTCTCTCTCTCTCTCTCTCTCTCTCTCTCTCTCTCTCTCTCTCTCTCTCTCTCTCTCTCACACACACACACACACACACACACACACACACACACAAACTTTTGGGGAGCATTTAACATTTCTTGCATTTCCAAAGAACATCTGAATCTATCACCCCTCTTGTATTTTTCACATGCAACTTAGTTGCCATAGTGATTCAGCCTCATCTTGAAATTCTCTACCGTGGAAAATAGCTAGGGTCTATTTACCATGCCCCACTTTCCCCCATCCCTCTCTGCTGCCAGGCTCCAGGATTCCTGGTCTTTGCATGCTCAAACAGTTCAGACCCCAGTATGTGTTGGGAACCACAGACACAATTCTTTACTTTGTGATTTTTCTGGAAACCAGTGTACTGAGGTCTGTGGGTGAGGAGGAGACGTCAGCGTGATGCAGATGGGCTCAGGGAGAGACAGCACTTAGTAAATAAATCCTAGACCAGCAAGACAAGGAAGAGTCCTCAGTTCAGGCCTGTGACAGACGGTGCTCAGCATGACTGATAGGAAGCAAATTTGGTAAAATATCTTTCCAATTTCAACTAGAATTATAGGCAATCTTAATCCAAAGCAGAGGAGTCATACATTTAGATGCTTGCTGTATTCTTTAGACTATAAAAAGGAAATTTCTAGCTCTCTGGGTTGCAAAGAAGCTGTCTTCATGTAAATGGATGTGCTGCTGCCCCAGCGCATGCAGACAGGCTGCGATGGAAGCCGGGCGGGCTGAGGCGGCAGGCGTCCTTCCTTCCCTGTGCTGATGCTGGCGCCTGCCTCCCGAGCCCTTGGCAGTTCTCCGCAGGCCCAGATCTTTAGCAGTTTGCTCACATACGCTTAGATCAGCCACACTGAGCAAATATGATGTCCAATTTAGTTGATAGATAGAATTCCCTTTAGCTGCACTAACAGCCTTGTCAGTACGGTCAATGAGTGTTTACTGTGAACTCACTGCACACAGCACCACACCAGGCACTTGGAATGTGCTACATGTAGAGACCACATCACAATATTTACAAAATCGCTATCTTCAATTTGAGATTTTCTGTGATCCTCCAGGAAATGATGGGTTTACACAACTAGAGAAGATTTGAATAATTATAAACTATTATTTGAACCATGAACTTCAATTCCTCTCCTTGCCCTTTTGAATAAACCTTAATAGTTATTAAGTAGGAGACAAAGTGGAATGGTCTCCAATTCCTTTCTTCCTGTGCCTGTCCCTCAGGACAGGAGTGGACGAGCAGCACTCTGGCAAGGTGCTAAACAGCCCAAAGAAGGAAAGGTTGCAGTCAAAGAGGGCCTTGGAGCTCACAACCTGAACAGGTAACCTACAGCCGGCAGAGCTGTTCAGTAATGAAGGGGCAGCTGACCCAGTGTGGCCCTAAATGTACCCAGAAAAAGACAAACAGGATCAAAGAAAAGGCCCGCAGCACGTGTGAGTCCTTTCTGCCTACACTCACTCCTACTTCTGCTACCTCCATTACCTGTGTGGTGTAACTCTAGGCCATTCTTTGCCCAGAGTATCTTATCTAGGAGGCACACCGGTGGGTGGTTTCTCCCTATTGAAAAATAGGAGGGAGCCTCATTACCTCAGACTAAAGAGATTATGAATACCCATCAAGACTATCCTTTGGGCTAGACCCACTCAGTAACCTTACTGCATATATATCCATGCGTATATTCCAACTGAGGACTCAAAGTGTTCTTGTGTTATTAATGACTTGGTCTGCGTTTATTTAGCTCTATCTATTGACACTGGACCTTCCTTGGGCAGCCTATTTACTTACAATTTGGTCTGTTATTTAAAGCATTATGGGTATTTTACTTACACTATTGCATGTATTTGCAGTTACAAAACCTCTCTTTCCAAGCTAATGTAAAAATTGCTAATGTAATTGATTATCTTACAGTTAGGGTTTAGGTAAGGTCTGTCATCTATCAGTTGGGAAGGGCTGGTGGTGTTCAGTGAGCTCATTACATAATACGCTTGGTTTCCCTCCCAGACGTAAGGGCACTTAACAAGATCTCTCCATCAGCAAGCAGAAAGAGAATCAGTCCTAAACTAAGGTGACAGGGGGCTATAAACTAAGACATAACAGATCTGGTTAGTTATTATGTCTCTAGCCTGGTCTTTTTATGTGGTCAGGCCTCTGAAGATTTCCTGTTATTTAAATTTTAATGTTTTTAAAATGCCATGGAAATGGTATAATTACTACACAATTACCTACTTTTAAGGCACATTCCTGGAAATTCCTCTTTCTTCCTAAAAGTAAGTAATGTCTGCGGTGCCTGTAAACCTAGCAACAACAACCAGCTGCTTTGTTTCCAGTTCCACCGCCTTGGAGGCATGTCCTGCCCAAGGCAAATGCTGGAAGCTGGCTCTTGTGGTCAGGCTGCCATCTCTTCCTTTTCTCCCATAATGGTATTCATAAAGCCTGTGATGGGAATACCAGGGAAAGCTGGTTTGGGGAGTTGGTGCTGAGTATGGAGACAGTAACAAAAGCCCCAAATCTGGCAGGCCTTGCCTCTTGTTTTCCGTCCACCAGGCCCTGGCAGCTCTTGTGTGGTACTTCCCCTGGATCCATCTCCAGGGGTGCTTGCTTTGACTGTTCTTCAGTCTGAGACTGAACTGTCTCCTCCTTTTGTTTCCTCCTCTTCCTCCCCTCCTCCTGACTTCCTCCTAGCTCTTCCAAGAATTGAGATACTATAAACATGCTTGTTTCTTTCTTACATCTCTGCCCTGAATGTCAGCTCCAAGTGCATGTCGGTGCTCATGCTGTACCCTAAGCATCTACCACAGTATTTGACACACAGAAAAGAGCCAAGTGTCTGCTGAACGAATGAAAGAAAACGATGGGACAGGGGGATGATGGGAGATCATGTTTCCAGCCACCCTTCCCAGGATACCACAGGGCAATTTCTTACCCAGACACCCTAGCAGAACTGGGCTCTGCTGACCGTGGAGCCCAAGCACTCTCTCTGCCAGGAAAGCTAGCTCTGCTTGCCTGCCTAGCCACATGACAAGCTCTCAAAGAAGGAAAGGTCTTATCCACAGCACACTGTGTACCACAGGAGGAATAAAGAACATCAACCATTGAGACCTTTGCCTGAGAAGTCACCAGCTGTAAAGAAATCGGTATTTTCAAAGCTTATGTGACAGGGGAGGTGAGTTTCCAGGTTTCCAGCTCTGCAACCATTGTGCTGGGGAGAATGAATCTCAGCTCTCTAACACTTGCCCTGTAGGTGTGGATTCCGAATCACTGGGTGGCTACAGATACAGTGACAAAGAAAGCAAGCTAGTCATCATGAGCAATAGAAGCTGTGGGTCAAATGCTACTGACTAATCAGCCCATTGCTGGTCAATTGTCATCTTCAGGAGAAGGTGCCACTGACCTAGTTTCCCATCAATAAATGTCTACCTGGGCACATCACCTGCTGTAGCTGCAACTTGCCAAGATACCCAGTGCTGTCCACGGGCATCGGTGGTCAGGAAACCTCCCTCCCTTTCCTCTTAATAATGTCACAGAAGAGGCAAATGCAGTTCCTGACAACATAATGTTAGCTTCACCAAGACGTGCCTCTTTGAATGCCTGGCTAGTTATACAGCGCTTCGGCTGAATGGATTTTCTTACTGCAGAAACAATAGTGAGCTTCAGGAAGTTAGCGGTGCCACACTGTGATGAGATATACAATTCTGCCTCAGGTTGTGTGCCTGCTCATCATCCCTCCTCTGAGTCAGGAAAACAGAAACTGTTTGGAGGAACCATTTTCATTCCACACTTAGATAAAACCAGGTGGGCCCATTCTCTCTGCCTGGAGCCCCAGTCACACACACTCTTCTTGAGACAGAGTTGAGAATTCACGTCTTTGGTAGAGCTAGAGGCCAAGGTGGCCCTGCCCCAGGACAAGCCCTTGTTTGCTTGAGCTGTCACCCTGGCAACCATCTCCCAGGGGCTCTGCTGGATCTAAAATTGTAAATGTCCTCTTAAACCTGGTTGTAATTCTCAGTCTGTCCACAAAGACTACCTCGGGGCACATGCAACCCAGCACCAGAAACTGATTTTGAGCTACCTCAGACCCCATGCAGCAAGCGAGGCTGGGAGGGGTGGACAAGTCAGCAACTGGTACAAATAACAGGAGTTCTACACCCAGTGTGGGGACCTGATGAAGCTGTGCTGGTTGGTTTCTGTCAAGTTAATGCAAACCCAGACATACCTGGGTAGAGGAAATCTTTATTGAGAAAATGCCTTCAAAAGACTGGCCTGTGGACATGTCTTTGGATGTTTTCTTAATTACTGATGGATGTGGGAGAGCCCAGAGAGGCAGTACCACCCTTGGGCAGGTGATCCTGAGTTCTGTAAGAAAGCAGGAGGAGTAAGCTAGTAAGCAGCACTCCTCCATGGCCTCTTTTCCAGTTCTGCCTCCAGGTTCCTGCCTTGACTTCCCTCAGTGACAGGGTGTGGCCCAGGAGTTTAAAGCTGAAATAAACCCTTCAGTCCACAAGTTGCTTTCAGGCCCGGCATTTTATCACACCAATAGAACCCTAACTAAGGGTGTCTCAGGCAGCTCGGAGGATGATGGGAGGATGGCCAGTGGGCTCAGGAATACCAAAGGGAGGAAGAGAGAAGTGAACGGGCTGAGTATGAGCCAAGACTCAGAAGCATGGCGTAAAGGAGTACAGAACGTACAGACAGATGGACAGAGCAGCTTGGGTGCTGAAGGCATAAGAGACCAGGCTGTAACAGAGGTCACTAACACGTTTCCTCTGGACTCACCACACCTGCTTCTGGCAAAGGGAGTCAGGGTTGGTGTGGTGGGGAAGAGAGGGTGAATGGTGTAGCACGTAGAGAAGCGGCACCACAAGGGTTTCACTGGGTTCCACGGGGGACAGTGAAGAGGGGATTCTGGGAGCTGTTTAGGAGGCAGCAGCACAGACCCTCAGGACGTCTGGGCAGCAAGGGGGAGGTCCAAGAGGGGAACAAATTTAGGAAGGCTTGTGGTTCTGGCTTGGCGCCACCAAACCAAGGGCGAATCCTGAGATTCGTAAGGTGATTGGGACGGGAAGGGGAAGGACCACAGACTTCCACTTTAGCTGGCTTGCTTTGAGACACACATGAACAGTTAGATGGTGTGGTGGAGAGAAGGGTACCCAGACAAGCGAATAGGATTCAGAAGCCATTAAGGAGACTGGACAGAGGTACCAAGTTGCCTGTTTGCTTCAATCTTCATTGGTAAGAAGACTGGTCCTCAAATTAGAAATGGCAGAACAAACATAATAAAGGGAAAATTGAAGTCCCAAACAGGTGAAGTGAGAGAGAGTGTCTAGTCAATTTAAATAATTTCAAGTCTTCTGGCTCAGATGAGTTACACCCCAGGCCTGCTGCAAGAAATTGCAGATGTAATCTCAGAGACACAATTGGTAATCTTCCAGAAATTGTAGGGAGACGGTGCCAGAAGACAAAGGAAAGACAACTGTTAGAGCGCATCTGTGAGGTGGGACAGACTGCAAAGAGAACTACAGACACAGTTTACATGGCCCATGACCAAAGTCCTAGGAATGCTTGCTAGGCAGACAATGAGAACACGGTAGTGAGTATGCACAGCTTAGAAAAGAGTATGGCGTGTGAGTTCCTCGAGCCCTGTGCTTAGCCCCATGCTTATCTGCTATGATAGATACGTGGCCTCTGATGCGGCTCTTGATGAAATGGGGTTAACTGAAATGAAGAAGTCTAACAGTCTCAATTCAAGACATCCAGCACTGACTCCTCAGCACATGTGGGAAGAAGCACAGAGCAGCAGTGAGCTGTGGCCGTCGTCCCCAGCACAAACAGGACGGTGGCCTCTCTCCACTCCTGCCTCGGCCTCCTTTCCTCTGCTGGCTCTTCCTACACATGAAGACAGAGCGGGGAGGAGTGAGCCAAGTGTGGGGGGCAGTCACAACCTGCCAACACCTCCATCCTCGGCAGACTGAGGTAGACAGATACTTAGTTTTTCCTATATGAACCCTTCAAAGGCTTCCTCAGAACCAAGGGAGAGAAGACAGGAGGGAAAGGATGCTAGGGGAGAAGAAAGAAGGGGAGAAGATGGGCGGAGGGGAAAGTGGACAGATGTAAACCAACAGTATCTACCCTTGAGAACTAACTTTCTGGGGACATCACCAGTCTCAAACTTAAAACCTAATAAAATCCTGTAAGCCAAGCAAAGTGAAAGTTTCATTCTTAGAACAAAATGGGTCAAGAAACTCAAGCACAAGGCCACTAAAAAGACTGTCTGGAACCAGGCTTCTTATTCAGGTCTCCAGTTCACATGCCAAGGTGTTTATGGAAGCTGGAAACAGCTTTTTACCTACACCGGCCCTCAGCATCACTCTGTAAGTCTCCAGCCCACACATGGCAAGGCTGCAGAAGGAGTAAGATCCTCAGAGAGAGGCTTCGCAGCCAGTCCTCACCTCTCTGCTGACTCCAGGTCTCATTTCAGAACACTCCAAACGGACAGCTGGCATCTCCCTGCCCTGCCTCTAATCTTTACAATAAATAGCAGAATTTCTTCTCTGAAGCTATTGGTGATTATGTGTATCTGTACTCTTTGAACTAACAAATGCAAAGAAATCTTACCGTATTGACCCAATCATGTATGGTTGTGCCAGCTGAACCACAATTGCTCCACTTCCCAGCTGGTGACACGTGTAGCCAGAATCCCAGTCATAATTCTTAGTGTCCCCGTTCAGCAAGGCATTTCGGCTCCGACTGACTCCTTCAATCACACTGGCACAATCAGCAATCGTTGCAACGTTCTCCATGGGAACTGTGGATCCAAAGCAGGAGATCCAGCATCAGGATAAGAGAAGCCATGACATCCCTACAGCACACTCAGAACAAAACTAATTAATTAGCATCTCAGATCAAAATAAAAGGGAAACTAGAACATCTCCATTATCTTCAGATAGGAGTTTCCATGCCAAGTAATTAAACAAACAAAAACTGAACTTGAGGCTGGAATATCCAAACCATATGTAGCAATTAATTCTTAAGTATTTCATTATAAAGATCATGATAACAGAATGTGGAAATATACTGTAAAACATAACTCAGTGAGAAACTTTTCATCAGTTCAGATGGATTTTTAAAAGTGTTTCTGGGAGTTAAATCAAGCCAGTAACGGTCTAATGAGCTACAGCTACATACATGTTGAGTGGAAAACGTATGCATCCAGCAATTCATAATCTGTAGAGCAGGAAAGGGGCCCAAGACATGCTATCAGTCCCTCTCCAGAACACACAGTTGGTTTCACCCGACCCACTCCACTGTGTTTGCAGTGCATGGCCACAAAGGGGCCTGCCTTTGCTCAGGCGCTGCTGGGTCTTGAACAAACAGCTATGTTTTGATTCTGAGTCTCTCTATACTTCAAAAGTCCATATCAACCTGCTCATCTATAAAAGTCAAGGGCTCCCACCAAACTACAGCTACTCAGTATGTAGAGACTCTGGAAACACTAAGATGGGATGGTAAAAGACAAGGGCATGAGAAGCCCTGGGGCTGAGGATTCATGTATGTAATCAAAACCTAGAATCCTCTTGAAACATTGAAGTCGTCTAACCTAAATCTACTGTTGGCCACTCAGAAAAGACAGACAGTGAGTAACACCACCACTACTCACCATTCTCAAACACTCCAGCTTCTAGTGGTGCAGAATAAACAACTTCATGTTGTCTTATACCAATGAGTTTATTTTCAAAGTAGGACAAACCTGCATTGAAATCTCTGACAACTAATTGTTTTGCTCTTTAGATAAGGACGACCACCCACAGACAAGGACCGAAGGGAGGAGGGGGTGGGCGTTTCTGGTGATGAGTCCCTTACTCCAAAGCAAGAGTAAAAGCACCTTGCAAGTCCCGGTGAGGAAAGGTTTCCTGGCAGAAAGAGGGCTTGGAAAGAAGCTCCCTATGACTCTTAAAACAGAGGTGATTGCTATCCTTGGAGGGTAAACCCTGCTGCCTCTGTCTCCTGGGAAAAGGAGCCTTCTGGGCTTTGAAAGGCAGGGTTTAAGGAAGCAGAAGACCAAGAGCATTGGGAAGTAGCTGGCAGAAATACACAGCCCCAGCTGGCCCTCAGACACATCATCATCCACTCAAGTGCTGCTGTCCATCAGCCAGGTAGCTCTGCTGACTAAACCTTTCAGAGGGCCCAGTATAACAACAGCAGCTCTTAAAATGTTTTTCCTAAAGGGGCATATGCCTTTACTCACATTTCACTGTCCACTGCAAGTCACATGACCTTACTTAACTTGGGATTAAAGGAGGGCAGAAAGACACCTTGTCCTATGTGTAATGTCCTATGGACATTACAAAAATGTAATCTCCCTGGGGACATTTAGATTGTTAACATTTGTAACATTACAAAGAGAAGTGTCTTCTAAGTTTCTGATAAGAGTTTCTTCCTTCCTTCCTTCCTTCCTTCCTTCCTTCCTTCCTTCCTTCCTTCCTTCCTTTTTAAAAAAATATGTAAATATATGTACGTATGCATGTATAGACATCAGAGACAGAAATACACTCATGGGTATGGCGGGATATGGTGCTATGGATGTATGGCCTTCAGCTTCCATAGATCTTACCAAATTAGTCACCAAATTACTTGTAAAGTTTACATTCTCCACTCACTGCTCCATTTCCTTAGCCACTCTGGGAAGTCAACCAAACCAGCTGGGGGTGATTGGTGTATCAGTATGGGTTTTGTCTCTCACCTTGTCAAACTGAACTTTATTTTTCCTTTTCCCGATAAAATCACCCTCAATCTTTCTTCAGTGATTGCCCATTTTTATCTTTTTTCTTCTTTTCCTATACATATTTATTTCTGTGTTCATCTGCTGCTATACACATCTGCCCACTTTAGTAGGGTTTTCAGAGAACGGCTCCACTGAGCTCTTCTCTCCACTATCTCCTCCCTTCTGTTCCGCTAAGCGGGTTTTAGAGGATGGATTCCAAAGTCTGGTAATGCTCTAATTCCTGATGACTGTATCACCATCCTTCCACTCTCCAAGCCTTCCATGTACAGTACTCATGGGACTTTCCTACACAGGAATATTTGAATTTTTTCACATATTTTTAATACCATTTATAAAAACCAAAGATGGTGGGGTTGGAGATTTAGCTCCGTGGGAGAGTGCTTGCCTAGCAAGTGCAAGGCCCTGGGTTCAGCCCTCAGCTCCAAAAAACAAACAAACAAAAAAAACCCAAAATCAAAGATGGTGAATCTCTGCCCTCTCACCCCCAGCCAATCATTATTTCAAATGCTGACATGCTTGGGAGACAACTCAGTTTTCCTAGTTGTCTTTGCAGACTCCAGAGGGCAATAATTCCCACCTACACTGTGAGTGACTGCCTTAGCCCTTTGTCCCTAGATGATGTGACTCGATCAGCCATGGAGACCAGGGACTGTCACAGGCTACAGCTCACCTGGCCTTGTGTTCACTGGGAAGCCAGGCCAGGCCAGACACTGACAGTTAGGCTTTATAGAAGAAGCCAAGCACAGAACACATGTGCCCACACCAAGGTAATCACAGACCACCATACCAACGTCATCTAATCATGCTCACACTTCTTTTCAGGAGAGCCATTCTGGGAACTCTAATAGCTACTTGGAAACACCTCCCTCTTCACTCCCATTCCTTCTTCTCGGTTTGGATCAATGCAAAAAGCAACTGAAGCCAGCAAGTAGTCTGGGGAGGACAGGACGTGGGTCCAGAAGCCATGGGTGATGGCCTCCTGTACAGCACTGTCATCCGATGATAATCACTTCAGCCCTGCCCCAGTCTTTAATATCCAAGGCAGTAGGTAAATCTGGCCGGTCCGACCTGAGGTGTAGCAGGTGAGTTTCCTAAGGGCAGGGGCTCTTGTTTCCTTTTCCACTGCTCTTTGAGGCTGTGGCAACACACCTTGTTAACACAGCTCTTCCTCCAAAGGCACAAAAATCTGAGGTTACAGATGAAAGTGGACAAACACCACACTGTCTTGGGGGGATTTTCCTTAGGAAAGTAAGGCACGATCAATCTCTGGTTCCTGACCTAGACAGAGAAGGACCAGTGGCCTTGGCAGCAGAGCTGCTGCGTAAGCACACGGCCCTGTGTCCTCAAAACGTCTCTCATCAAAATCTGATCTATGAACACAAAGTCTAACCACCCACGGTAGAGTAAAATACTTTGGACAGGAAACCATTCTGGAGTGGAAAAAGGAAGGCAGCTTTAAAAGACATAAAAGATCTTTCATCTGTCCCCCCCAGGTAATTATTTTTATTGTTTTAAATTTTTTCATACCATATATATGTGTGTACACACACACACACACACACACACACACACACACACACACACACATATACACACACAATATTGGCCGTATTCTTTCTCCTCTCCCAAGTTAATCATATTATAGGAGCTGTGACAGGAGATGTTTGTCCCAAATATCACTACTAACTATACCAACTAGAGGCTATTTCCTTCCTTATAGCAGAAAATACGTGGATTATTAATTCTTCTAGAAATGCAAGTCTTAGCTTGCCTACCTGGCCTGCCTAATACATAGGAGTCAAAATACCTTCAGTGGTCTTTGTGCTGAGAAGAATTAGCGTCCCTACCTGGCTGCAGCACATGGACAGTGTGCAGCTGCTCTCCCTAGAGGAACGGGCCACTCCCTATAGAACGTTCACCACTGTCTTTCATATGAGCCTGATACATTTATTAAAAACACCATCTGGACGGGACTCAGCTTGTGCTGTAGTTCAGTCTTCCAGTCTCCTGCCCGGTCCCACTGGAATTCGCGCCCCAATTTGTGTCACTTTGTTTACAAACTCATGCTGCCAGAACCCAACAGCCTGCACCAATCTCTTCCTGGGTTTCTGCTGCCATCCCCAGCTCCACTCCTGTTACCACAGCCTGTGCTAGGAGCAGGAAACAGGGGAACTGCTTGGGGAGAAATTACTTTTCCCTTCCATGCACACAGCAATTCTGCTCAGACAAATTTAATTTGTTGCTTCTGAATGCAAAAGTTGCATGTTAACAAAGTGTATACATTCTGCAAGTGTATGAAGAATGGAGTGCCTGGGCGGGGGGGGGGGGGGGGGGGGGGGACGACGACAGGAAAAGCCATCTGAAGACATTTCATAGCTCCCCACTCTTATGTAGTGCCAGTGGTGACCAATAGCCTGCCAGCAAACTTAATTCAGGAGTAATAAATTTTTAAATGGCAGTGTTAGTTCACTAGGATGTGACTGGAGGGACACCTGTACCAGCTATATTTAAAGGTAAGAACGACAACCTGTTATTTGACTGTCTCTAGAGAGCAGCCACAGACATGGGAAAAACTTTAATTTAAAAAAAAGGTTTTTTAAAAACGTGTTTCATGTATATGAGTACTTTGCATATATATCTGCACACCAGAAGAGGCCATCAGATCCCATTACAGACAGTTGTGAGCCTCCATGTGGGTGCTGAGAATTGAACTAAGGACCTCTGGAAGAGCAGCCAGTGCCCTTAATCAATGAGACATCTCTCCAGCCCTGAGGAAAGTCTTCTTGAAGCAGACTTTTTTTTTTTTTTCATATGAAACAACACTTGGCTCCTACAGCAGACTGTTCTCTTCAGACTCTGTGCTTGTGGCAGGCTTTATCTTCTGTATTCCTGGCTGTCAGATACAAAGTTGATTTCTAACGCCCCCCACCCCCTTACTCCCCAAACAAGTGCTTAATAGACTCACAATATATTTTTTCTTAGAAGATTTTCTAAGTAGAGTGCCAAGATTTAGACACAAAGTATTTCCTGATTAAAAAGATAAGGGAGGCTATTTTTAGCTTAGGACCTTACCTATACATCTCCCCAGTTTCATTGCTGTTGGGATTTAAGGAGGCTGATAACCCCAGGGCTCATCCCCAGGCCTGTACATAACTTGTTGCTGATTAGACAAGATTCTAAGCCAACTGGAACCCAACCTTCTGCCGCATTCTTCTAAAGGAAAAAGTATCCACAGCTGTTTTGTAGGAACAGCTGTAAACGAACAATAGCTAATTAGCGAACAAGGCCATCTTTCTTGAAAACTATCAAAACACTGCACAAATGTATTTCTCAAAGCAAGCACCAAGTTACACTGATTCCTGTCCGCGCCCCCACACCCAGTTTTATATATCGGAAGAGAAATCACCATCAACTTCGTGTTACATCACATCTGAGGAAAAAAGTCATTAATTACAAGTAGCATGTGATCATTTGCCAAGGCTTCTCTCAAGTTCCTCCAGGAGAAGAACTCCCCAAACCCCCTCCCCACAACCCAGAAAGGCCCAAGCAGTACCAATGACTCCCCAGTTCCTGCAGAGGACCACAGGAAGAAAGGAGACCACAGCCCTGCCTGGCCTACAGCTCTGTGTTCTGCTTTCTTCTTGTAGGTGAGTGTCAATCCACACATTCTGATCACCCCTGTTCCAGTTCCCACTGTCACACTGCCACACGCCCCAGAACTGTACTTTACATCAACACATCTGTCCACACCACACTCTCCACACTGTACTTTCACAATCAAGCTGGACTCCATCTTGGCCAGCAATGAGAGGAGCAAGCTTTCCAACCTTCAAATGTGCTTCCAGCCCCATCCCTCAAACCTGCCAGCTCTATGAAGTTCTAGTTGGTTAAGTGGGTCACTTTCTGAAAGTAGAGAACTCAGACAAGGATACCCTTGGAAACGGAAGAGGGATGGGCTAACGACAGTGAACCTTAAATATGTACGGTGACAGGGATTAGTGAATTCACTCTCTCCTTACACCAGGGCATTTGGAGGCAAACACATTGCTATCTAGCAATACTGTCGACTCTCTTCTGTGGTTTGGAAATCCCAAGTTTAAATGCTGGAGGTTTCAGCTGACAAATCTCCCAAAAACCTTTAAGAATCAAGCATGCGATATTCAGCAGCAGTGACCACTACAGTGTGTCAAAGCGGGAGTCACTCTGGAGGTGAGCCTTGAAACCTTAGACCAAGGCATTTCCAGCTGCAAGAAGAGACAACCAGGCATCCAGCCTGTGTCTGAATGTAGGCAACGTCTCAGTGCAGTGACACAATCTGCCAGAGAAAGAGACTCTGCACTGAGAAGTCATTCATACCGCTACCCTGGAAAACCCCCAGCACGCAGCAGTCACTGAAACTGCTTTTGCAAGTTCTGGAAACCTTTTTAAAGGAACATGAGAAGCTGCACAGGAAGGGCATCTTGCTATGAGTGTACTGGAAGATTTTTATAGGGATTATGTTTCCTTATGTCTTGAAAGATGCTAAAACCAATGAATGTCCTTGTTCCATGCTACTGTATTAATCCACTGGTCAGATCACAACAATTTCGTGACCTCAGAGCAGAGATGCCCTTTCAAGGATGGGAAGTAGCTTTTCACCCTGTCCAGAGAAGAAGACTGTGCAAAAAGCTGTGAGAGGTCCCACAAGTGTGGATGCTTAATCCTTTAGTCAGGAAGCCACTGTTATTTTTAGCTAACCCTTTAATAAACTGGTAGCTTTTCTCTGTTTAAGCTCGAGGCTGCATCTGGTTCTAAATTCCACAAGCTAAAGTCAGATTGGTTCTATGATCACAAATAGCCCTAAAGTCTTAAACTTGAATGTTTCTTTAAAGAGCATCAATAACTATAAAATTTAAGTTTCCACTAAAAGTGGTAGCACTGGTGAACTTTTCAAACATCACACAGGTTCCAGATGTTCCAGAGAAGTCTCTACTGGATCTGTGCAAGGATGCTGCTCAAACTCCACACCCCCCAGGACATAAAGAAAGGTTGACACTAACAGTGGGTTCTCACAGGCCATGGCTTCCAGTTGGCCCCAGGCTGACTAGAGGAGAGGGATCTCAGCACAGCACAACTGGCCTGAGGAGCAAATGCATGGTTAATGTGGGAGGGAGGCCTCTGACCCCTCACCTGAAAGCTGGGCTCTTTCACCAAGCCCAGGGAACAGCCAAGGGAACAGCCAGCTCATCTCTCAAACCTCTTCGTTTTCAGCTCAGGCACCATCAGGGCCATGGCACGCTGAGGTGATGATGCCCTGGGCAGGAAGCTCACAGGGACTCTTCGGAATGTGGCCACCCAGTTTCAAGGCTGGCTGGAGCCTGGGGTGTGCTGGGACAACTGCACTAACTAACACTGCAGAAGTGTTACAGTTACCAGAAAATGCCACCAGGAAAGCACAGTTCTTATGACCTTCTGGGGGCCAAGGTTAATCTACAGAGAGGAAATAAACGATGCTGTGGCTCTTCATAGATTTACAGAGGATGATTTTTAAATTTTAAAAGACTCGTCTAAAGGAAAATAAAAGAAAGCCTTTCACTGCTCTTCCTAGTTACCTCAGTGATCTGCAGTTGGTGCTCTGGAGCATACAACAGACACAGCATTCTAGAACAACATCCTTATTACTTTCCCATCCGTTAGGAAGTTCATGTGCTGCATTCTAGCCCTGCTGCTCTCCTATCTCCATACTTCTGGCCTGAGGGAGAAATGCCCCCACTCTCCATCTTCTGCTCTAGAGTCAGTACAAAAGGCAAAGGCTGGAAAGCAGGGACTCCAAAACTAACCCTGGCAGTGAGACCAGTTTTCTAAGCAATCTTAAGGAAGTCATTTACCACTTCCGACTCAGTTTTCTGCTGTGTGCTGAAGAGAGCATCCCTTCTTTTCCCCATCTCCTGTGACACGAGCCGCTCAGTCAGGGCAGTTTTACATAGCATCTGAGCTTCAGACAAAGGAGCCGTGGATGTGGTCCTTCCCCAGGCACCAAGAGCCAGGTCTCCCCCATGGAATGGTAAGTGGGCCTGCCATTTCAGGTCTGAGAGTCACACAAGGAGATCTGTGTGCTCATGAGCCACCTTGTGAATGTACAAGGATGGGGGTAAAGGAAGGAGGAGCCAATAACAATTCTACTGACCTGCAAAAAACTATTAGCACCTGCTAGTGTAATATGCAGCTGGCAGTTTCAGAATAACCGAGAAAGCAGTTCCTTCTGGTCGATATTTGCTGGGGACAGCAATTTCTGACCTACTGAATCAGATCAAGATCATCTGAGTCATTAGAGCAAAGAAACCTTTGTGCTAACGGTCCAGGGCCAAGCAGTCTCCTTGGTTAAACAAAAGCTTCTGCCCACAGCTGCCTTCCAGGCCAGTTCCACCTGAAGGTTGCAAGTGCTATCAAAGTGCAAGGAGAAAATCAAAACTCATTAAAAAAAAAGTCACAGCTGTAAGTGGGCTTATAATTTATCAGCACGACCACGAGTGAAAAATGCCAGGTGGCTGTCCCACTCTCCTTAGGAGAAGACAGGAGCAGAGGGAGAGGAGAGAAAAGGAAAGGTCCCCTGCAGTATTTAGATGGTCTTCAAATGTTCATCATTTCCTTGGGGTGTGCTCGTTGCCAAGCTGACAGATGTTGCAGGAAACCTGTACTGTTCTGAAGAAAGGCTAACCTTTCAAAAGTGGAAGGAGGCGGGAGGAAGCCCACTGCTCAGCCGAGGAATGACATTAAACTGGACAGTAAAGCACCCTTGGCGTGCTGGATCTGAAAGGCGGTGTGATAACCCACCACAGAGGACTGCCTGGGGGACAGCTCATCTTACTAGGGCTTTCCTTGCTCAGGGTGCAAACTGGTTTTTAAACTAAATATTAGAATGATCAAGGTATGTGGTGATATTGTGTTCCCCAATATATTGTGCACCTTAATAAACTTATCTGGGGTCAGAAAACAGAACAACCACTAGAGGCCAGAAAATAGTGACGCACCTTTAATTCTAGCATTCTGGAGGCAGATATCCATCCAGATCTCTGAGTTCAAAGCCACACTGGAAACAGCCAGGCATAGTGACACACGCCTTTAATCCAGAAAGTGATGGCAGGAAGCAGAAAGGTGTATAAGGCGTCAAGACCAGGAACTAGAGGCTTTTTAGTCTGGTTAAGCTTTTAGGCTTTTGAGCAGCAGTTCAGCTGAGATCCATTTGGATGAGGACACAGAGGCTTCCAGTTTGAGGAAATGAGGTCAGCTGAGAAATTGGCAAGGTGAGGTTAGCTGTGGCTGATTCAGCATTCACCCCAATATTTGGCTCCGGGTTTGTTTTTATTAATAAGACAATTCATGCTACAAAGGTACTCCAAAGGTTTCTTATTATGGTTTCAAACCATCAAGAGTCTAAGTGATAAGTTGCCCAACACTCCCCTGGGAAGTAGCGGATAGTCTCTATGTAACTCTCTCCCAAGCACTTACCTACTTGATTTCCCAAGCATTCCTCCTTGTTGCACATGCACACGCACATACACTGAAGGAGCAGGTTTTTCCGAGCAGACTTGAGATCTGGGTGCAAATATGCATGGCTCTTCTGCAGGCTAGATCCTTGACACTCCACAAAGAAAGCCACACAGTAGAGGGCCAAGCAGGCCGACTACTAATTGATGGTATAAAGTGAGCTCCGCAAAGCCTAGCCTATTCCATCAACACAGCAAGCAAGCAGTGATAGCTCTGCTCAGTCTTCTCACATGGGCCCAGTGACCACATGGTACAACTGGCTGACCAGGGGCTTCTGTCCTTCTCTTGAAGAGGATGCACCTCTTCTTCATCTCTAAGCTATAGTTCTTGCCTTCCCAGCTCTAAACCTCTTGCTGAAAATCCCCATGTTCTTGATCATCAATGTTCATCATTTTTCCTATGCTCTAGTTTCCCCAATGTTTTGTCGACTTTGTTGAGGGTGACTCACCCAATGTCTTCTTGTGGAAGGCAGGCAGATTAACTAATCTATCCATTTAGAGATTAACAGTAATGGGACACAAGGAAAATTATACCTTCAGCCTGAAAAACCTGCAATTGGGAAACCATTTTAGAGAAGAACACCTCCATTTATATCAATTATCTTGTTTATCAAAGACAATGAACTGCCGGCTGGTGGCAGAGAGGTTCAGAATGTGCAGTGGGGAATAACAGGGCCTCACAGACCTGGAGGCTGATAGGCATTTGCCACTTCACTTGGGAGGTGACGCTCACAGTGCCTGTTGTATAACTTCCCTCACATTAGCTCTGAAATGTCAAAAGCAGGCCGTTAATTGTTTATTATACAAAATGTCACAAATGTAAAACATTCAGATATAAAATTATTGTAACTGATCTTCCACAGAAACCCTGCCTTTCTGCTTTACAGCTTGCTTGTCAGTCTGGAGCTGAGTTTAATTGCCATTCTGCAGGCTGTGCATGCCAGACAGTTTCTGTCTGAAGAAGAATATTCTCTGCATTCACTGTGTCTTTAGCCAGTTGAAAAAGAAAAATAACATGATATGAAAATTACTGTTATGGTTTAAAGCAGTACGTCCTCAGAAGACTGGGGGCGTCAGAAGAGCAATGTCATGAATCCTGATCGTGCTCTAGCTGAGACTGAGTCCAGAGACCAATGATGCAATGCTGATTGAAGTAGCTTCAGTGAACCAGACTGGGCATATACTGCCCAGCTCTCCCCGCTGCTCTGTGAGGAGACTAATGTCGTGAGCTGAGTGCTGGTGAAGTCACCTGCCTTCAGGAGTTAAGTCTCAGTGTCTGGCAAATGTACAGAGCCCAAACCCTTTTCCTGGGCTGCCCATTATTCCAATCTTGCCAAAGTCACCCTCTGATAATCTTGTTATTTTTAGGCTCAAATTACTCAGTTTCCCTCAGGGGTGATTAAAAAATCAGAAATACAGGAGTAGGGAAGAATCCAGAAAGGATGTAAGAGTAAAGCCCAGAAGCATGTTTCTATGGAGGAGTGGCCAGGAAACTGGCCGGTTCCTCCCTGACCTATTAGACACATGTATATATCACAATTTTTGTGGCTAAGAAGACTGGATGACAACAGATACCAACTCACTATGCAGCTGCTGACAGCTGCCAGTGGCACAGGAGCACACACCATCACACCATTCTGTGCCCACAGTCACTAACTCCCCCCAGGACCATCGGGGTCTCTGTTAACTCCTACCCAGCCAAGTGCTAGGAAGAAACCTGAAGGAAGGCAGCTCAGCAATCAAGTTCATAGCTAGAGTGCTGAAGACATCCAGGTTAAGAGTTGGAAAATGCGCATTTTATTGTCCAGACAAAGCAAAGAGGAGGAAGCAATTTGAGGCTTTTTTGCTTGTTTTGTTTCGCTGAGACAGGGTTTCTCTGTGTTGGCCTGCTGTCCTGGATCTCACTCTGTAGACCATGGTGGACCATGGTAGCTCACAGAGATCTGCCTGTCTCTGTCTCCCAAGTGCTGGGATTAAAGGTGCCACCACTGCCTGGCTATTCAAGGCATTTTTGTTGTTGTTGTTTTTTGTTTTGTTTTTTTTTGTTTTTCGAGACAGGGTTTCTCTGTAGCTTTGTACCTTTCCTGGAACTCGCTCTGTAGACCAGGCTGGCCTCGAACTCACAAAGATCTGCCTGCCTCTGCCTCCCAAGTGCTGGGATTAAAGGCATGCGCCGCCAACGTCCGGCTTCAAGGCATTTTAATATAGCTTTGCTTTCCAATCAGCCTAGAGATGGTCAAGAGTAAGTCAATTTTACTTAAGCAAATAGATATAAAAATTCTAAAATAAATATTAGCCAGGTGAGTCAATAATGTTGAGGCAACATGTGTCCAAGAAACACAAGTGTAAGCATCATCAGGATGCCTCTCCGTCAGCAGGTGAAGTAAGAAAGTCTGTGATTTTTTTAATGATTCTGAGCAAAGGAATGGTCCAGACAGATGACCTTGGCTGCAGACAGAACAGTGAGATGGCCTAGAGGGGTCAGAGGCCACTGCTGAGTGGACAGACCACAGGGATGAGGAGGAGAACAGCAGTGGCTGGCACTAGGGTGGGGGCAATAGAGGAATGAGAAACTGACTAGAAATAAGGTGTCAATTTCAACCCAAACGATGCCACAGCAAGGTAACCAGGAAGCATGGGGCAAGATGAGCCTGTGGTGCTTTCTATGTAAGGACCTCCCTCTCTTACACGGTCCCCCAGAGGAGGGAGGCTGGGGACACAAGGGACCCTCTGGAGAGTGCATCAAGAGGGGACAACTGCACTGACCTACAGGACTCTCAGGAGATGTCAAGATGCTAAAGGGCAGCTGTCCAGCACCCGGGGATATAGACATTCACTAACACAAGACCACAGCCATGAGAATGCTGACACAGTGACATACAGACCTTAGCATACGGGATGATCACAGCCATGAGAACCCCAAGACACAGTGGCGTATAGACCTTAGCATATGGGATGATCACAGCCATGAGAACCCCAAGACACAGTGGCGTATAGACCTTAGTATATGGGATGATCACAGCCATGAGAACCCTCAGACACAGTGATGTACAGACCTTAGCATACGGGATGATCACAGCCACAGGAACCCTGAGACACAGTGATGTACAGGCCTTAGCATAGGCTATGACAGAAGCAAAAACTAGATGACTCACAGCAGAGAACAGCTCTTAAAATAAAAATATCCCCCCAACCATTAGCCTTATTCTGTTAAAAAAAAAAAAAAAGTGCACATGTTAAGGAAATAATTAAACACACTAGAGCTGTTATACAGAGAAGGGGCCAAGAGTAGGGCTCAAAGAGAACTGTCAAAGAGAAGGCCTTGCACGGCCCAGGAGCACACATTATCATCTGAGGTCTGCAATTAACACAACGCTGTACTTTGGATTTATTTAAAAACCAAACAAGTCTCCCCAAGCTCCAGGAGAAGTCCCTCTTTGTTCTGGATCAGAAAGGCTTAGAAGAGAGCATCTTTTAATGACTTCGCTGATGTAGTCAGTTCTCATTAGTCACAGATTCACCAAACTCAACATAGTCTGTCTTCCTTATTACAGAAAAATTCAAAGGCAGAGTGGGAACAGGATTTGGTCAAGCTAATCCTCAGAATAAAATATGTCATTTTGTCTGTCCATTCGTCCATCCATCCTCCTTCCCCTCCTTCCTTCCTTTCTATTTGTCAAGAATCCAGGCACTGGGGCTGGAGAGATGGCTCAGAGGTTAAGAGCACTGACTGCTCTTCCAGAGGTCCTGAGTTCAATTCCCAGCAACCACATGGTAGCTCACAACCATCTGTAATGAGAACTGGTGCCCTCTTCTGGCCTGCAGTCATACATGCTGTATACATAATAAATAAATAAAAATCTATAAAAAAGAATCCAGGCACTATCAGAGCAGGTCACACCTCCCCATTTCTAAACCAGTTCCTCCTATTGAAAACCATGTGAAGAAATTATAGTTACAAACGAAAATAGGCAGTCTAAGAGGAACATTCTGGATCTCTGAATGTCAAACAAAGAAACTTGCTTGATACAGTGCTTGCTCTAGCAGTACATGTGCTAAAATTGGAACAATACACAGATTAATTAGCATGGCGCTGCACATGGATGAAAGCAAATTCATGAAGCATTCCATATTTTTCTATACAAGTAACATTTGGTTTTAATTTTTTAACTAATTATTACATGTAAATAAAAGATTATAAAAAAAGAAACCAAAGAAACTTAATATAGACTAGGAGAAAGAGAGGTAGGGAAGACTTTTCTAGAGAAGGGACAATAGCTAGAAAATTCAAGTTAATAAGAGTGAAGGGCAAGGCAGTGAGATGAGGGTATGAAGAAAGGAGCATAAAGAAGTACCCCTGGAAGAGCGGCAAGGGTAAGGCCTTGTGGTCTCTGGATGAGAAGAAGTCCTGCCAAGCCTGAGCATAGAAAGCCAGGCAAGGACCTGTACCAGATGGGGCCAATATGCTGGCACCAGTAGTGAGACTCTAAACTTCACCCACGAGCAACAGAAAGCCATGATTTGAGTCAAAGTGCCTTCTGAGAGGCTAACTCTGAAATGGGACTAGAGGGGACATGGGAAGGCCAGACAGTTGACACCATGGCAGAGAGGAGTTGGCATCGTGCCTTTTGATGGCAGCAATAGTGACAAGGGGCAGACTTGTTATTTTGAATACAGTATCAATATGAATATTGCTCCTATAGTATAAAACATCTCTGATCATGTGTATTTTATTGTTTCTATGGTTCACTGGGGTGTCATTGACAGGCACCTCCTCTTTTCTGTAACAGGCAGCTACTGAACATGAATTCATTAGAGCAACACCGGGAATATGAAGATGCGCCCAGGGTGACTGATTCAATCAGAAGGAAGGAAATGGGGTTTCAAGCTTTTCTAACTATCACTTGCCACCAAAACCCATCACCACAGCCAAGCAGCACCCCTCCTGTCAGGGCTGTGGTTAGGGGACAGGCATTTGGACTCTCTGCACTCTGGGACCCACCACAGGGATAACACTTCTGAATGAAAATCTCAATCAATTCATCTTCACTATTTTACAGATTCATTTCTGGAAGATGTGAACATTCTAACACCTTCTGCATTTTTACACCTCACTTGAGTCCCTCACTTCTACGCTCTGCTTTATTACCATTTTAGTTGATTTCATCACAGCTTCATGGAAAACAACTTCGCTGACGACCATTTCCTGTCATTATGGGGGCAGAACTGTAGTCATGGCCCGCTTGAGCACTAGGTAGTTTTTATGATAATTTTACCACAGGTAATGTTGTGATTTTTAAGTACATTCTCTCTTGCAGCACTGTACCGATTCCTGTCCTTAGAAAGGTAAGTATCTAATGCAGCTATAAAAGAAACATACCCATCTTCACAATATTAATGAGCCAATAAATTCAAAAAGATTGCTGTGTCCCTGCCTGGCTCACCTAACAGGTTCCCATTTTCATACCACTGCTTCATTTCCCACAAATCAGTGACCCACTCTCACCCTGGCACAGGATTATGAAGCAGTAAGGGCCCAGTGGTGTAGGACCCCTCCCATAACATTTACTGCAGCAAGCAATTGCTTCCACAGCCTCCAAATCCTAAAGTTTCCTGTGGCTCACCAAAGCATAGCCTGCCTCATGTTAGTAACTGTGTGACACCTTGGTTCCCAAAGGCTCCGGGAATCTTTTCTTCCCAACCCTCCCTCCTATTTACAACATGTTCCCTAACATGCGGACAGCACAGGCATACACTGAACTGCACAGGTTGAACACGCACCGTTTAATGGGCTTTGAAATATGCAGCAGCCTGTGAGATCAGCACAATCAAGCTAGTAAAACTCCACGCTGGCCCCATCCGCTGTCTTTCCTCACCCAGCCTCACACTGTTGAGACTCGGCTGCAGACTCAATCACACAGTAGCTGCTCTGTGGTATTTCACAGATTCCAGCCAGGTTCTTCAGTACTCGGTTCATTCTGCAGGAGTATCAGGTGAGTCGCCACACTGCAGGCCAGCATTTTCCCTCACCCACAAAAAGGACAATTCTCATCTGAACAGACCATATAGTTAAGAGTTCTGAGCCACTGGCCCCGCCTGCCACTCAGCCATGTCTCTCTTTTAAAGAGGGCAACATGGAAATAGTTCCGTTTGGGACTTGGAGATGATTCAGTTGGTAAAACACTTCAGACACAAACACAAGGAGCTCAGCACAATCTCCACATCCATGAAAAAGCAAGGTGTTGTGACCTTCTAGGGTAGAAAGAGGTGGATCCTGGAGCTCACTGGGTAGCCAAGCAGGCCAAATTGATGAGCTCAAGGTTCAGTGAGAGATCCTATCTCAAAAAATAAGATAACGAAAGCAATCACAGATATGCACATTGACATAAGGCCTCTACATGTATACATATGCAGCTGCATTGCATCACCCCAATACAAACCCATGCACAAACATACACACACACAAACATCAACCCCCCCCCATTTCTATTAAAAGGCTTCACATATTCGCAGAAAACATGTAAATGAAGAAAAATTACTTTGAATCTACCATCTAGGAAATGTCTCCACATTTCCAACTCTTCAGTTTGGTCTTCATTATATACTACCATAGCTTAAACTTGCACTCCAGAATTCAGATGCCCCAGAATTCAGATGCTGAAGCTCACACACAGGTCCTTCAAGAAGAGAACTCTGATAAAATGATGGGCCTTTAGATAAAACTCTGATAAAATGATGGGCCTTTAGATAGAACTCTGATAAAATGATGGGCCTTCAGATAGAACTCTGATAAAATGATGGGCCTTTAGATAAAACTCTGATAAAATGATGGGCACTATAGAAGTGGCCAGACAGGTGAAAGGCCAAGAAAGGACACAGGGAAAGATGGCCACCTCCATGCCAAGAAGAGAGTTGTTCAAAGAAAGTGAGTTTGCTGACACTATGATCTGAGCTTCCGACACACATTTCAGTAGCACAGCACTGGTCCTTTCTCAGCATCCGCACTGTTTCATTGAAAACATTTCTGTAGAGTCAAACTTGACAAGCTGATTTTCAAGAGCATTGAAAAAGAAAATTTGAAGAACGGCCTAAAATTTTTAGAGAGTTGAGTAACCATGAGTATAGATGTTCAATATGACAAAAAATAAATAAATAAATAGCTCACAAAATAGAGAAGCTATAATGGATATGCAAAGCCATGACATGTGCTATTTGAAAGCAATGGAAAAAAAGACTAAATAATTTTATGAAGAATTTCAAGATAACTAGTCCCATATTTTAGAATTAAAGGTTAAATCTCTACCCCAAACACAAATGAAACTTTAAAAATGCTAAGCACACTGAATGGCAACACTACAAATGGCCTCCAACCACTTCGGTGGCATGGCTGTGTTTTTATACTATGGCTGGATGGAAGAGGGCTGCGTGTTCTTAAGTGAATCACAAAATCTAGAAGCAAGAAAACAAATGACTGAGAGATACAATATACAAAATTCTATACAACAAAGACAACGTAAAGTTAAGAGCTAACTCAGTCTAAAATATATTTGCAATATATTTTAAAAGGCACAGAGTGGATGTCCATAATGTACAAATTACTAAAACAGCTAAGTAGTCAAAAGGAAAAGTAGGCAAAGAACATGTCAAGAGGAAATTCTTTAAAAAGAGTAATGGGGGCTAGAGAGATGGCTCAGTGGTTAAGGGTACTTGCTCTTCTTGCAGAGGATGTGGATTTGATTTACAGTACCCACATCTGGCAGCTCACTACTACCTGTAATTCCAGTTCCAGGGGATCTGATGCCCTCTTCCAATATCCATGGGCAATGCACATTCACATATAGAAACTCACACCCACACCCAAACATTTATATGCAATTATTAAAAATTAAAACCTAAATTTTCTTACAAGGGGCAAGAAGCACACAAAGATATTTAATTTTATTGCTAACCAGAATGAATCAAAGTTAAACAGGAATATTCTGTTTTACTACATGCACTCCTATATTGTTTGTACTTTTTAAGCTGTAATTAGCAATTTGTAATTATATTAATTTAAGTGGTAGCAAGTAGTGCCATAGTTGATTAATACAATATGAAATAATTAAATTAAATCAGTTATTATTTCCTTTACTTCAAATATTTAACTTTTTGTAATGAACAAGTTTGAAATTTCCTCTTTGCAATCTGAAGTTTATAATAATTAACTATATTCAGCACACTCTTTCTGCCAGGAATTTACACCCGTTGGCAATCACCTCCTCACTCTCTCACCCCAGCCTCTGTAGCCACTCTTGTACTCCCAAGTCTGTGAGCTCATCTTGTTGTATCCCCCAGGTGAGTGACACAGTATTTGCCTTTTCTGTGTTTGCTTTGCTCCGCTGAACATGATCTCCAGTTCCACACACTGTCACATGACAGGATTCCCTTCTCTTAAAACCATACTGTAGGGGCTGGAAAGATGGATCAGAGATTAAGAGCACTGACTGCTCTTCCAAAGGTCCTGAGTTCAATTCCCAGCAACCACATGGTGGTTCACAACCATCTGTAACAAGATCCGGCACCCTCTTCTGCATAATCAATCAATCAATCTTTGGGGGGAAAAAAACCATACTGTAACCTATCACATGCCTGTATTCCATCTTCACAGGAGCTGCAGGGATGGTGTGGAACAATCTTTTTGTATACTGTGAAGATGTGTTACTCTGATTGGTTTAATAAAAAGCTGAATGGCCAATAGCTAGGCAGGATTTCCAGGCACAGAGGATGCTAGGAAGAAGTGACGAGATGCCATAATACGTGGAGCAAGTAGAATATGCAGTGCATAGATGAGGTATGAGCCTCAGGGCAGCCCATAGATTAACAGAAGTGGGTTAAGTTATGAGAGCTAGCTAAAAACAAGCATAAGCTACTGGTGAGCTTTCATAATTAATAATAAGTCTCCATGTGGTTATTTGGGAGCTGGCAGGCAGGACAGAAACATCTGCCTACACAGGCATCTCTTAAACTGCCTTAATCTTTTGAGCAAAACCTCAGAAGTGAGAGTGTATTAGATAGTAACTTAGATTTGATAAACTCCCATAGTTTTTACTAGTGTTTAGTCACATTCCTACAGAAAACAGGGAGAGGGGCCCTCTTCTCTACACCCTGTTGCTTTTCTTGTATTCCCTTTCGGGGTTAAGGAAAAAACAACTAAACCAATGCATAGTTTGTCTTCTTAATGCTCGGCAACCCCCAGGTATTTTCTTTAGTGCTTTTTTTTTATAGTCTCTGGTCTTATGCTTAAGTCTTTAATTCATTTAAACTTGAGTTCTTACACATGTGGATATTCAGTTTTCCCAACCTTGTTTGCTGAAGAGACTCTTCTGTTCACATTCCATATTCTTAGCATGGTGGTCAATAAACCAAAACTTGCCTCAATGTACAAAGAGAGGGCATCCAAAGAGTGCTGCTGACCATGGTGCTGTTATCAAACCTTCCTTACCCATGTTGTTCCCCTTCATCACCCAAACACCACACTAAAAATAATGACACAGAAATAAAGGGAAGAAAGCAATGGGGCACCCAAGTCCTCTATAGCATGGAAACAAAGGTGGACAAAGCTAGCAGAGGGAGCCTGTAGCAGTCAAGCAAGCAAGAGCACTCCTTTCCCTACTACATACACTTGGCAGAGGTCAAAAGTCAACTGTCCTGCACCAGGGGCTCTCCTAACCCCGTCCCCTCAAGTCCAGGCTAGAGCTCCTGCTCAGTTCAGCGTCCCTATTGCACCTGCCGAGACCTCCCACTACACAACCTCCTTCACCATGCTGTTGCTTGCCCTCTTCTAAGTCGTTCTCTGTCAGCACACATGAACCTCCCAGGCAGAAACTACACCCGTGTCTCCTCTCCAGAGTGCCTAAAATACACTTGGCAGACTCTTAATAAGTGTCTACTTAATGTCAAGTGGTTTACATAGCTCAACAGTTAAGTTTCACTGACAGAAATAGCCTTCTTATCTGGTTTGAGGAATGGCCTGGGAAGGAACAGCCCCCAGGTACACCACTGTGGAAACTTATTGGCACAATCCTAGTGGTGCCTTCATTAAGGCCCCAGGGCACCCTGTGAAACCTGATGGCAGCTCCTAGTCACACTCTCATTTCATATGCTAATGAACTTCCCCAAGGCCAAATCTGTGATTCTGTGGCAGAGGACACATTTTTCTAAACAAAGTTATAAAGCACATGAGTTATGATACATCCCTAGTTTAATGGATGCAAAGACCATTTGTGGCCTGATTTCCAACTGTTTGCTTTTCCTGAAAATTTACAGCACTTCAAACATACTGTAACAATCTGAGTACCTTTAAATGAGTCACAATCACAGTCCACCTACTCCCTGCATTCAACTCCTTGGAGGGAAATACATGTTACCTACTTTTGTTGCTAGATAAATTAGCACGTTACGCTCAACAAAATGTATTCAGTTCAAGATCTAACTTCAAAACACCATTCTTCACAAAGCCATTATCTTACCAGGGCGGGGGGGGGGGGGGGGGGGGGGGGGGGAGGATGTGTTGAGGGCCCTTCAGATGTCAACTAAACACCTACCCTTTCACAGTCTGTCTGTTGTTCCCCAACCTGCAAATGTCTACCCTTGTCAAGGTGCCTCCCATAACCCCTGAGTCAGATGGTAGGCTGCTTGGAGGAGACTGCTGTTTGGCCTCTGTACCACTCATCTGTTCTCAGCTCCTTGCCTAGCCCGTGTCTGAACCTTCCAACCGCAGCTCTCAAACTCCCTTTACCAGCTTGGCTTCTGGTTCTGCCAAGAAGAAACTGGATAGACTCATAAGCGAAAGCTATTTAAAGAATAAAAAATAAATGCAAATGGCCCTTAGCACACGCCCAGGTGGGAAGAGACCTGGTTCTCTCAGCAGCAATTCTGAGAGCGGCAGATGAACACAATGTCGGTGCCCTGTTTACAGATCACAGGCCAGGGGCGGCAGCAGGGGGGCATGTGTGTCCAACAGCTTCAGCAGCGGACCTGTGCTGGGTGGGGCACCTGTTACCTAAGAACCACAACAGAAAGCCACTGGACTGCCTGGCCCTGTGCCAGCAGACAGAGGCAAACACGTGTCTAAAGCCAATGAGAGATCTCTGTTCCGTGGTGATTTAAACAGTTTAAAGAAGCCTGGTCCTAGAGCCTGGCTCCATGCTCCAGTTGGTGTCTCTCGGGGGGTATGAAGAGCAGGAGTGCCAAGGGCGAGGAAGGACAGGGGCTTAGGACAGCACAGGTCTTCTGAAGCTCCAGAAGACCTCGAGAAGGCTCAACACTGCTCCAACACCAGCTCTGTTTACTGCTCCCCCAGGTCTTCTAAGAGCTGAATCTATTCATCTAGAAGACTCGCAAGAGGAAGCTGTTTAAGAACTAAAAAAGCAATGCAAATGGTCCTTTAACATATGAAAAGCAGCTCAATTTCTCTCCCAAGAGAGCGACAGCTAAACTGCAAGGAGATCTATCTCTTGCCTAAACTAGGGAAACCCGAAAATATGGACATGCTCCACTGGCACAGCTCTGAGAGAGCAGTCCACCATACAATGCCAGTCAAAGTCTGCACACAGCATCTTCTCTAACTCCATGTGTATTCCCTCTCGGATTATGAAAGCCCTCTTGTAGGAATCTGTCTCAAAAGTATATGAGCAAAAACGGGAAAAGATGAACGTACAAGGCAATCAAAACTATTTATAGTAGCAAGACCGAAAATTAGTACAAAGGGTTACTCGACAGAGAACTCACTAAACAAACTCGGTTCATCTATACAGAGTACTATGGAGCTATAAAAATAAATGAACAGCATGTTTCTTCATCTTAGCTCTAGCATAAACATTAAGTACTATGAAATGAAGTTCCCAGCAAAAAAATCTACACCTATGTTCAAGATTTTACAAAGCTGAGTGGCTGACCAGAACTTCCTGACTATGGAGAGCTGAAATGTAGATCCAGAGCAAAAATTATCTTGGGCAACCTCTGTTCCCTTTATAGTCATGCATCGCCTGTCCCTGTGTCTAACCCTGTCAACTCTCAGGGGAAACCTGTGGAATGTATTAGCAGACCACTAGCTCTCACTGACACCAAAGCTAAGAACACCATCAGACAGCCTCTGAAATCTACAGCAGTTCCACCTGCTTTGCTGAGACCCAGCGCCACTGCCCTCAATGTATCTGGCAAACCCTTGATGACTTTTGTTCCAGCTGTAACAAGTTCTTGTGACCAAGTTTAGGTTGGCACACTTTTCTAGGGTACAGTCCCTCATATCTGGCTCAGAATGAACTGTCTTACTGAGTCCAGAGCTGTGTTGTGTTGCGTTCTGAAGTCAAATACGGGCCCCAGGATGACCCACTCTCACTTGCAATGTCACTGTACCCTTTGTGCCCACCTGTTTGCGCTGGCTCCTCAATGGGACTGTGAGTTCTTCCTGGTGCTGAGGCCCCTTTTCTTCAGGCCATGGTCTGCTGGTTGATTCCGAGCTGGCTGTTAGCTACCCTCATACTATTTTCAGAGGATGTGGTCAAAGCATTCAGTCCTTTTCTGCTGTCTTCTCCCAGGTCTAGTTCTGTGGCTCTTGTCAACCTTGCTTCAGTTAGCTTAGAAGTTCTATGACTTCCTGAACATAAAGATCCCAAAAGGGCAGAGGAGTCAGGGGAAACTTCTCAGGGCATGCAACGGCTTCCCTGAAAGCCCGTGACAATCTACCTCATTGCTTCCAACCCCCAAGTGTGGTGTGTTGTCACAGGCTAGCATATGTACACACAGGGTATCCACCAGTGTGTCAGCCCCCACATTCCTGTGAATATACAGGATAAACATGAGACACAGTGAGAAGGACGAGCCTTGGGGTGAGGCTATTCTCATCAATGCAGCATATATTTGATCCAAAACATAGAATGTTGCAATTTTTGAGAAAGAAAAAAAAAAAAAAAGGGAAATTGAAACTCAAGGAAGGAGAAAGTGTTTGGTAGTCAAGCTAGTCTTATGTTCCACAACTCTGGAAATCTAACCTACAGGGTTTTTTGTTTTTTTTTTTAAATGGTGAACTATGAAAATAATGTACATTTAACTAAATAAAAGTCCTAAGCAATAGAACTAAAGATTATAAATGGGCGTACTAAGGAATTTAAAAAACGTGAGAAATGATGATGCTAGTTTATAAAAATATGAAAGAGAACTTTAGAAACTACCACAATAAAAAATGAGATGTATAAAAACAGGAAGTTAAGAAAGTTTTAGAAGCTGTATCAAAACTGATGGATTTTCAAGAATATGATTTTTCTCACCTCTGCTCAGCTACTGCTGCCGAACTTGCCTCCTCCTCCTGTCTAGGACCCTCCTGCTACTCCTTCTCTAGAAATCCCCAAGCAAAACAACTCTGGGTCAAAGGAAAGGCTCTCGAGGACTGTTTTACGATGGAGCCTAGAGAAAAAGGACTCCCAGCACTCTAGACGTTTGGGCAGAACTTGCCTGAAAACTGCACACAGTGTGCCAAAGTCAGCTCAGGGCCTCCAGGATTTGTTAACAAGTTTCCAGAACCTCACTGATCTACAAAGCAAGGTTTCTGACTTTTACTAAAAATGTCCATTTGGAAGGGCATAGCTTGCTCTACCAATTAGCTCTTTTCTGTTTGTTTGTTTGTTTGTTTGTTTTTGGAGACAAGATTTCTTTGTGTAGCTTTGGAGCCTGTCCTGGACTAGCTCTGTAGACCAGGCTGGCCTCGAAGTCACAGAGATCCACCTGCCTCTGCCTCCCGAGTGCTGGGATTATAGGCCTGCGCCACCCCGCCCGGCCCAATTAGCTCTTTAAATGGGAAAAATACTAGGCTAAGTCTGTACAACAGGCTTCATTCTTTGGCCTTTTCACCTTTCACGGGGTCTCTCACACTTCAGAGGCAGAGAGATGAAACTGCTTCCTTGTTTTGAGGCAGAGTGTACTCTGGTCCTGATTTAACACAGCTGTATGATGAGCGCTGTTTGTCTACCTTGCCCTTGTGACAGCTCTTGAGTTTACATAATGTTTTTTTGTCTGCTAGCCTGTTAAGCTGTGTTTATTACTAGATATTCTTGCTGGAAACCAGAATTTAGAGGGTTTTACTTAAGACTTACAACTCTAACAAGAACTTGTGGAGGTCTTATTTACCTATGTGTGAGCGTGTGCACGTGAACCACAGAGGACAACTTGTGGCGGTCAGTGCTACCCTCTGTCAGGTGGTCCCGGGCATGGATTGGACCACCAGGCTTTACTGGCTGAGCCATCTTGCTGTCTCACAGACGTAGTATTCATTTGGGATGGGGGACAAGGTCTCCCTATGTAGTTCTGGCTGGCCTATAACTCAGAGATCCACCTACCTCCGCCTCCTGAGGACTCAAGTCCTCTATTGTTTGAGAGGACAAGCTGTTGCCAGGAGATGACTGCTGCTGACTTCAAATGGAGGATTATTTGTTTTGGGGTGGCCTTTTCGTTCCTAGAATCCATAGTGACTCAAGACTTAGCACACACACTACCTATCGGAGCCTGCAGCTTTGAAGAGGGTGTGAAATGGGTTAGATGGATGGGTACTTCTTGAGTGACTGACATGGTTACACACAGTCAGGTAGGAACCGGACTGCAGGAGACAGACACAGACAGAGGCAGAGGTGTCTGAGTTCGACCCTGCCGTCTGTCTCTTGCCTTACGGGCACCAAAGAGAAAGCAATGCTCTTGAGCAAGGGGTATTTCTGAATGCCTGTTAATCTTTATCAAGTTTGCTGGTAAAAGCAAAAAAAAATTCCCTACGACTCTCAACATTTTCTGGCTGAGTTTCAGATGCAGCTTCCTGGGTCTTCATTTATAACATAAAGAGTAGTTTTATTAAGAAAAATGTTTAAAAATTTTATGCGAATAAGACACAAAAATTATAGTCATGGGCTTTATTTATTTATTTATTTATTTTTAACAAAGGAGGTTAAAGAGAAAGGTAATGCTTTTAAGAAAGGATTTTATCTTCTGACACAAGACTTTTGTCCTAAAGTCAAAGGTTTTCCAAAAACAGAAAAGGTGAAGCCAACCAAAATGAGAAGGTTAGCATATGGTCTAAGATCTGTGAGAGAGAAACCTAGTGAGAATGTGTAAACGATTAAGTTCACTAGATAGAAGTTATTAAAAATTCTTTGGGTCCAAATCAGATGCAAAGATCGAAGAGTAAGATCTGCTTTCTGCTCATAGCTGTACACTTGCAGCAGCAAAGCAGTAATGCAGCCTGGGGGAACGGGGGTCTGTGCTTTGCCCCCTCGCCTGTCCTGCCAGGGCAGGACTAAGTCAACACTAGGTCTGTGTGCTTTCCACTGGGTTCAAGTTTCCTCTTATCAGAAATACCTTAGTGTAGGAAAACTCTGTTCGACGAAATTATTTCTACATGGGGCATTCCTGCTAAGCCATGCAATAATCGTGCTACTTATTTTAATGGACAAATACTAAAGTATAGTTGTAAATTCTGGTCTATTATACAGAGTTTTCATAGCACCTATGATCTTCAGACCTTTAGCTTAACAAGTGATTATCAAAACTGACTAAAGCTTTTGACTCTCTTAGCTAAATACCCTCCCATTAACTCCACTAAATCTAAGATCTATCTCTTTTGGAGAACCCAATTATCTCGTAATAAAATAATTACTAGGCATCCTACAAAAGTGGGTGAGATACCACATAATCTGTCGCTGCTAAAGGGAGACATTACACACCCCTAGAAAGGACTTTAAAAATTGATAACTAAGCAAGTATGGCAGTGCACACAGGTAGTTCAAGCCCTTGAGAGATGGAGGAAGGCGGGTCAGGAGTTCAAGGTCATTCTTAGCCACAAAGTGAGGTCCAAGCCAGATTCAGATACTTGAGACAGTGTCTCAAACAAAAAATAAAAATAGGGCTGGAGAGATGGCTCAGAGGTTAAGAGCACTGACTGCTCTTCCAGAGGTCCTGAGTTCAATTCCCAGCAACCACATGGTGGCTCACAACCATCTGTAATGAGAACTGGTGCCCTCTTCTGGCCTGCAGTCATACATGCTGTATACATAATAAATAAATAAAAATTAAAAAAAAAAGATAAAATGTACAAAAACACAAAGTAAAAATGTAAAAATATGGTGTTTCTATAGCGAGCTCCCAAGAGATGAATAGCTTAATTACTGAGAGTTAAAACCAAGTGATTTCCCCAGTTAGAAAAAGTATCACATCCAGTACTCCACCTTCCCTTTCACTCTCAATGGAAAGAACTTACTCCTGGGCGTTTGTCTACCTTTTTATTGCTGTGATAAGATCCCTTGGATCAAGGTATCCTGTAAAAGAAAGAGTCTCACCTGGCGGTGGTGGGCGGTGGTGGCACACGCTTTTAATCCCAGCACTCGAGAGGCAGAGCCAGGCTGATCTCTGTGAATTAGAGGCCAGCCTGGGCTACCAAGTGAGTTCCAGGAAAGGCGCAAAGACACACAGAGAAACCCTGTCTCAAAACAAACAAACAAAACACAAAAACAAAAGAGTCTCTTGGGGCTCTTGGTCCAAAGGGTTAGAAGATACGTTTAGGAAGACGGCACGGTGGCAGGCAGGCATGGTGCTGACATAGTGCCTCAGAGAGTCTTAGCCCACCTGGGAACAGTATGGGGGTTTGGATTTTCAAAGCCCATCTCCATTGGCACACCTCCTCCAGCAAGGCCATATATCTTAATCCTTTCCAAACAGCTCCAATCATTGGGGGCCAAGCATCCAAATATATGAGCCTATTGGTCCATTCTCATTCAAAATTTGAAGAGATCACGAACTTTACTTCTTACGTAAAGGTCACCTTCTGAGAGCCCTTCCACAGGGACTTTTTTTGGGGGGGGGGTTTCGAGACAGGGTTTCTCTGTGTAGCTTTGTGCCTTTCCTGGATCTTGCTCTGTAGATCAGGCTGGCCTCAAACTCAGAGATCTGCCTGCCTCTGCCTCCCGAGTGCTGGGATTAAAGGCCTGTGCCACCACCGCCCAGCCCACAGGGACTTTTAAAGCATTGTGTGACCCTTGCTCTCCATGACATCTACAGCCAAGTGTTCCACCAACTGAAGGAAAGCCTCTGGAGGGCTGCAGATGACTTAGCAGACAAGAGCACACCTGTGGAGACTGACTATTGCAGATCTCAGCACTTGCATGACACGGCAGGCATCTTTACATTCATGTAACTCCCACTGTGAGGGCTCTAACAACCTCTTCTGTAACACCTACACATGCACACACTCACACAGACATAAACAAACAAATAAATAAATCTTAAAAACTCCTTTGACAGTATTTTTACTAACCTTGTCTCTTTTGCATTGTATTCCTTAAATTCTTTTATGTTTAGGTATATTTAAAAAATTACACGAGCTATTTGGAATTTTTTCTGGTATGGTTTCCTAAACTATAGAAAAACAGTGCTGATATTATGATCTCACATTAATCATGTTTTTGTTATGACTGTCTGCTTAGCCCTAAGACTTCCTATTTTACATGAACCATAACTTCATACTAAAAAATTCAAACTTTTCACTATCTCCACAGAAGAACTCCTCAGTATTAGTGTAATATGGGGGGGGGGGGGGTGGGGTGGACTCTTTAGATTGCAGAGACTGATTTTAAATCTTCCAATATAACTCCATTTTTGAGGTACCTGTTTTAAATCCAATCTATCTCCTAGAGCCAAAAGTAAATATATTAATTGGGTACAAACCAACTGGACTGCTTTGTTGCCACTGATACAAATATGTTAGTATATCTTCAGCAATGCAGTCTTATTTCCTAGTTCTGATGGACGACATAGAGGAATGACAAGAGTCTGCATTGTTTTGGGGGCTTCGGGACCCCTCAGGGCATGTCATACTTGGCATTGGGGGTTGTGTTTAGTGACCTGTTTCTTCTGGGAATTTTCAGAGAGCTGGAAGCAGCCTCCCTGCTGGGTAGCTCTTCCAGTGCCCAATGCTGTTATGTAGGCTGCTGAGAGAATAAAGGCATCAACAGTCTTCCCCAGATGTGAACTCTGTGAATCTATAATGCCAATGTGGCATGGAAATATTTACCCACTGGTACAACAGTAATATGACTGCTATGGGCAACAGCCATTTACTCTCACTGATTAGATTTGAGGCCCACTCAATGAAAGGGAATCCATCCACAGAACTGTAAACCCAGTCAAGAACCCAAGACCAAGGTAATCTTGTGTTAAGGAGGGACCTAAAACTGCGATTTGGCTAAACTGATGTAACATCAAACTGTCTTCTAAATATCTGTGTTTGTACTATCTCTGGAGACAAAGGTGATGCTCAGCCCCTTGTAGTGAGAGGAAGTGAATGCAGAAACCCATGGCTCCACAAGATACTGAGAATAAAGGAGGACTGAGGGCTCAGTCCTAAACATGATATTTATACCACTCCCCTCTGGGTCCAGGAACATTACAGAAGAGGGAGAAGAGAGAATCTAAGAGCCAGAAGACAGGCAGAAGGGCTGCAAACTGTCAACTTCCAATCACGACCTTACTGGCCGTGGCCTACATATTGACAGCAGCATCTATAGTAACAGATGGACCTAACTGTATACTGAGAGGGTGAGCCACACTGAAAGTGTCAATGAACGTTAAGACAGAATTTCTTACACATTTTGAGTGAGATCTATCCTAGGACATAAAAACTGATTGTAGAAACACTTACACTACTTTCAGTAATGACATGGTCCGTGGCAGCATTGGTCCTGTTATTCTAAGGCTATTTGTATGAATAGGGACAGAGTCAATGAATTATTGTGCTGTATCACTGGTAACTAAGGTTGAAAAGTAAGACAGAAAGGCCAAACTGAATTTGAATTGAAGTTTCAGGGTGTGGTAATAACACATTTTATCTGTTAACTATATGATATATAAATAAGGCTATGAACATTCATTTTCTACTTCTGCACACAGAAAGGCCAAGAAACAGAAACAAAGATAGCAGCAAGCTCCAGTGAGAGACCTCTCTCAAAAACTAAGAGCAAGATAGAGGAAGACATACAGCAATTGACCTCTAACCTACATACCACAAGCACACACATACATACACAATCATGCACATATCACGCAGAAACAGCAACAGAAACAGTACACAAATCTACTTCTTTGGTCACACTTGGAGGATGCTAGGGAGTTACTTCTTCAGTGTGAAAACTGGCACAGAAAGGAAAAACACTGTAATGTTCACCCTATTTCTCCTGGGGAAGTTACATCTCAGGCTTATCAAATGAAACCTTAGAGAAATGTTCTCTTTCTAGCTATCAAAAAAGGACAGACTTAGAACATCATTCTGTAGTCCCAAATTATGAAGCAGCAGATTTGAGAAACAGTTATCAATAGATGGAAATACCCGAAGGAGAGAGAATCTGAACATCTACGTGTTTCATGATGCTGTAGCACACACATTAACTATGGAGCAGAGGTAACTAAAATTAATAAGAAAATCTGACTTGGCTTCTAACTTCTTTGTCACAGGAAATGCAATGGGTGAGCATGCCTTGGGGCTCAGTAACCAAAATCCAAGCCATCAGTTACACTGTAGACAAAAATCTGTTTTCTTCAACTAATAAACTTTTATTAGAGATGGAGTAAGTCCTGAGCAGGGGAGGGCAAGGAGCCTTATCAGAAGTATTTTGGGAGGGGTGCTGGGAATGGAACCCAGGGCTATATGCATGCTAAGCAAACACTGTGCTTTGGAGTCAAACTCCTAGCCCTGTTTCCTCCCCTTATTTTCTGATTTGAATAACTTACAAAATACCAATGTTCTCGCTGCAGACTTTGAAACTATTAGGAGACATTTCAATACTGGCTACCACTTAATATCTTAAGAAATTACTATTCAAATATGAGGAATTATAATGGCATTATAACACTGAATAATAGGATACTTATGACTGACTTCAAAATAATCTAGTAGTGGGGCTGGAGATGGCTCAGTATTTGAGAAGACTGGCTGCTCTTCCAGAGGACTTAGCAACCCCACTGGTGCCCACAACTAACTGTAACACTCTACTGGCCTCTTTGGGTACCAGGAACACATGTGGTACACAGACATACATGCAGACAAAATATGTATACACATAAAAATAACAGTAATCTGGTGGGGAGGAAGTTATAGATAGCTAAAACTAAACTGGCTGTGAGTTGTTCTCAAAAACAGTAGGTAGGGACTATAGTCTTCAAGTGAGTGACTAGTATGATGCTCAAAGAAGTGAACATGAATGCAGACTCTCTCAGGGCTGTGAAAACTCAGCCCTGAGCAAACATATACGAAGATCACAAAGTAGAACACTGAACAAACGCCACGTTTGAGAGGTCGGGAAAGTGTGAAATAGCAGTTGCTTCTGCTCTAATTAGACCTCACTAGTGCCACGTTGGGGTCTCCTGCAATTCTTCCTAACACGGAGACCACAATCACCACAGGCCCGCTCTGCCAGGAGAGGATGCATCGCAGCAAGATCCACAAGCAGCCATCAAGTGAGATGGGGCTGTGGCAGTGGCAGCAGCAAGGTGCTGGTCTACCACTCCCAGGGACAGAGGACCCTGATCAAGCTGCAGCAGGCTTTCTGCTAAGCTGTGCATGTGAAGCGGCATGAGGAGGAAGAGGCGCAGGCCATGGTACCACACACCTCCAGTTCTGGCATTTGAGAGACAGACACAGCGGATTATGAGTTTGAGGGTCTACAAACCCAAACCAAACAGGAACAAACAGCCCCTCCCATACCCACCCACACAAAGGAAAGAAACACCACCACCTTGGCTGTGCCACTTCCTACATCATCACATGTTGTAACACTGAAATCTGACTTTCAAGGTCTAGAGAAGAGTAATTAGAAGACTCTGAACTACTGGAGGAAACTGAGAACTAACAGTCTACGAATCTAGAAATCACAGGAGGCCATGACACTCTTAGATACCCACAGTATTTCTGTTATTTTCCTATTTCTTTTCAGCCATGACAATCTTGGGCTCTCAAGGAGGTTTCATCTAAAACAGTTCACCTCTTGGTACATCTGGCCTGCCTGTGCCCTGCAGTGTCTACTCCTTTCTGGGGAGGTACCAGCAGGAGAGCTAGCTAAGGGCTAGGTGCTGCTACAAGGCACCTGACATAACCAACAAAGACATCTGCCCATTGCTGCTTTACACACCTCTGTAAGCTAAGCAGAGCTGCAGGGTCAGACTCGGTATGCGAGCCCCTGTGCCCCTCCCACCCCCACCACCTCCCTCTCTGCCTAGTCTGGGCAGCTCTGAACTGTAAAGATGAGCCCAGGAGATCCCGAGTGGGCCCCACTGGGGTCATCCACTGGTGAGCTCACATGCACAGCCGTCTAGTGGCCCAGCCACTGCTCCTATGTGGCAGAGGGACAGTGACAGGTGTGGGACTGAAGTGCCTTTGCAGCCACACTTGGATGCTCATAGAAAGGGCTGGAAGAAGTGTCCTACCAGACACCAGAACAACTTCTTGCCTTTGCAATCTTCTCCCATCACATGACATGCCCGAGACTATTATAGCCTCGGAGAGCGCCAGCTGAACATGCAGAGCAAGACTGCATGCATCACCACAATGGATACCGAGTTTGTTCTTTTAGTGGCCTCTTTACCAGACGGGCCTGTTTCTTGGGTAATTACAGTATCAACAAACTTGCTCTTCCTCCAGGATGAAGGGCACTGATTTACATGGGTACAACATGTACAAGAATGTAGTCCTTGGGGCTGAAATGAGGTCACACAGGTTGTGAATCTGCAGGCTCTTTCTTGGTTCTTCAGATCTTCCTAAGCAAGGTTTCTCCTGACTGTACACAATGAGGCCTGAAGTCTCCTGGGGACCTAGAAAGCCTGTAGCCACAAATCTATATACCCTACAGAATTAGAAGACAATGCCACTACATTGTGCTTCAAATTTGTTAATTTTCAAATTACTTGAAAGTCACAAAAATAGCACTAATATTCATTTTTTAATTACATCAACAGTAAAGTGAAAAAGAATTATTTTGGTTGAGTTCTAAAATTGATCTTCTCAATGGAAAAATTTCCAGTCTTTGACATTTCTGTATGTTATGAGGGAAACATAGCAGATGTGGGGAATTTTAGGCTCCAACCATTCAAACATCATTTACTGTGAGTTTGTATTCCTGTTAGAGTCACTGCCATGCTTAAAGACGTCCGTCAGTGTGGACATGTGTCCCAACATGGACAGGAGAACTGAATTCTCTTTTAAAGGTACAGAATTCTATGTTTGGTAAGGCTAGGCTAAAGTATACCCTGCCCCCAACATACAGTGAGGATTTCAAAGAAAGCTACAATAAAAATGCAAATTCAAGGATCTCATGAGCCAATCGATGCAGGAGCGGAGGAAAACTCAAGAGCATGAGAGGAAGTTGTCTGGAAAGGAAGTCACTTTTGAAATCACCAAGGTCAAGACCAGGGATGGATGGTGGGCAATGGCTAAGCAATGCCTAAAACAAAGCCAAAGCCCAAGTCAGCCAGACACAGACAGACAGACAGACAGACAGACAGACAGACACACACACACACACACACACACACACACACACACACACACGGGAAAAATCAGCCAGGCAGCTCCCACCCAGTACCTTGACTTCCTCACTGGTAGTCCAGCATTCCTGCCTTACTCAAATTACAGACTAGAACTTTCTCAAGGGTAATTTGGCTAAGCAGAGTGAATCTGGAACTGACATGTCTAAGGAAACATTCCCATAGCTACATATACCATTCATATCAAATCAAAGTCAACATGCCTTCATAGCAGTGGAAACTGAACAGCAGATCAATACTAGACATCCTTCCCAGCCTCATCTACCATTAAATATAGAAAAGCCTTTGGTGTGAAAGCCTTTGCCTGGATATGAAGAGCATTTTCTACTCTGCAAATCTGGAAAAGTCCCCAAATGCTATCAATTGCTTGCTGTAGTATTATAGTCGTATTTGTTTTTCCTTTAAGTTTACTGAATTTATTATTTTGAATTCTTCTACAAAGGCTAGTCTCTGTCACTCAGCCATAAGCATTCAAAAATCAACTGAAGTCCTTAATCAGAGGTTAGGGTTAAGAGGAACTATTAGAATAAGAAAATTCTGAAGGCAAAGTATCTAAGTATATATGCAAAAATACCATTGTAATACTTACCTATTAGGCCCTTCTCCAGAGTGAAGGTTTTGTTTGTAAACATACATTCAAAAGCCACAATGTGGAAAATCTTGTTCACTGTGTTGTGAGTCCCCACTATTCGGATATACCTGGGGGTGGAAAGAAAGCACATGTGTTGGAATGAGCTCTGCCACATCCAAGCCAGGCATAAGCAGGTAAGGCACACCACCACACCACACACAGAGTAGAGAGGACACTGAAAATTCTAAAGTCAATGTCCATGGCCGGCTCGTGGCCAGAACATTTCACAGGGATTTAAACAAACCTTGGCTCTGACTTACCTTGAAATCATACCAGTACTATTTAGTTCAACCCTTGTATGTCAGAACAAACGTAAATATATGAGACATTTACTCTAGAGAGTAACAACCAGCTTCTACCTTGCCTCATAGCTAGGAGTCTATCTGGGTACATGTGAAAAACTACAGGCAAAATCAAATGCTTTCAGCTCCAAGAGCTTCCTTCCACCCATTGCAGACAAATGCATGAAATCAATACTGTTTCCCTGTCCAAGAGCAAACATGCACATAAACTACTGAAAACCACTATGGATGTCTTTTCTTTTAGTACTGCTCCCAAGTCCTGACTGGGAAGTCAAGCTTATATACTTACGCCAGTCCCCCACCTGACTGCTGGAGAGCCTTCACTGTAGAGAGGACCCAGCTTGCTCTGCAGCTTCTCTCTGGGCCCAGGCTCTGCCATCTGCACATGGTGTGGAGTTTCACTGGGCAGATCTGGAGTGTCTTGGCCTGTTCACCCCATTTATTTCCCTAGAGGCTTCATCTTTGACAAACAAGCATCACACCCTGGAGCAACTTGCTCTCTTAGCTCTAAAAGGACCAACAGCTCACAGGTTAATGAAGACACAACTCAGTCTTCTGAGTGTCACACATACCACAGGGAATGTGCTCCCTGCTGTCTGACTAGAATTCAAAGGAAGAACCATGAAAAACAACTACATTAACCAAGAACGCTCTTCCAAATTATAAACGATGCGTGGAGAGACGGGGCATATGAGAGAACAGATTTCAATTAGGAAATGACAGGCTGGGCAATGTTTTAGTAATGCCCTCCCTCTGCACGTAGAACAACCTTCGATTTAGATGATAGAATTTGACTTCTAAGTTAATCGCTGTTCACTAATTCCATAATTTCCTAACATTTCTCATCACTCCGAATTAACTGTATAATGTAAAAGACTATTGAAACATTCACGTTAAGGAGACTATATTTAGGGGTTTTGCATTATGGGCTATCTTCTTCCATTTCTTCCAGTCTAAGCCTCATGGCATTCCCTGTGCACCTCATTTAGCCATCTGCTCCGTGACACAAGCCGATCACTCATCTTCATAACCCATATTAATGGGATCTCCTGGTCTCGCTCTTCAGAATGTCTGGACTTACTGCAGGGAGAACCATCCTTCCCTTGCTGAGACCCAGCAACTGCTCCTACCAGAACCCTGCAGCCACAAGGAAGCTTTCTTTCATTTCCTCAGCCTCAGTGCAGACAAAGAGGGCTGAGCTGGTTGGGTTTTCTGTTGTTGTTGGTGGAGAGTTCATTTGAACTAAATTCTTAAGGGTCTGAGCAGTACAGACTGTGCTGTCGGTTACTCTTGGCAGCGACGGTCTCACTGGTGCTCTCTGGAAGGGAGGGGGGCACTAAACCTGGCACCTTGGCTGGAATCTAATTTTGGTCATTTCCTGTAACCACAGGAACTCAACTAGCATAGCACTTTCAACCACACATGGCCAAGGCAGCCTGAGTGCTGCTGTCTGCAATCTTAGAGCAGGCAGTTGGATGGAATCTGATCATATCCTAGTCTCAAGGTTAAGCTATCCAAGAAGAATGAGCTCTCCTACTGTGCATGGTACAAGAGCCAGGAGATGACTAACAGGGCCTTCCCCTTGGCAGTGCCTAAAGCAGATGCTCAACTGTCCTGCCTTCCTTTTTGAAACACGGAAGCAAGCATTCAAGTTTAGATAATAGTCATTTCCCAGTTTTACGCTGATGTAAATAGCAGGAATAGACAAAATTATTCAGCCTTTCCTCCCCTTGCCACAGTTCTAAGCACTTGAAGACAAACAGTTGTAGTGGAATACACTTTACAAGTTTAATGACAGTGTTTGTGACAATCAACAAAATAATGGATAAGAAGAACACTGAGAAATGTCTCCAGGTCAAAGCCCCACATAAATGAAGACAGTGTTATCTCTGCCCATAATCCTGAGGTCAAATGAGCCATTCATGACTGTACATCACGGTTCTTGCTGGCTACACAGCATGCCCATAACAAGCCCTGTCACCTTGGCTCACATGCTGTTTAAGCTTGTACAATTACAGCATAACTCACAGCAATGATTTGATGTCCTCACCCAAGCCCACACTTTAAGAAATGGAACACCAAAAGACAGAAGCCAGGCCCCTCCTCTCCTGCATTGAAGAGAATTACTAGAAACAGCACGCAGTGCCAACAAATGGCCAGGAGTCCATGACTGCTGGCAGCCTGGGGTCCTACACTAAGAAAGCAGAGGCCTGACTTCCTTGGAGACCCAAAGCAATGGCTGAGGAGGCTCACAAGTACCTACCCTGATTACAGACTCTTCCTCACTAGAGCTCAGAATGGAAGACCCCAAGGTGGATGAAAAGTTGCAACTAAAAACCCAAGAGAAAGGGGTGAAATGGAGTCTATCTTTGTTTTGTTTTGTCTTTTAATGTTCTTTGAAAGGCAAATGAAATGATCCTAACATTTAAGCAAGAGAAGTAGACATCACTCTTCTGCCACAAGAAATCCTGGAGAGAAGATGAAGCTTGTGACTTGTTCTTTTCCCTTCAGCACTGACTCTGCAGCACGCAGTCACTGATGTCACCTGGTCACAGGGATGGGGCAGCAAGGGCTGCATCAGTGTGCAGTGAAGAGCAGAGCTAGAAACTGGAGCGCTACCGTGGGTTCTCTCAGAGGTCCTCAACACAGCAGCTCGGTTTGAAAATAATTAAAACTTAAATGGAGCTGCAGAAGGCAGAGAGGCAGCAGACTGGCCGGTGCCGGGGAAGATGAACAACATCCACACGAGTTCCAGAGAACAGTCTATTTCTGATACTCTCCTGCCTTCCTTGTGTTCACCATCTTCAAGTGGCTGACAAAGCCCAGACCTTGAACACAGTTCAGAACAAGATGTTTCAGTAACGAAGCTCTTCAGAGTTAAGAGACTATGGGTGAAAGGGATTCTGTCTTCCTTAATAGGATAAAGTTAACACATTCAGGACAGCCTACAAAAATTGGAAGGTACTGCAGAGTTTTAGAATACTTTGGGCTTCAATGCAGTACAGCCCACCATGCAACGATGAGTCGCATGAGAGAAAAACGTTTAAACATTTTTGAACCTTGGATTCCTCCTCTATTAAGAAAGGTCAACAATACACCCCCAAGTCATAGGTTTTCAAAGCCAAGTCCCTATGAGTTGGTCAGGTAGCTACCAAAGCAATAGGGGTTATTACCATTGCTCCGACTGCCCATCATAACATGTCAGTAAAACCCTATTGCTGAAGACACACATGTTCTGGATACAAAGCACAGAGAAACAAGGCTGGAATTGAGCTGGCAGTTCTCTCTTTCTCTACTAGCTAGCATTCAATGAGCTGGAAGGGGCTACTCAGGCCACTGGGGAAGAAAACCTTCAACAATCACATCCAGCTATAGACCATTCATGCTACAATAGTGAACTGCCTGGCAAGATACGCCTACTAGTACAATGGTGGCATGAACGTTCTGGGTTAACAACTCTTCCTGATCAGATCTGAAGCACATCCCAGCGGAGGGAATATATGCCTAGCACTGTAAACTGCTCAAAAGCCTGAGTTAGGAAGGTTGCTCACAGGATCTACAGGGGAATCCATTACTTATGTTTGCCAAATGGACATGTAGGTGAACTGCCTTCCAAATGTTTATAATATACCAAGGCAGCACTCAGCCTTAACCAGAGGAGCCTATTTTGGCAATGAGTGAATAAGTGACTGCACAGTGCTTGGTCCCAAATGTGACATCTACGTCACACACTTCAGTCCCAAGGAACGTCACGGAGAAGATGGCAAAAGAACATGGGAACCACAGGGTAGGGAGGAGTGTAGTGGGCACTGACTTGTATCTATCACATGGCTGCTGCAATCATGGAAACACAGAAGCTGGGACTGCCTCTATCTCCCCACCCCCACCATAAGGAGGAAATGAGGATGGGAGGGAACTAGGTGGGGAGAAGAGAGCCAGTGGAGGGAAGAGGTTAAGAGAGGAGGGGTGTAAATCTCAGTTACACTGTACACAAGGTATGATACTGTTGATTTTTAAAAGTAACAAAAATTATCCACAAAAAGTCAATGATAGAAACTCAATAGAGTATTTAAGTGAGTTAAATATTTTAAAGTTACCAAAGGCAGAGCTTAGCAGAGTAGGGTACCCTTAAAATAGACTGGTGAGTACATTATTTTGTGGTTTAGACTTTGAACTCTAGGACACCTAGGAGAGTACTCCTTGCTATGGAACAATCCTTTTCTACACTGTGTTTATGTATTACTCTCATTGGCTAATAAAAAGCTGACAGGCTGGTAGCTAGGCAGGCAGTTAGATGGGAAAGCCAAACTGAGAATGATGGGAAAGAAGAGGGCAGAGTCAGAAGTCACCAGCCGGACACAGATGGAGCAGGAGATGAGCATGCAATGCTAATAAAGGTACCACCATGTAGCAGAGGGTAAATAAGGAATATGGGTTAACTTAAAATGTGAAAGCTAGTTAGTAATAAGTCTGAGCTATTGGCCGAGCATTCACAATTAATGTAAGCCTCTATGTGGTAATTCGGAAGTGGCTTCCAGGACAGGAAAACTCCACTATAACTCCTGATGCTAGATGGTGAAGTGAGACAGGCCACAGGGTAGATATGCCCATGCAGATAGGTCATGATCACCCTCTGAGGCACCACAGCATAGGGCATCAGGTTCTATTAGAAAGCACGGGTTTTCTGACTCTATGGTATTTTCTACTTTGATCATCTGGTCTAAAAACCCTGTCTCAAAGCTCATGAAAGCAAGAGAGGAATTAACACCCTGCATGAGCTGAAAGCCTCTACTTTCCGCCCCAAGCTTCCTGCTTCAGTAGACAAGGAGAAAGAAATCCAGGCACACTCATTCAGGCGGTGTGGTACATTGTTCAATCCAAATGAAAGGTTCATATTCTTGTGCGTATCTTGGAAGCTAAGAGTTTTAATTTATTAAGGAACACGACATTTCCTAAAAGAGGACTAATATTTTGCTTTGGTGATTTCATGGCATTATCTCCCTGATGTGAAAAGGTACAAATTCCCACCCTTCGTCTGTCCATCATTTCTGTCAGAATGCTTCCAGAGCTAACATCTCACAGCTAACACTGAAGATGTCAAGCATCTTTGTTTTGTTTTGTTTTGTTTTGTTTTGTTTTGTTTTGGTGTTATTTTTCGAGACATAGTTTCTCTTTGTAATAGTCCTGGCTGTCCTAGAATTTACTCTGTAGATCAGGCTGGCCTCGAACTCACAGAGATCCGCCTACCTATGCCTACCAAGTGCTGGGATTAAAGGTGTGCTCCATCACTGCCCAGCAATGTCAAGCATTAATAGACTAAAGAAAAAAAAAAAATCAGTGAACTGTGCATTCCCACCTTTACTCCCTAGTCTCTAGTCCTGGCAGACTCCAAGCTAACTCTGTGGTTAGAACAAATCCTTAACCTTAACCTCAGTTACATACTGTTCTGTACTAAGCATATTCTAGTATCAAATAAGTTTGATTTGTTAAGAATATTTAAGTAAGCTCTCAAGGGAGCAAGTGAGTCTACACTTCAAAAGAATTTTCATTTTTAGGAAAGAGTTTATTTTCAAATTGGACTTTACATTACTGGCATAAGCAGGTACTACTGAAAGCTAGAGGTAGGGTTAAAGCAGTGTACACTTTTAAGAGGGGTTCCTTAATACTTTTTGTTCTCCAAGTGGCCTTGAGAACTCTGAGGAGAAATCCTGCTCTTTGCTGTGGTCAGGGACAGTTCCCTAACAAGAACAAGCTACAACTCTTACTAGAGGCCTGGGGTGACCTGGGGTCTGGTCATTCCTAGGTTTTTTTCCCCTTCTTCCTCACATGGTCCTCCAAGTTCCAGAGCAGCTAGATTCTATCTACAGCATAGATTCACCTGTGGCTTTTTCCTCCAATTCTGAGTATAACGTCAGTGCTCTTAACAACAGAACATGAGCTGGAGGGGGAGTGTCTGGGGCTTGTTGCTAAGGCAGCTAGTGAAAAACAGTTTGCTGCCAGAATGACAAAAAGCTTCTGGAAAAAGCATGTTGCAACAGAAAAGATTTGTAACTCCTAGAAAGCCTTCCCTCTGGCTGGCCTGTGGAGCTGTAGACTGTCCCTGCAGCACTGTGCACTTCGAGAGGGAGAAAGGGAAAGGTTAAACACTTTGCACAGTGAGCCAAAGCAGAGGCTACCAGCTCAGAGAGCAGCCAGGCCCCTGGCCTCAGGCCCTGTGGAGGAAGGAGTCATGCACCTGCGTCTAAGACACTCAACCTGAAGGGCAAACAAAACAAGAGGACATCTTGTTTAGAAGCCAGTAGAAGGAGGGAGTTGATGGGTGAAATAATAACCCATCGTTCCCCAAACAGAAAGCCACCAACACAGATAGAAGTATCTGCTGTTTCTCATAAAAAGCACAAGTGAATTTTGAGCAATAAGTTTCCCTGTCCCTCAAATATTCAGAGCCAAACACTGCCATTTGCCTTCAACTTATAAAACTGTACTTGGAATTATCATCCCCCTAACTAATTGTAGTGTTTATATAAATCATGTAAAATTATATAAGGCGTGAAGTTATTTAGTTCATTTAAATGTTCTGCTTCTGTATTTAAGCTCTTAAAGGTACCCTGAGTAAATCTGTCATTAATCAAGATCCACCTTGATTAGTAAAAAAAATTGTACTAAGCCCTGTGAGGAATGAGCTGAAAGACAGGACAAAAGCCTTGATCTCGGGACATTTACACTAAGCCTCAGGCAAGAACAGAAACACTGTGTAACTCTGAGCAGACAGACCCAGTGAAAACCTGGGTTAACTTCTTCATTTATCCACCCCCCACCCAGGGGGAGTGCAATCTTTTAATCCCAGCACTCGGGAGGCAGAGGCAGGAGGATCTCTGTGAGTTTGAGGCCAGCCTGCGCTACAGAGTGAGTTGCAGGACAGCCAGGGCTAGACAGAGAGACCCTGTCTTGGGGAAAAAAAAAAAAAAAAAGGTTCTTCATTTATCTTGGGCTCCACACTGTGGGCAGCTGTGGAGAGAAGGACTGAGCACTCAGTACCTACTCACTCACATACACAGCGTCATCTGCAAACATGGGCTCTCAGAGTGTGGGCTTTCAAAGTCCTACTGGTAAAGCTCACTACACTTATTTCAAAGACCCAAACCAAACAGACATGGCAAAGGAGAACGGATTCCCGCTGTCCCACCCCCAGTGATCAACAGCCTATGCAAATTGCTGTGGATATCGCTCTGTGTAAATAAAGTTCTGACTGGCCACTGGCCAATCAGAACTTTATTTACACAGAGCGATATCCACAGCACTTCCCCTTTTCTTTTTTTTAAGGAAGGTTTTAACTTTTACATAGTACAATTACATATAACAAAACAATTATCAAGCAAGAATTATAGTTACAATATTAAAGAAGATATCCTATCACGCCCACATTCCCAAAATTATCAAGCCGGCTTTGGAGATGGAATTGGCTCACTCCTTCTCTAAACCCAGACATATTGCTAAAAAAAAAGGTTAAGAGATTCTTGTGTCCCAAATCAAAAGAGCCCTCTGGTGTGGGACAGAGAAAAACCAATATTTTTCTTTAAAACAGTTTAATTATAAATGAGATCTCTTTCTAAAGAAAAAAAGGGGATATGATACAGATATAATAGGATAAAAGGGTAGATTAAGGAACTTACTTCTAAAGAGCAACAACTTGTTTAAAATGTTTTACATTGGTATAGATTTTAGTCTATTGATACAAACTTAAAGTTAATTTTGTTATACTATATATATATATATATATATTTCTACCCCTGTTTAAGGTATTGTGTTTGTATAGCTCATTTAAAATTGTAATGGATAATTAAAAATAGATTAATAATTAATCATCTGTGATAATCATACTCATAGCCATGTTAGTTAAGTATTCTGGGTATACATAGAGATATTTCAGATAGATAGGTAATCTTCAAATACTTCAAAGACCTTCAGAATATGGCATATAAAATATTTTTAAAATTTAGACTTTCTGGACAGTGAGACATGTCTGCGCCTGGCTGCACCGATTTACTTCAGAGAGGAGGATGGGCATTGAAGACACTTCATATGGAGTTTATCTTCACCTTGGCAAAAATAGCCATTTGGGCAAGAAACTGTTCTTGCCTGGACTGTTCGATCACCTGGACATGCAGGACCCATAGAAAGGTGACCACTGAACTTTGCTTTCAAAATGGTCCTTCAGGTTCCTGCTTCACAGAGGAAACGGCCAGACATTCTACAGGACACTGAGAGAAGTGACCGAGAGACTCTAGCCCTGTGGGCTGAAGACAAGTGCCCCAACTCTAGGAACATTAGGTGACTGTCTAGGCTGCCAGCTGTCTCTGTCTACTCTTGCAAGGCTCCTGAAAAATGCTTACATCCTTCTCCCGGTTCTCAGGTAATATTATATCCTTCTGAGGTCTTTGATGTGGTTGAAGACTAGATAGTTATAATTTCCTCAGTTATGATACAAGATAAGTTAGATATAAAACTTTAGATTCACAAATATAAGATAGATAGGATATCTTCTTTAATATTGTAACTATAATTCTTGCTTGATAATTGTTTTGTTATATGTAATTGTACTATGTAAAAGTTAAAACCTTCCTTAAAAAAAAGAAAAGGGCAAGTGCTGTGGATATCACTCTGTGTAAATAAAGTTCTGATTGGCCAGTGGCCAGGCAGGAAGTATAGGCGGGACAAGAGAAGAGAATTCTGGGAAGTAAAAGGCTGGAGGGAGACACCGCCAGCCGCCGCCAGGAGAAGCAACATGTAAAGACACTGGTAAGCCACACGCCATGTGGCAAAGTACAGATTAACAGAAATAGGTTAATTTAAGATAAAAGAAGTAGATAACAAGCAGCCTGCCACAGCCATACAGTTTGTAAACAATGTAAGTTTCCATGTGCTTTCTTGTTTGGGTCTGAGCGACTGTGGGACTGGCGGGTAAGAGAGATTTGTCCTGACTGTGGGCCAGGCAGGAAAACTCTTAACTACAGCAAATGATATTCTGAGAACCTGCTATGTACCTGCTTGCTACCCCTAGTCTAGGTAGTACAGGTAAAATCCCTCCTCATGAACTTACATTTAGAGTCAAAAGAGGGATAACATGTTTAAAATAAACCTATGATCCATTGTTTACAAGATAAACTACTCCTCACAGACCCTCAGACAGACAAGCAGTGCTAACCCACTGGCTGGGAATGGCAGCTGATTCCAGTGGGAGGACATAGCAGCTCTGTCCCACATAAAGGAGTCTGAGGACAGGGCCAGTACACCATCCCAGATACTCAGTGGGACAACAGAAAAAAACCACCATAGAGGCTTCTTACAACTTAGAGGAACCAATTTGAATTTCACTGGGAAAAAAGCCCAAAAAAACCCATGTATTTCATGGTTTAGTTTTCATTTCTTCAGATTGTAATATTCAAAAGATTAAAAGGAGGAAGTGGGGATGGTATAGATAAAGTAAAATGAACCCTGAGAAACAAGCAGGAAAGAAAGGAGGGGACAGGGATGGGGGAGATACCCTGGAGTGAGCCAATCCCTGCGCTCTGGGTGCTGCTCACGTCCACCAGAGTTCAACCTCTGCATCTTACAGTAACTTTCCCTAGTCCAACACGCTCGGGATGGGGGAGAGAACTTCCTAGCTTCATCTTGGCAACAGCTGCACTGTCTTCCCCAGTTCACCCAACAGGCGTGAACTTCCACCAGCACAGACAAATAAGCCGAATGCAAGTGTGCACAAGAGAGTCTGCGAAAACTCACTTCGTGACTATGACCTCGAAAACAAACCTGCTGGGCGGAGTCCCGGATCACAGTGGGAAAACATTCCTTTCTCCCTTAACTAGGGTGGGCACAAACCATTCACTGCAACAAAACTTTAAGGACAGAATAAATTTTTTTTCCCTTCTTCTTTTAGAACAGGTGAATGAACAGAAAGGAAGAGGGGTAAAAAGGAAGAGAAGACTTTGGGGTCATGGGTGTGATCACAGTGTGTTCTGTGCATGTATGCATAACCACGGTTAGGCAGAGTGGCTCATGGCTGTCATCCCAGCACCCAGGAGCCTGAGGGACCATGACTGCTACAAGTTTAATGCCAGCTTGGGCTGCTGAGAGACACCAAGTCTCAAAAACAACAAACTAAATTTCACAAGGCTATTAGTTTGTGCAGTTATATATGCTAGTTGTGAAAGGTTTAAACAAGAAAGCAGTTTGGCTCTCCAAAGAAACACTTAAGATTCCTAAGAAGGTGAACACTGGCTACCCCAAGAAATGCAATGGTGCCTGGCCATGGCAGTCTCAAAGTGTCAGAAACTGAGAGCGCCAGAGTGCAGGGACGGAAGACGTCGGCCTCTGCTCCACTCTGCTGAGAGGTGGCACAAGAACTCAGGTCTCAGCTGACGCTCTGAACACACCTCACGTGCAGCCTCTCACAGTCCATGCAGATACGCAGCCAATCCTAACACATGTTCAGACGTGTTATCCCATAATGTAGACAGTACTAAATACCATAGCAACAGTCTTCTCTTCAGACTGGAGATGTTGAAGCTTGGCAGCCTGTAACCCCCAGCCTTGTGTCCTTTACACCTACCTAAAGGAACCTGTGTTCCAGGCAACAGACCCTCAGAACACTAAATGTACTGGGGGAGAGGGAGACAAGCTGAACTCCCAAAGCCCCACATATTCTATCTAATATCCCTAGAGTAGTCATCACTGTTCACAGAAAACTTCAGGGACCTTCCTTTTGCCTTGGGGAAATCTGGTACCTCTACTCAGAATGGAAAGGGAAAGGGGAGGAGCAATGGGGAAAAGCTAGCCAGCAATTCAACTAGCATGCAATTCAAGTAGCCGTCTAATTATGTACAGCTCTCAACAAGAGGCAGAATAGGAAAGTAAATAAAAACAATACTAGAGAAAATGAGGATAGTCACCATCTACACACAGGAAATGCAAACCCTCGCAGGAGACACACAAGGACAAGCCACAGTGAGCATGAATGCATACAGTGCACCCCTCAGGGCTGCTACAGGGCTGCTGTGTGACCAATTTTGCCCCAGAAGCCTATATTCCAATTTCCAAACAACAAGGCAGATTACGGCCCTAATTTCAATGCTACAGCTAGGAGAGACTTAGTCAAGAACGTGAACTCAAGCAAAGCAGGAACAGGAGGATGCTCCACCTGGCACTATCCGGTCTACAAGGGCTGCCTGCAGCAGGAGCTAAGCTGACTGAGATTCAAGTGGGCCTGTCTTTCTGGTCAACTTAACAAAGCCTGTCTTTGCTGGTGCACACACACCCATGGTGCTGTGAATCCTATGCTGACATTCAATCTGAAGTCTGTCCCGCATCTGCATCTCCTGTGGATTAGAAAGCAGCTTGGGAAGTGGAATAGTTAAGCAAGGATTTTCTCCCTTCCCAAAATGTCTTCAGAGTTCAGCCATGCATGCCCTGGGCTTTCCAGGCACAGCCTCAGTGCTAAGTCGGTGGTCAGAGAGAACCCCAAGCTTACACTTGTTTCACAGACTCAAGGAAAGAAACATTTGGGGATATAATGCACACAGAGTAACGTGCTCTTGTAAAAGATTTTTTTGTTTTGTTTTTTCATTAACAAGAAGATTCTGTCCTATTTCTAGAAGCTACTGCTACCCCTCTGGTCCTTGGCCTCTTCAAGCAAACCAACGCTGCCTTTACTATTTGCTCCTCTTTAATTTTAAAAATAATATTAGCTGTGCACATAGTTAAAAGTCAAATTGCCTGTAAGGCTTGCTATGACAATCTTCCATGCCCCATTTCCTCCCCTCCCCAGAGGAACCACTGTTATCTGTTTTAATTCATTATTTTAGGATCTCTCTTGCATCTATAATCAACATGCATCTTCTGGTGTAGGCTTTACCGACCAACGCTACTGCTACCAGACAAGGACTTAGTTTCCCCTTTCAACTGTGCCACTCCCACCCCCAATGTGGACTGTAACTATGGGCTGGATCGATACTTACTGTTTACATTAGGACTGTGTAAATGTTATTCACACCCAACTCCTACTCGGGGTTTTCCCAGTTAGAAATGGCATTGGGTTGTTTTGTTTTCTTTTGTTTGAGATAGAGCCTAACTCTGTAGCTCAGGCTGGCCTCAAACTCAAAGGAAACCTGTCTATTGGAGTTTATCAAACACTAGGGTTACAGACATCTGCTACCATGAGACCAGGGCTCAAGAGACTTTTGTTTTGCTTACTTTTAGGAATTCCTTACTAAACCCTTCCTTCCAGTAACTGTCCCTCAACTGACACGCTGCTCTCAAAGCATTTGGACACAGCATGCATCTCTGGTCATTTCTCTTTTCCAGTTGTCTTCTGAGGCCTCCTGAGCAGCTTCAGCCAAGCCCAACTGCCCTCACTCTCTCTAACCTCATCCACTCCAGGACTGCTTTTCTTTCTCCCCTCCTGTCTGCCCTTTGGTGTCAACTTTGGTGGAGTGTGCTTACTGAAAGCTTCCTGAGCAATGGTTCCTGGGAGGTGAAATGTTACAGACTTTGAGCAAACCTTTAGTACAATCTTCCTACTCAACTGGCATTTTATCTGGGTGTGGAACTTTAAACTACCAATTGTTTTCCTTGAGAGCTTTCAGTAGAGTACTGTCAGTCAACTGGTTTGCTACCAAACAGCCATTATACTATCTGAACTGGATTCTCTTTTTCTTTTTCTTCTTTAAAACCAAGACCTGCTCTAGAAGCATGTGGGTCATCTATAGATGTGCGTTTTCAGGAATTAGGTGAAGATATGTCTTGGGGTGGGTTTTGCCATCTGAGAACCCATATAATTCAGTCTGAGTGAAATGTCTTGAAGCGTTAGTACTAACTTCTTCCCCTGAACTTTTTCTCAATGACATTTGAAGTTCCATTGTAGAAACCTCTGAACCTTGACCTCTATTTTTATGCCTTCTTTTCAGTCATCTTTTCTTCATTTTGGTTTTCTATCTGGGAGAGTTCAACTTCACTGCCTAGGCCGCACACTGACTTTCCACGTCTGCTTTAAAACATTAAAGCTCTAATTACACTTCCTATTCTCTAACTGTCCCTTCTAATGGCATCCTGTCCTTGGAATAAAACTGCCATGTGTACTTTACTCTCTTTAAAGATGGCAATGGCTTGTGAAGTTTTAATTTCCCTCTGTACGGTTTTCCTGTCTGTTTTAAGTTTCCTGATGTCTCACTGTCAACCACATTGTGAAAAGGGAATTAGGCACACACTAGGAAACCTGGAGATGCAGCGAGGGAGCTTTGGCTTCACGAGGTTCCCTTAGAGGCCGGCCGTCAAAGAAAGCACACTTTCAGACTCCTCAGCTCATGCCTCTTGGGCTGGCCAGATTAGCTAGGGAGACATTTCTAACTCCCTTGTAGAAGGAAGATAAGGACCTGGCTTCTAGTGTTCTAGAAGCAAGTAATAAAACAAGACCAGAAACACACACACACACACAGAGAGAGAGAGAGAGAGAGAGAGAGAGAGAGAGAGAGAGAGAGAGAGAGAGAGAATTATAACCTCAACTAAGCTGTGTCCCCCACTTGACTTACTAGCCCATCTTACCCTCATCAGTTAAACCCCCAGTTCCACTCTGGCTGGGGAGAGCCAGTCAAGTCCACTCGGTGACTACAAGGTCTCCTCAGGCAATCCTCCTCCTTCTCTAGTCATCTCCTGCCTGGTTTCCGGTCAGCCCTGTGCGGGGGCCTGGTACCCTTCTCTGAGGACTCAACGGCTTTGGGCTCTATTTTCTTGAGCCTCTTCAGTCATTAAGCACCTGTTCATCGGCTTCACACTTCCTCCTCTCATTTTCCTTAGAATTAAGGGTTTATTCCTAAACAAAATCCCTCTGCTCTTGTTTTGTTGGAAGTTTTATTCTGAAGGGTGTGAGAACCAATGTGTGTTCACTTTGTTACCACCACCTGAAGTTCATAAGGGAATGCCCAGCTCTTTAGATATTCTGGTGAAGACTAAGGTCCAAGCAAGGGCTTCTGCTGGCCTTCATGCTGTGTGGCCACTCGAAAACTGGTAGGTAGGCCCGTAATAACCATTTTGCCCCATTTCCATCCCGACTCAGCCTTAGGGCTGCAATTCTATTCCTCACCTCACAATAACAGCATTACCCGCAGCAGCTGCTCCCCCGTCCCTCTTGACCCATTCCTCCTACCAGGTCCTCAAACGCTTGTCTCAGCCAAATCAGCTATCCCACCTCCTAGGCTGCTATTTTCACCAATTAAATGTCCAAACAAGGCTATGTCCAGACAGTCTTACAAATTATCACCATTCTGCAGAAAGATTCAAATGTCTGACTAGTTTTGTTAGCTTCAGTTTCTCTCCCTCCAGTAGAAAGGGGGACGTGTTCATTCCCACCGAGTAAAGATAAAGTAATTCAGCTCATCGTCACACTGAAACAGCTGCACACACCACCCTGGCCGCTCTGTTTATCTTGATAACTGTGGAAAACACCATCTCCTCCCCTTCCCGCTTTCCAGAACAATCACCAGCTCCACATGCAGATGGGCTGATTTCCACCCTCTGGAGTGCAGACCCGTCTGGGGTTCTTCCTGCACGTCCGCCATACACCCTTCTTTTGCTGCTGCTGCTGCTGCTGCTGCTGCTGCTGCTGCTGCTGCTGCTTCAGACAACAGCTGCTGCAGGGACCTGACAGAGTCAGCTGTGGGTCCTCTGGATGCTCCTGAACAGCCCAGCTCGGCCAGCTGCACCTGAGTAGAGCCATGCGAAGGAAGTGGCCAAGGTGGAGGAAGTGCACCAAGGTACCCTCTTTGATTTGTAGCTGCCGCAGGAGGGACAGAAGGCTGGGGAGGCAGCAAAAACATCTGGACCTTCCGGACTGCCAAGGGCTCTAAGTGGGACACTGGAAGAGCCAGAGGGGTGGGGAGTGTCAGCAGGGCCCATTTGCTTTTACTGCTTGTCTCTGGAAGCCCCAGGGACCCTTCAGGTTGGCTGACTGTCTTCCTGGACCAGTTACTGACTTAGATAGGAGTAAAGAAAGAGAAAATGTTTCGTTCTTGTCACTCGGTCTAGCCAGTAGAGTCCAGTTAAACACAATGGCAGCCTATCCTTGTCTGTCCAGGACTGGTCTGGTTTTAACACATCAAGTCTCACATCTCAGGACACTGCTCAGTCTCAGGAAACCCAGTTCACCCAGGCCACCAGCAGTCATTTCCACCCTGAAAACCACTCAGCACCTTCACCTTTCAGGCCCATCCCTGCCCCACAGCTGTACCCCACACAGTCTAACACACAGGGCATTAAAAGGCCAGCTTGTGCCTGACTTGAAGCAGAAAGCAAGACTATGTCATTTGGGCATACCCAGTTTCTTTTCTAGAGTCCCTGTCACAAGTACAAGGCATCTGCCCACAAATCTGAATCAAAATGACCATGGCAGACAATGAAAATGCAGCTTGTCTTGGTGCCCAGGGAAACAGCCCTCCCTCAATAATTTCAATGCTAAATCTTGGAAGAAAGAAGCCAGAGAAAACTCAATTACCTAGGGATGGATAATTACGTGCAGATCACTCTGGTTGGCTTAGCCCTCCCCTGCTCTGGCCAGCATCAGGCCACTTCACTGCTGAGTTTATCAAGGCAGTGGGAAAAAAACAACTTCTTCATTTTAAAGCAGCTTCCTCAGGAAGGATGCTCAAGGTGCGGGCTCACAAGACTACACATTGGAAGAGATGATGGGGCAAGGAGGCTTATTTTAATCACTTACCCCTTCTAATTCTCAATGGAATAAACAGCTGAGCCTGTGCTTGCACTACAGGACTAGGAAAATTATAAGTGTCAGAGAACTGATGATGAAACTATACAAGATCCCAGCTTTTAAAGTATTATTTCAACAGTCACAGAGACAACGGTAACACTAGCAATTAACAAAAGAATAAATGTGAATGTTTATATATTATTCTTTAACTTTCTTATAGCTTACATCAAGGAAGTCCATTAATTCAGAATGTGAAGTATCAATTTTATAAAGACACTTGAATGAGCAACTCAGATTTGGCTTATTCATTTGCCTTCTGGAAGCTTGTTTCCTCATCTGTAGAGAGGAAAGTAATCGTATCTAATATAAGAGAATTTACAGGAACCAGGCACACAGTGTGTTCAGTAAGGGGCAGGTTGGGAGGTGGGGGTGAGGGAAGGATACTCTTAAGTGCTCAAAAACATGAAATGAGTGCATTTCCCACAGTTTACTAGGCATTTCTATTGGGCAACTACCATATACTGAGCCCTTTTAGACATTAGATGAGGAAACAAATGTGAACAAGTCAATTCCTAAAAGGCCCACTGTTTTCATATAGACAGGAACTTCAATACCAATTAATAAATATCCTGCAAACACTACACTAGCAGCATGGTGGCATACAGCAATGGCACCTTACTCAGACAGGGACAACCAAGAAATGCTTTCTAGATGTGGTTGCTGAGGACCAAGAGATGAGAAGGAAGAGGTTAAAGGAAGTCAGAAAGGAAAATCAAGGCAGAAGAGTAGCATGTGCAGAGTCTGGGGGCGAGAAAGACCGGACAGAGCAGCAGAGCTGAGGCTGAACTGAATGGGAACAGCCATGGTGGAAACACAGTCCGGCCGTAAGAACAAGTGGAAGGGAGGCTGAAGGCTAGAGGGGCTGTCAGAGAGCAAAAGTTACTAGTAGGCAGAAGTGACTTGAATGATTTCAAAGGCTGCAAGGTAAGTGGGAGCAGAGAGGTGGAGACTGCTGCTTCCTGTTTACATATGGGGAAATGGGGTCTGTCTTCATGGTAACCCTCTCTTAGTTAAGGTCTTCTCCAGTGCTCCAGAACCTATGTAGGTGCAAATGGTGTGAGAATCGGCTCTTGAATCAGATTCCAAGTCAGACTTATTTGGGGAACTTTGGAAACACACACTATTCTTACAGAGTGATTTAAGTGACATGAAGCAACGTGTCTACTGTGTGGATCAGCTTGGGAACCATTAGTCTAAATCAGAGGTTCTCAACCTGTGGGTTGCAACCCCTTTGCCTAAGATCACTGGGCAACAAAGATATTTACATGAAACTACTATTCTTAAAATAATATAGATTATGTCTAAGGAACTAGGGACAAAAACTATCCAATTGGTATAGAGTTTTAAACTTTCTGTTTAAGGTTTAACTCAAATCAATCTCAATTAGGCAGTGTTTTCTTTGTCAAAAATCCTTTTTGTAGGCTGAGTGTGGTAGTGAATGCCTTTGATCTCAGCTAAGGCAAGTGAAACTCTATGAGTCCAAGGCTAGTCTGGTCTACATGTAGTTGAGTTCCAGGCCAGCCAAAGCTACACAGTGAGACCTTTCTCAAAACAATAACAAAAGCTAAATCCTTTTTGTAAGGCAGCCACATGCTGGTGGGATAATAGCATGATCCAAAGGCGCAGGAGCGAAGCTGAAGAATCTGATGATATAGCAGAAGAAAGAAAAACCACTAGCGAGGTTTCTAAGTGACAACCGTCAGCAGGTTGGAGATTACTTAAAATACAATAGAATCAAATATCCGTAGAATGATGGAAGGGCTCCTCAAATATCAGCACCAAAGAGAAAAAGTCCCCTTCTCAAAGGATATGATTGGAATCTGGCTTTCATGATAGTCTCAGAAAGAGTGTCCCAGAAATGACAGACCAAAAGGAAAATGAAGGGATTTCTTGTTGAACTTTATGGTGCTACAGATTGGGCCTAGGGTGTTATACATGCTAGGCAAACACTTTAACACTGGCCTACACACTCAGATTTTGAAGGAAAAAGACACTGAAATCACCACTGTCTTGACTATTATGATAAGAAGGAATACATGGTCTATTTCCATAGGGTCCATCAATATATACTCTTTAAGAATACACTGTATTTCGGGAGCTGGGAAGATGATTGCATGGGTAAAGTGTTTGCTATGCCAGCATGAGGGTGTAGGTTTATATCCCTAGAACATATATAAAAATCAGACATGTTGTCATACCTATAAACCCAGTGCAGGGTGCTGTGGTAGGTGAATTACTGTGATCTTACTGGCTAGCCAGTTTAGCGTAGGTAGCAAGCTCAAGGTTTAGTGAGAGATACTGTGTAAAGGAAGGGGGTGGGGGGAGTGGGGGAACAATAAAAGAAGGTAACCAGAGTCAAAGTTTGACCTCTATACAAATAAGCATACCCTCACCCACAGATGCACAAATTTGACTGTGCGTGTTTGCATATACACACACCTCAATACCAAAACGAAGTCTAACTCAAAAACAAAACAAAACAAACAAAAGAACAAAAAAAACCTGTGCTTTATATACAATATATATATAAAGTGTGTGTAGTTACCACAATACCCTGGTAAAAACAAAACAAAACAAAAACAAACAAACAAAAAATAGAATTATATATGCAAACAGACAGGTACAAAGAAAATACAAAATGGCTTGAGAGGTATATTACTAGGAATAATAGAAAGAAATTAAGAAAGTGAAATTAGGTTACATATCAGACACTCTCAGCATGATTTTTACTGCGGTGTGAAAGCATCTTCTGGAATAATAATGCTAATTTTAAATGCCCTCTTAATAAAATGTTCAGGTTTCTATAGCCTATTAGGCAGCAATTAAAGTCTCATGTGCTCTGCCACCCCTTCCTTAGGGCTGCCACAGTACAGCTGTCACAGAAAATGACGCCTAGGAGTTCTGGGCACTCAGGGGTTACATGGGCCAGGTAAAAGATGGAAGGCCCATCATTCAAGTCATTTAAAATTGGACACAACATTAGGGAAAAGGCAATGGAGCTGAGTGGGATGAACTAGAGAAACTAATGTAGCATTAAAAAAAAATCACATTCGTTGGTGCCAAGGGACATTTGGAGGACATTGTTTTTAAATTTGTGGTTTGTTTCAAAGGAACTGAGTGTCAACTGTCCTTGATCTTGGGGCTGACTATACACACAGACATCCCCTCCTAGAAATGTAGAGAGAAGCACCAAGCCGACAGGGGCTGCTTAAATGATCAGCTCACAAATGATTTCCTTCGCTTCCTTTGGCTCAGTGATGATGATGTCATCATGCATCTGTGGGCTGTCATTTTATATGGACATAAAAACAGGCAGAAAATACATTAAAGTGATATGTAATTTTCCATGCAAGTGCTTTCAGACTAATGAGAGTTATGGTTTACGATTAAGTGGAAATTGGTTATTTGCTTTAAATATTTATGATAAAAGTATTTAGAATTAACACTTAGGCAATTCAATCCACAAGCTAAAAAAAAAAAAAAAAAAGGCCATCCTCCCTGGCTGACATTGGCAACTAATGTGCAATGGCACATGTTACCTAGGAGGCAATAAATCACACCCCCAAATAATGGTCAATGGGTTTCTGCCTAGTTCTGCTGTCAAACTGAGGTAATCCTGGGGAAATACCTTCTTTTCTCACTTGTTTTCTTTTATTGAAGATCTTTTGTTCTTACACTATATTGATTATGATTTCCCCTCCCCACGCCTCCCAGTTGTTCATCATCTCCCCACTCCATCCTCTCACCCTTTCTTGCCTCTCCTTAGAAAACACATAGGGATCAAGGAGGAATCATAAAATTCAGCAAGGCAAAACAAAAACAAACCAGAATAGGTCAAAACAAGCAAAGAAGAAGAAGAACCAAAGCAAAAACAGACTAAACACGCATAGATGCAGAGACAAATGCATTCTATACACAGGAATTCCACAAAAATACAAACTGAGAAGCCGAAATATATAAGCAAAGGACCTGAAAGGCTAAGAGAGAGAGAGAGCGCGAGCGAGCTGACTTAACATTATGAGACAAAGATCCTCCAAAGATGCTGTTGAGTTCACTTTGTGTTGGCTACCTTCCGCTTGGCTTGGAGCCTGGCCTTAAGATTATTTGTTTCCCCAGTGAGATTCCCTTGAAGAAAACTACATTTTCATTTGCAAGTGACTATCAACTGGAGACAGCATCTATGTTAGGAGTGGGGGCATGTGCCTATTTCTCCTTTCAGTTCTAAGACTCCATCTGGTGCAGATCTGTGCAAGCCCTAGCATGATGCCACAGTCTCTGTGAGTTCATATGTCCTACACTAGCCCTGTTGTGCCTAGAAGGCCTTGATTCTTTGGTGTCCTCCATCCTCTCTGGCTCTTACATTTTTTCTGCGCCCTCTTTTGCAGTTCTTGGAGCCCTGAGGGGAGGAATTTGATGGCCACATCCATTTTAGGGTTTAGCATTTCAAGGACTCTCACTCTCTGAAGATTGTCTGGCTGTGGGTCTCTATTTGTTCTCATCTACTACAGGAGGAGGCTTCCCTGATGATGGCTGAGCAAAGCACAGATCAACAAGTACAGCAGAATGTCATTAGGAATCATTTTATTGCTATATTCTTTCAGCAGAACTGTAGTATTTGGTTTTCCCCTAAGTCCTTGGTCTATCTAGTCTCAGATTCTTGACCACCCAAGCAGTGTTGGGTATGGGTTCCATCTCACAGGGTGGCCTTAAATCAGCTTTAGGGAGCCGGGCGGTGGTGGCGCACGCCTGTAATCCCAGCACTCGGGAGGCAGAGGCAGGTAGATCTCTGTGAGTTCGAGGCCAGCCTGGTCTACAAAGCAAGTTCCAGGACAGCCTCCAAAGCTACACAGAGAAACCCTGTCTCGGGGGAAAAAAAAAAAAAGCTATAGGTTGTTTACTCCACAAACTTTGTACCACTATTGTACCAGTGCATCTTATAGGCAGGTCACCATTGTAGATCAAAGGGTTTGTGGTTGGGTTTACCTTTCTCCTTTGGTAGTAGATCCAATAGAGGGCTAATATCCAAAATATATAAACTCAAAAAAAGTGAATATCAAGGAAACAGTCCAACTAAAATTGGAGTACAGATCTAAACAGAGAATTCTAAAAAGAGGAAACTCAAATGGCTGAGAAGCATGTAAACATTCAACATCTTTAGGCATTAGGGAATGCAGATCAAAACTACTTTGAGTTTTAATCTTACAGTAGTCACAATGGCTAAGATCAATAACACAAGTAACAGCTTGTAGAACAGGCCCATGGGGTTGAGGAAATTGGCTAAAACCAGTTACCAAGGCATGTACATAACACTCTTCCTTATGAGCCAACCTGGATTCTGCCTGAGGGCCTAGCAACAGGCACTGTCAGAGGTCCTGATCATGCCTAGCTAATGAGGGGCGACCACACAATGTCATCAGATGGGGACACGACCTAGCTGCTGGAAGAAGGGTATATAAGATCTTCCCCGTTACTGAATAAATGAGTCTGCTGTTTGCCTTTCATGTGACTCCCAGTATCTATGTGGTTGACACCACGCCTTCTCACCTGCTTACCTGAGGGAGCTGTTAGGACCTAGCAACAGCAGCTCATGTTGGCAAGGATGTGGAGTAAGGGGAACACTCACCCACTGCTGGTGGGAGTGCAAACTTGTAGAGAAATCAGTGTGGCAGTTCCTCATAAAGATGAGAATCAATCTATCTCAAGATCTAGCAGTACTACTCTTGGGCATATACATCCTACTACAAAGACTCTTGCTCAACCATTGTCATTACTACTCTATTTATAAAAGCCAGAAATTGGATGCTTTTTTTTTGTTTAAGATTTATTTATTAAGTATACAGTATTCTGCCTGCAGGTATGCCTGCAAGTCAGAAGAGGGCACCAGATTTCATTATGGGTGGTTGTGAGCCACCATGTGGTTGCTGGGAATTGAACTCAGGACCTCTGGAAGAACAGCCAGTGCTCTTAACCTCTGAGCCATCTCTCCAGCCCAATAGCCAGAAATTGGAAATAAACTTGACATCCATCAATGGATGAATGAACAAAGAAAACATGGTACATTTGCACAATGGAATATAACTCAGCTATTAAAAAATGTATTCATGAAATTTGCAGGTAAATAAATAGAACTAGAAAAAAATAATCCTGAGTGAGGCAACTAAGACCTGAAAGAAAATATTGTATGCATTCAATTAGATGTGGATGTTAGCTGTTAAGTCACTGATAAGCAAGCTACAATCCATATAACCAGAGGTTAGGTAGAGAGTAAGGGACTGTGGGGTGGGTCTCCCTAGGAAAGAGAAATAGATTGTTATGAATGAATGGGGGTAGAGGAGGATTGGAATGGGAGGATTAAAGAGGGGGAAGGAAGAGGGAGTTACGGGATGGATTACAGGGAGGGACAGCTAAAATTATGGGCCTTTGAGGAGTCATATGAAAACCTAATACAGTAGAAGCCTCCTAAAATATATAAATATATAAAGGCAATCTAAACAAAATTCCCAAAGAATGGGAAGAGACAGAACCCCAAATGGACATCTCTCATCACAAAAAGAAGTTTCTAGTACTGGCAATAGGTTACATTTAATTAAGTTCTTGGCCAAATGGGTCCCATGGGAACCCCCAAATAACCCAGGCAATTTCTAAGGCTATTGGTGGCTTTCTACAAACTGACAGCAGGTCCTATTGTTAAGACAACACATACACAATTCACTTAACATGAAAAAGTCGAGCTGGTACCTACCTAGAGGCTTCATTTCCCTGGAATAGGGGTCATGGTACAGGAAATACTTTTATTAACCCTATTAATTTTTAGCTTGCCCAATAGGATAACATGGAAAATACTGACATATCATGGGCTAAAGAAAATCTAAAGCAAATAGATAGATGAATATATCTATATCCTGCTAAAATATTATCAGCCAAGTACTGGTTTATATAAATGAATTGCAGCCTAGAACATGGGAATGTTACAACAGAGGCAATTTCAAAGCAATATGGGGAAAACTATTAATTACCAGTGACCAAGGTGTATCCAGGACTTGGCTAAACTGTACCAAGTTCAACACCAAAGCTAATATAGAATGGCTCATAACAATCTGATAATCACAGCAAGTATTTAAAAATTTATTGAATATTAGTCTATACCAGTACTATGTTAACATCATTAAACCCTCCCAACTCACAGGCAGTTACTATTACTATCTCTGTTTTATAGATGGGCAAACTGGGGCATAACCATGGGGGTCTTACTTTTCTAAGTTCACAGGCTCAAGAATGGACAGCTATATTATATGTTCAGCCTAATAGATAGGCTACTTCTCCTAACAGTGTAGCAGCTTTGCCCCACACAAGACAGCAAGTGCCAGGGAGTTGTTTTTTTTTTTTTTCTTCTTGAAGCGGGGTTTTACTATGGTAGCAAGGTACTCTTGAAATGCATGAGCTCAAGTAATTTCCCAACAGTCTGTAGAACAGCTGAGACTAAAAAGCACAGCTCCCCACGTCTGCCCTGTTTTTAAACTTAAACTTAAATCTGACTATAAATTGCTGACCATAGACCTTGTGATTAATATGTATAGTTATGAGAAATGAAGTGGAAATCTGACATGCAACTATGCCGTCCATATCCACTAGCAAGCACACTGCTGTATGGTCCACTATAAAAATCTTAAGATAGGTGATTATTTCTGTATTAAAAAAAAAAACAGATGGAGGGGTCTAGGTATAGTTCAGAAGCATACCACTTACCTAGCAGGCACAAAGTTGAGGGGTTATGTTCTTCATTTAAATTTTATGTGTATGAGGTTTTTTTGTTTTTTTGTTTTTTGCCTACATGTATGTCTATGTACCACATGCATGTAGTACTCATAGAGACCAGAAGAGAGTATTGAATCACCTGGACTGATAGTGAGTCACCATGTGGGTGCTGGGAACAAAACCAGGTCCTCTGAAAGAGCAACTAATGCTCCTAACTCATGAGCCATCTCTAGCCCAAGTCTTGGGTTTAATTCCCAGCATCTTAATCAATCAACCACATGGAAGGAAAGACTATGCACAAATTAGATTATGGCTGATCTTCAGAAACAAAGGTTAGGGGGGAAAAACCCCAGCAGAAACCAGATCCTCATTCACACTTGACACAGGCACATTTCACTCAACAGGAAGAGCATACACTCAACCCACACACTCATCTTTGCTTCTCGTAAGTTACTGGGGTCCCTACAGCTTTGAGATGAGAAAATATCTGCTTCATTTTTCACAATTAAAAGGAAAGTATAAGGGCTGGAGAGATGGCTCAGAGGTTAAGAGCACTGGCTGCTCTTCTAAAGGTCCTGAGTTCAATTCCCAGCAACTACATAGTGGCTCACAACCATCTGTAATGAGATCTGGTGTCCTTTTCTGTATACATAATAAATAAATTTAAAAAAAATCTTTTTTAAAAAAGGAAAGTATAACCTAATTCCTATGTAGATAGTCTTTATTTATCAAAATGTAATGGACTTATAAGTTAACTATTTTTTAACCTACTGAATTTGACTTTCACTTGTATGGAGAAGATCACGATTTGCAAAATAATCACCTCCTTCCTTGTGTCCATCTTGGTCCCAACATCTCCTTACAATGACACACAGGCATTCTCTGTAGTGGCCATCAGTTACTTTTGTTGAAGGCCTATTTCTGTGTGCAGATGAATTCGGACTACTAACTCAGTCACAAGGATCACTATACTTCCCAGCACCGCCATGCAAGTTTGCTGACACTAGAAGCAGGTTTAAAACATAAAACTGCTGTCAAATACATTATACAAAATATACACATGTGCTTTTCATTTCATTCCAGTACTGAGTCAAAAAGCTCATGAAGAACAAACCATTTTGGTCCACCATTAACAGGAGAAAACTGCTGGTTTATGAAGGAAGACCTAAAGGCATGCTTACAGTTAAATATTCCAGGAATTCCTATCCCGATGAAATGTTCCTAAGTTAAGCATGTAACTGTGATTGAGCCTATGAAGGAAAGTGGAAAAGAATAGTGAATGTAATGGTGATCTGTCTTATGGGCCCCCTTACACGACCGAAAAAGGTGATTTTCAGCTTTATGGCCATTCACAAGGAGTAGAAGAATGATCTTTCCTTCAAATGATATATGCTGTTTTCTCTAGCACTTCTGCATTTTTGCTATGGCAATTTTGCTGCCTTTGGTCTTTAGTAGTTAAGGCAAGCACACAAAGCATGCTCTCAGAGTCTTGACTATGGCAGCCTGATAATAGCCCCCATTTAAAAAGGTAACAAGGCTTCAAGATGAATATAGGTTCAAAGGGCCAACTAGTTTTCCTTAGAAGTGCACAAAGTAGACTCTTACACGCTGTGAAAAGGCTCACCCACATGTTAAAAATATGAACACTTCAGAACAAGAGTTAATGCAGATAAATGGTTTCTGATTTAATGAAGCACGGTGGCCAGAAACCTGCTGATCTTGCTTCCCTCCAAAATTTGCTGCTCTCAGCTCTGGCCCAAGGATGGCCAATAACTTACATTACAATAAAATAATGCAAAGATTAGTAAAATTTGGTTAATGTGTCCATCATTTCTTGTAAGTGACTCATAAGAGAGTGAAGATTAGGAACACATGTAACATACCAAGTGCTGAAGCAGTAGCCTCCTTGAGTCTTCCCTGCGGAGACCACCTTGTCATGTCCTCTGATAGATACTCTGCAGCAGGGGCTTACCTCTGCAATGGCAGCTCTCTACTACTGGTGTGAACTGCTCCTCAAGGACAGGGCCAGATCATCTACGTTTAGATCTGGTGTCCTACACATGAGGGCTCAGTGAACACTCAGTGTAGAAAATCTTAGAAGATGAGGGAGAAGTAGTCCAGAGGAGTAGTTGGAGATTTGAAGCTCCCAGTCTGTTGTTTCTTCAGCCATAAAGGCCAGGGTCTAGGCTTCAGGCCGCCTGCAGTGACAGAATGCTGAATCCAGGGAGCTCTGGTCCCTGGCTGCTTCCTTCTTCGTTTAAAAGTGTCCCTGAAGCAGATGCCATCTTCTCCAAAGACAGAAAAGCTTCTAGATTCCACTAGTTCTTTGGTGCCCCAGTTCCCAGGTGACAAGGCACTGTACTACAGAGTATCCATCCACAAATAGTGTACAGCCCTGATTTATACTGATTTTTCTAAACAAAGTCAAGTTGAGGATGCTAAGGTTGACATCCACAATCAATTCTCAACAGACCTACACTGTCTCTCTTCAGCTTTCCTGGGCCCTTACTCAGTAGCAAGCAGACATGGTCATGGGTCAAGCTACCTTGCTTCATATGGAAGCCTTTGCTGTCCTCACCACAGATACGGATCACATGGCCTTCCTATTCTATATCCAGAGTACCAGCCGCAACTTCTGTGACCATGTGCATCTTAGAGACAGTATGCTTAACACAGGATATAGGTCACCAGCATAGCTTTGACAGCTCTGACCTTGAATTGAATCCCCACTCCCAAAGCAAAACAAAGCTCTATAAACAAAATTTTGACTTTGTTCAGCTGACAAGGCCCATCTTGAAGTTCTAATGCCACAGAAGCATCATGTGTCTGCTTAGGTGCTGTGTATCTAATACATGAATGATAACAAAGCCAGGTGTGATTCCTGCCTATATCCAAGCACTTGGGCACTTCAGGCAGGATTGTGATTTTGAGGTCAGCCTGGGGTATATACCATGTTTCAGACCAGCTTGAGTGATACAGTGAGATTCCCCGCTCAAAAGTAAGATTTTTGTACCCCACTTTCACTTTATCCCCTTTGTGTAAAATATATCCCCCCCTTAGAAAATGCACACTAGGGCTGGAGAGCTGGCTCAGATGTTAAGAGCACTGGCTGTTCTTCCAGAGGTCCTGAGTTCAATTCCCAGCAGCCACCAATGGTGGCTCACAACCATCTATAATGAGATCTGGTGCCCTCTTCTGGCCTATAGGCATATGTGCAGGCAGAACACTGTGTATGTAATTAATACATAAATCCCCCCCCCCCCCCCCGCCCCCCCCACCCCCCACCCCAGACAGGGTTTCTCTGTGTAGCTTTCCCGGAACTTGCTTTGGAGACCAGGCTGGCCTAGAACTCACAGAGATCTGCCTGGCTCTGCCTCCCAAGTGCTGGGATTAAAGGTGTGCACCACCGCCCGGCTCTCTTTATGCTCTTGACTCATGCATTTCATTCAAGAAGTAACAGTCTTGTGACAATCTTTTCAAGAAAACCCATACATACACAATTTTAGACACACAGTCTTCACCAATCCTATGGAGCCTACTCTTGGGCTGGAGGCCAAGCATGTCCTGCTCTGAAACCTGCGGGTTGACTCTGTCCATCCTCAGCTCACTGCCACTTTTATCTCCTGAGTCAAAACTCTAACACAAGCATGGATATCCATTCCTGGTGTAGACGCTCAGGCGAAATGTGTGATGTGTGACATGTGCCTCAACTCAGCTGCCCCCTTCTGGATTCATCTTCTGCTCTGGCTTCTAACTTAGCTCCTCCCGCTGTTACCTCCCCAGCATGCCAAGTAAAGGTTTAGACTGAATTCTTATCCCAGTCCTGACATAACAGCTCTTGGATTTGTGCCCCCCTTTTCATAGCAATTTTCTCTTATTTCAGAACCTTCTGTTCCCCCAACTAAGACAGTCCACTGGGGCATCTGCTCTGCTCATGTTCTCTTCCAACTCACCTGTGGTCTCACGTGTCTGACAATACAAAACCTGCCAGTTTCTGCTTAAAGCAGTTCCGTGACCAACTCCCTGGGAAAACCACAGACCCAACAATACAAAACAGCCTTGCAGACAGAGACCTAGAACCCACACCTGCCCATAAGGCTCATTTCTATGCTGCCTTGGCTCCATGGGAGGATATTTCCACATCAGATTGCCGCTCCCTCTGTGCACTGACAGACTCCTTTCTTCTTCTGTGCTCTATAAAGCAACTAAATGATTGCACCCACACAGGAGAGATACAGGAGAAAAGGAAGGAACAAGAAATACCCTGGGCAAAACTGGAGCTCCACTCTGGTGTCCCTTTGGTGCTGGCTGCCTTGCTCTCTGACCACAGCTGGGGCCCATTTCCTTCCTGAGCTCCATCAGCCCTCCCTGTTCTCTGATTATAAATTCGACTTTGCTTTAGTCTGGGCAACTTTAAGCTCCTTGCAATATAAAAGACTTGACTGTGTCTGTGATGGTAAAAGTGACATCCAGTATGGAATCCATATCACCTTCTTTTATTTCATGACCACTATTACTCACTCGACCTGCCTCCTTGAATATAATATATTACTTTCTATGTAAATGGGAGGGCAATTATATTAAAAGTCATAAATGTACCTCATTTAAATAAACTACCCAAGCTCCAATGCTCCAAAAATCATAAAACAGAATTGAAAACAAATGAATCTTTGCTTTGGGCTTTAAGGCTTATGAATTAAATCATCTATTAATCAGACTTGGAAAAACACTGGCTCTTTTCCCATGGTTGCTACTACAGAGTTATTTTAAAGGATCAATAGAGCTCACTAACCTACATGACTTTCTGGTCCTTCTACTCTCTAGTTTACCTTACAACTTATTGCTAATTACTGTAGGTCTAAGAGAATCTACACAGAAGGGACAAAACACATAAATTATTCACAAGGCTATTCATCTACAATGGACATCCCATCAGATTCAACCTTGTAAGTGTCACTGGACCAGTTACTTTTACATCAGATTGTATTTTATAGGAAATAATAAAGACGCTACAGCAGCACAATAAATCCCCACTAGCAGCAGACCTGCATTTCATTGCAACAAATGTCTCTACTCTATTAAGCAAGCACTGAAATCTGCCCTTAACATGCTCTGGAGTCGAGGGTTTCCCTGGTGCTATTTGCCAACTTGCAGGTGCTTGAGGCTGAGGGTTGATGTGGAACCTAAGGATATTTTGGTTATTGTCTGATATTTTCCTCTTCCTTTTCCATTTCCACGTGGGGAATGAACTCTTAGATCTGGAAGGCCTTGCTCTCATCCAGAAAGACCTTGCCCTTGGCATTTATTTTCCTCATCTAAAACATTTTCTCTTCTCGGCTGTGATCCATTTCGTCTCTGTAACAGAACCATGTTTATCATCCAAGACTTATCACATTGCTCTTGCTGACTGTGTGGTCAGCAAAAACCAAGTTGATGAGTCTGGGCTGTGAGTACTTGGCAGCCCCCTGTGGCTCTAATGGATCCCAGAAGTATTAGTTTACTGAAAGAGGATCTGGACAGCCCAGGACAATTTACCATTCTGTATACTGTGCACAGATGATACCCTCTATTTTGCAAGAGTTTAACTTTGGCTCTCTTCCTAAAAGACCGAAATTCAAGCTCTGAAAATACTCAATATGAAGCAGTAATGTATAAAGTCGGCCTAGTGTGGTGGGCACAGAGAATACTTAGAATTTCCAGATGACCCCTGGCTGAGGGGACTCCTGGAGACCGTGGCCCTCCTTCCTAGGCTCTCATCGAGCACAAGATGGACAGGCCTGTTCTACCCAGGAGTGTCTATGAAGCACAGCCGTGTGTGGGAACATGGAGTGAATGAGTTAGATGACTTCTCAAGGTCACTGCCATAGCCATGATTCATTAACAGAGGGCAGGCTACTGCTCTGAGCTGCATGTTTTCCTGAAGCCATAGACTCTACTGTCCACTTTTTGTAAATAATAAATCTCACAGCTTCCTAATCTGTCTGTAATCTGCATATCAGCACACTGAAAATAATGTAAACAAGGTTAGCTCAAAAAATAAGTCACGCACCAAAGTAAATTCAGTCAGCATGCCATGACTATTCAAGGCATCTAAACTGCTCTTCCCAGTATCTAACTGTGATAATGAATATCTGAAGATCCTTCTACCCTTTATTACCTCAAATTCTACTTCTAATTTTCATAAAAATGAAGGGAAGATTTATATAAGTTTTTGACCCATAAATAAAACTAAAAGGGATTATTTTATCCATAGACTAAAAACACTTAAAAAAATCACAATAGCTTAAAATAAAATAAGTTCTTTCAACCAGATGCTCCCCATCTTGCAAATCCCACTGGAATCACAGTGTACACAAACTCTATCTCCTGGATCATCAGTCACATGTGTCCTCAATGAAACAACCATCTCTAGAGCCTTGAGTGACAGAATTTTTAGCTATACCATCAGCTTTCTCATAACCCCAAATCTAAAGTAATTAAAATTTAAATACCACCAAAATTCCGGGGAGACTCTATCTTTGTAAAAACTGCCAGTTTATCCTCTTCCCATGCAGAGTCACACTCTTTATTAAAAGACACTGAGCCTAATCACAGCCTGATGAGGAACACTAATTTGTCACTTCCCGAGGCTGTTTCTGCAGCTGTGAGTTGGGGTTTTGCTGGCTTGGTGGGAACTGACAAAGCCCATTCTCTAAAAGTCAAACATACTGGTATAACAGCTTGAAGAAAACCTTGCTCCATCAATCTACAGACCCAAAAAAGAAAGAAAGAAAGAACACACACACACACACACACACACACACACACACACACACACTTTAAGTAGGAAAGTATAAAACCCTGTCCATTCATATTTTCAAGAACAACGTGTGTGTGTGTGTGTGTGTGTGTGTGTGTGTGTGTGTGTGTGTGTGTTTAGTTTCCCTCTTTGAAAGAGTGTATTTGAAAAAGTGTTCTTGGCTTCTTCAGCACTGACACCATAGAGATCACACAATTGATGCTAAAAGGTCCTAGAAGGACTCCTGAGACCTCCTGGCTCTTCCCTTAGTATCTCAACCTGGACCACGAAAGCAACTTTCTGGGCTTTCTCCCAAGAGCCTTCCCAAACCTAACATGGTTGTATTACTCTCTATTACTGATACATTCGAAGCTCTCCTCTCCAGCCATAAGACTCTTATACTTGCCATTAATCACATGTAGCAAAGGCTGTCAGAGTCTATGAAAATGCTACATCAGGCTTGGGGATTTAGCATGCACAAAGCCCTCGGTTTGATCCATTCCCGTGGGCTTCTCTGCACAGCTTGCATGCATTCCTTTCTCTATACGGGGAAGGGAGAGACTATTAGCTCTTCTGCAACACATAAATAAGGACTGCTGCCTACTTATGTGCTGAGCAGCACCAGGACACAGTGAGCAGCACTTGCTGAGGACAGTGTCCTTCACTGCAAGAAGCTACTTCAGGAGGCTACACAGACTCAAGACCTCAAAAAGTAAAATGCATTGATTCGTTCTTTCCATTGATTCCCTGGACACTTCTAAAGTGATCTAGGATTCAGAAAAATTCCTCACTAAAGTGATTAGTGAATAGATTATACCTTATATAATTAATGAAACATTACCCATGACAGAGTATGGCTTTTGGGACATACTAATTTGTGTACTGATTTATTTCTCTGAATCAAACCATTGTTAATAAGATTTTAAGCTTACTGAACACAGAAATTATGACTAAGTCATCCCTGTATTTTTCACATTACTTAAATACACAACACACACACACACACACACACACACACACACACACACACACACACACACACACGGTGTATTGTGTCACTTTCCTTTTTAACGAAACCATAAAATATATGCTTCAGGGAGCATTCTTGCTCTTTTTAGTGGCAGAAGACAGGTATAAAACTTAATACTAGAGTAAAATTCAGGGTTGAAGCTAATTTCATTAGAAATTAAAGATGAAAAAGATGTTATAAAGATACCAAGGTAAGTAACATTTAACACTGCTTCCATGCCTAGCATCTATCTGAAAAATAAGCTTGTTAGTTTTATTCTCCTTTTTCACACATTGCTTTTATCTGGTACATGTAAGATTTCATGTATTGTTTACTTAATAATGGACACCATTTTAAAAACTTGGAAGGGCAGACATGCCAAAGTCAAGGGTAAAGCACTCTCAAGGTGTATCTTCTTTCTGGTGTGTCACATGCTTCCCTACAGGACACTTGCACCCACTTGTGTTCTCAACCTACTCTACCCCAGCTTTAGCTGTAATTTTTCTGTTTTCAGACATTTTCATAAATTCTTTGAGAATTTCATATAATGCATTTTGATCATATTCACCCCTCATTCTCAGATCCACACCCATTTTTCCTATCCCCAATCTACCCCTGGCTTCGTGTCTTAAAAAAATAAACCTATTAAACGTCAAAATCCAAACAGCATAAAGGTAAAAGAAGACAGTACAGGAAAGTCACATTCTATAACTTCAAAGCCAGATTTATTAATACTCAGGAACTTCTGGATAATCATGCCATTTAAAATCAAACAGCATTCAAGTTATCCTAAGAAGAGAACTATGGATATCTCCCTGAAATGTCTCATTTTGGCATAATCAACAGAATGAAGAAACTAATTAATGAAAATGCTTTCAATTTAAAACAAATTGTTTGAAAAAGAAAGTCCTGCCAGTCTTTAGCAAGACACCATCCTCCCCCACCATGCGCACACACAATGGAGCCCTGAGAGAGAAGAAGAAACCCTTCATAGAGAACAGCATGAAATCAAGACCTCTTATGTGGCCCTGAAAGCACTGATGGTCCTAGGGACACACCGACTGTGTCTTAGAAAAGTGTCACTAGCCCGTCTACTCGGCCTGTAGTGACAAGGAAAAGGACTCAGAGTTGGCAGCGACATTTTAGTGATCTTTGGAACACAATGTCCAAAATCACAAGGCAGCTTCTCACTGCAGCTGCCCTGTGATAGCCATCCCTCTAGAAGGTTGAGGGTAAAGAGTCAGATGACTGTCTTCCTCACATTCTTGACTTTAAGGCAAGAGTTCAGATTCAACCACTCAATACTTCTCCCATCTATATAGAATGTTTAGTCCTCCGACAAAACCAGCATTTAAGGAGAAGCAAGCTATGCCAGGTACACGGGTGCCAGGACAGTTGATGGGAAATACTGTAGATTGGTCTGCAGGGGCTCTTTCCTATGTAAAGCATGGTTGCCAATGCTGTAATGAAACATAAATTTGGCCAAAATCATATTCAGTGAAAACTGAAATTGCTCATTAAACAACAAAATTGTATTTCCTGCTTTTTATTAGAAGGTATTTATTTCCTGAACAATCACAAGAGGCACATGTTGCTAAGGACGTTGGCATGAAGAGGGTCTGTGTGTGCCCTCAAGTGCTTGTGATCTTCCAGGCAGGCTGGGTGGAAACACCACCAGTAAGTACTGCAGACATTGCAGGGATGGAAGTCAACAGCAGCACAGCCAGGCGGCTGCAGCTGGGAAAACATCTTCTGCATCCATGTCCCTCACCAGTAACCACAGCAGGAGAGGTTGCCAGATATTTGAACTCTGGTACCAACATCAGACCTGTTCATGCTCAGAGAAACTTAACTATCTGAATTATTGAACAGACTTCGTCAAGGAAGACAAGGTCTGTGGGAAAGGGCATGCTGAAAAACATACCCATCATGGTTGGCTGATAAGGGAGGGGGGAGACAAACAGGGCAGTCTCTGCAGCTCCAGGTCTCAAATGGACACCATTTACTATGGAACTGATTTGCTGAAACTTTCCCAAAGCAATCAACCTTGAGCCAACACAAGCAAGCAAGCAAGCAAATAAACAAGCCAGGCAGGGTAACTGTGACCGGAAACGTGGCTGTATCTGCAGCTGTAGATGTCTCATTCTATACACTGAGAAAGCATACTCAGACTAGAGAACAAAGGACACACTCCAAATTATCTATTGCTGTTTAATGAGCACTGGAAGCCATGTAAGAAAACTTCCCATATGGGACGCCTCCTCCTCCAATATGGGCATTATACCAAGTGAACAAGGTTTAAGAACAAAGACTGCAAAAAGGAAAGAAACTATATACCATTTGGCTAAGGACCTCTAAACATGAAGCTACACATAATATTTAAGGGTATTCCAAGGATGGAGAAATAGGTTTTGGTAGTGTTTGTTTTTTAAATATTTATTAGTGTGCTGGAAAACAGGGAATCAAAGAAAGAAATGAAGAGAAGAAAACATATCTTAAATGGCAGAACTTTCTCACAATCTGAGTATCAGAAATACTGTATCTAGAGGTTCACAAATAAAAACACACATCACAAATGATGAAGGCATATGTATGTGTATGTGTGTGCATGTGTGTGTGTGTGTGTGTGAATTTAAACAAAATGAAAGCTGTACCAAAATTACTCAAAATCCAGAAACAAGCTGTGTTGACACTATGATAAAAGGGAAATCATTACATAATCATTAGCCACTGACAAACATCCTAACACTCTGCAATGCACATCAAATTTTATTGCAATTGTGTATAAAGAAAATGGAGACAAGCTGATGTGAAATTCTGGTATCATCCATTTTGCCGAGTCCGTGCACTCTGAGTACTCGACGGCTTGGGTGCTTATTATCCTGTATTTTGTCCTCCGTGGAGTGGTTATAATCATAAAAGCTATCTAGTACCTCAAATGAACTAGATAATTAGAGTTACAATGACAGCTATCTGAATATAGTGTGTGTCGTCATCTCCTTTAAGTGCATTACCTTACTCAGTGACACACACACACACCTCCTTCCCCTTGGATACTGAGTTCCTAGAGCAAAGTTATGCTTATTATGCTTATCACAACCAGTTTCTCAAGGTGATGGATGGAGTCTCCAGGATGTCATCAAGCTCACTTCCCTAAACCTACCTATTCTGCTCAAGAAGTACAAATGTTTTGGCTGAACTTGTTGCCAGTCAATTTTGACATGTGGCCAGATGAAAGGTAAATGCTGTGCAGAAAGCTGACTTGCTGCTCTGGAAAAGCTGCATGCCAGCAGCAACTGGACACAGCTGCTTGAAAGCATTTTCTCAGAAAAAAGCATGCTGGGACTAGGACCAGTGTTCCCATCAAAAATCACAATGACAGGATGAAACCATCCTCTCACTTAGGGAAGAAGGGATAGATGGTATTCACCATGGAACCTTTTAAGTCAAGACTTTATAACTGTATCCACTTAAAACATTAATTGTCCAGGTCATGCATTTAATCACAAGTATTTCTAATCTGCAAAGTTGAAATGGATAAATTCTAGGAAATATCACCTTCCAAAACTGATCTAACAAGAAACAGAGATACTATAATTCAACAAGAAATCAAAATAATACTATAAACATTAAATATCTTTTATAATTTTTATTTTATGTGCATGCACATGTACCTGAGTCTATCTAAGTGTATCTACATGTATGTAGGTACCTGAAATGGCCAGAAGAGGTTGTCAGGTCCCCTGGAATGGGGTGCAGATGGCTGTGAGATGTCATATGAGTGCTAGGAACTGGAGCCTGGGTCACTGACAAGAGCATGTCATCTCTCCATCCCCCAAACAGTACTGTTGAACTAATAGCTGATCATATTCTAACATACCTCAGAAAACTTTAGAGACACAATATATCAAATACTCAAGCAGCAGGTAATGTTAACATATAAATTCTTTCACTGGGAAAGGAAAAACACATTCTACAAAGCTAATACAACTTGAAAATCAGACAAGGATGTACACATAAAAATTCTAGTTGAACTCACTTATGAACACAACTGCAAAATTGGAAATGAAAGTTTCACAAAATAAATTCAATGATGTACAAATAATTAATTGACCAAATTAGGTTAATCCCACAAATGCCAGGGATCTCCTACATTAATGTAATTTAGTACATGAACTTTGAGGGGGGAAACAATATACATGTGATTTTTTTCAATATTCCTAGAGAAGAAATGTGATTAAATCCTTCTACTTTTCAAAAATTAAGAAACACTTATCAAACTAGGAATCTACAGTAATTTCTTTCATCTGTAGAGTGGCATTTATCAAAACTTTCAGCAAATGCTCTCCAGGGTAAAATGCAAGAAGCACTCACTCAGAACCGTACAGAAGGTTGACCACTGCCCCTGCTAGTCCATGGCCTTTGCACACATTCTCAAGTAACCAGGCAGAATACACTGAACTAAAGACATGCATGTTAATGACAAAATAAAATACTTACCTAGGAATACATCTAACAAAACAGGGTGGAAAGAAAAGATTTACAGTAGAGAAGAGCCAATAAATGGAAAGGCGCATCAAGTTAATGGGTAGGAGGATACAGTGTGGTAAAGATGACTGCCACTCCCTCCATCCCCCAAAAATTGCTATGTTGACCATTTAAACTGAGTGGCAACAGACATTCACTTTACTATGTCTCATGGAATCCTCTGAATGCTCGAGTCTTCCTAAAATCTGTATATTGAAACCCTAATCCCCAAAGCAACAATATTAGAAGCTGGGACAGTGGAAGGTGACTGGATCATAAAGAAGGAGCCCTCAGGAGTGGGATTAGTACCTTTCAGAGACTCCAGTAAGGGATTCCATCTTTCCTCCAGAGACACACTGAGAAGAACTAGACAGCAGGCCCCCATGTGTCAAACCTGCTGGTGCCTGCATCTTGGGTATCTCAGCTCTAGCCTGCTCTTGTTTATAAACCCATTTACAACACTGTTTACACAGCCTGGACAGATGAACATGCTCATTTTTTTAACTATATACAAGCAAGATAGAGCCTCTTTATAGGTAACACTGTTTTGAAGAAAACTATAAAGGGATATTCTTAGAAGAGAGCTGTTTGAATTTTTGAATTAGTAAATGGTCCAATGAGTACAGTGCTTCCTTCTCAGCCTAACAAACTGAGTCTGAACCCTGGAACCTACATGGTGGAAGGAGAGAGCCAACTTCTGTAAGCTGTTCTCTGACCTCCACACGTACCTCTGTATACACACATACACGTAAAATATATAAATGTAAAAAACAAATTAGTTTGCCCTGCTATGGTTTAAATGTGTCCATTTCAAAATTCAGAGCTTCAAACCAAATGGTCAATGGGTGGTATTAAGAGCTAGATCCCTTAAGAGGTGATTAGGTAAGGAGGCTTCCTCTCATTTTGTATGGAACTGAGGTCCTGATATAGCAGGCTTTATAAAGTTTTCCAACTGGCTTGCCCTTGAGCCTTCCACCTTGTGAGAAGATAGCATCCCACCTCTCTAGTGTAGACAGCAACATAGTGCCCTCCTGGATGGAGAGCCCACCCTCACTAGAAAACCAAATATGCTAGCACCATGATCGTGGACCTCCCAGCCTCTAAAACTGGGAGGAACAAATTCCTATTGTTTATAACTTCCCAAGTCTGTGGTTTCCTGCTAGAGCAGCAAAAAATGAATGAAGACAGAACCTCATAAGTCTATCAAATGTTTAGCAAAAGAAAAGAGAAAAAAAAAAAGGAAAGGAGGGAAGAAAGAGAGGCAGATAGGCAGACACACACACACACACACAGATTCAGTGTTAGAGAATGAAGAGGAGAAAATCCAAAGGCACAGACAGATCCTGGTGTCTTGCTGCAGGCCTGGGAAGAGAACTAAAGAGGCAGGAATGTTGGGGGTCTTGTCCATGGATGAGTGAGTGGCTGTGCTTAAACAGAGCCTCTGCTTTGGCCTGTCAGCCCCGTAAGCTCAGATACTCTGATTCCATGCTGGCACCTTGTGGCTGCTCCTCCAGAGAGGTGGGGTGTGCACAGAAACAGCACCCTGCCTTCTGCAGCAGGCCGGCAATACAGGGGACCCTAGTCATCCTTTAGCAATGGCGGCATGCAAAGCATGGTGGTTCTGACTCAGTTGCAAGATAAGTGTGCAATTAGAGCATATTCTGTCCTTAAATCTCACCTTAAAAGTTTTCCTTATTCTTTTAAGCTTGCAATTGATTCTTTCTATAAAATGCCTGTGATACTGTGAATTAGACTATATAAAAATAAAACACACTGCATTATATAAAGTTTTACTGCATCTCTGCTGTGACTTCAAATGTGCTTGGTTCTGTAGGCCTAATTTGTGTATCTTTATACTCACTGAGTAGTTTTCACCTTATGAAGAATTCAATAAAATGGTATTAAAAGAGACAAAGATTGCTGTCAGATATAAATCCCTTTTTATCTTTCCTCTGAGCCCAAGCCTCCACAAATGGTTCTTTTTTTAATATGTGAGATGTACCCTGACAACAAAAGCCTGCTTAGCTCATACAGAAGCTACATGAGTTAGCATTTAAAACTAGAATAATCCATCTCTGTAAGATACACAGTAGAAGGTCTTCATAAACAGTCACAAAGTGAGAAGAAAAATCAGTATATTCAGGTTATAGAAGACTAGAAAATAGTCTGATTAGATTAATATATGGTAATTCGGGTATGATCTAGAATTTCATGACAATACTTGAATGAGGTGGTCAGTTCAAAAGAAAACATTCTCAGAATAAAGGAGTCAGAAGCTACAGGGGAATTTGTTTCATCTTGCATGATCTATTGAGAAAATATCCTGCTCCATATCAGAGCTAAATATGCAAGATTCTTAAACATCAATACAATAGCAAAATAAAGTTCTCTTTTTCTTTTTGAGACAGGCCTAACTATGTAGACCACATTAGCCTTGAATCCTCCTGCCTTGGGCTCCCAAGGGCTGGGATTACAGGTTTGTGCCACCAGGCCCAGCTGGGAACTCATGTTCAGTGTCATTACAGAACTAAAGTCAAGATGGCTTGCATCTCAGCTACCTGTAATTTGGCTTTAGCCTCAGTCTTCGGATGGGTGCTGAGGCTTAAAGTCTACTTCAGGTCAATTTCAGGACCCCTGAATGCATGATCAGCAGTGACATGGTCACAAAAGCTTTGTCATCCCAACAGGACACACACTTGTATTTAGTGTTATATCTTATTATTCAAGCAGAGGTGAGCAATCTAGGTGGAACTGGGTATGATAATTTCATGTACTTTTTTTTTTTACATTCTTTATTACAGTGTGTGTGTGTGTGTGTGTGTGTGTGTGTGTGTGTGTGTGTGTGTGCTTGCACGCATACCATGGTGGACTTGTGGACATCAGAGGACAACCTGTAAGAGTCAGTTCTCTCCCTCCCCTATGCGGGTGTTAGGGATAGATCTCACACTGTCAGACCCATCCTGCATTCTTTGCATTGGAAATCTTAACAGTAAACTGAAGCTGAATATTACTGCAAGAGTAAACTGTTGTAATGATACCTGCAGAAAAACCTGCAGTTTCACATGGGAAATGAATCATTAAAAACTGTGGTACTTGAATAAATGGAGACAGGTTGCTTGCTTAGATTGCTTGAAAAACAAATGTAAACAAACGAACAAAAAACCCTCAATATCCCTAACAAATTACCTTTCATCAAAATGAATCTGAGATACCACCTTATACCTGTCAGAATGGCTAAGATAAAAAACACAGAAGACAGCTTATGCTGGAGAGGATGTGGAGCAAGGGGAACTCTCCTCCACTGCTGGTGGGAATGCAAGCTTGTACAGCCACTTTGGAAATCAATATGGCCCTTCCTTAGAAAATTGGGAATCCATCTCCCCCAAGACCCAGCTGTAGCACTCTTGGGCATATACCCAAGGAATGTTCAATCATACCACAAGGGCATTTGCTCAGCTATTTTCATATCAGCACTATTTGTAATAGCCAGAACCTGGAAACAACCTAGATGCCCTTCAACTGAAGAATGGATAAAGAAAATATGGAACATATACACAATGGAGTACTACTCAGCAGAAAAAAAAAACATTGACATCATGAGGTTTGTAGACAAATGGATGGTTCTAGAAAAAAATCATCCTGAGTGAGGTAACCCAGACTCAGAAGGACAAACATGGTATGTACTCACTCATAGGAGGATACTAGATGTAAAAGATGACTAGACTGCTATACAACTCCAGGGAGGCTACCTAGAAAACGGGACCCTAGGAAAGACACAGGGATCACCCAATGACAGAGAAATGGATGAGATCTACATGAACAATCTGGATGACAGTGGGAGTAATGAAGGGCAAGGTTGGAGGGAAAGAAAGCTTAGGGAAGCAGGAGATCCCAGCTGGATCAAGAACAGAAAGGGAGAACAAGGAATAACAGACCATGATACATGATGACCACATGAGAACAGGAATAGGCAGAGTGCTGGAGAGGTCCCCAGAAATCCACAATGATACATCCTCTGTAGACTGCTGGCAATGGTTGAGAGAAAGCCTGATCTGACCTAGTCTGGTGACCAGATGGCCAAACACCCTAACAGTCATGCTGGAACTCTCATCCAATAACTGATGGAAGTGGATGCAGAGATCCTCAGCCAGGCCCCAGGTGGAGCTCCAGGAGTCTAATTGTCGAGAAAGAGGAGGGACTGTAAGAGTATGAATTGTTGAGACCAAGATTGGAAAAGCACAGGGACAAATAGCCAAATGGATGGAAGCACATGAATTATGAACCAAAGGCTGTAGAACCCCCAGCTGGAGCAGGCCCTCTGGATAAGTGAGACAATTGAATAGCTTGAACTGTTTGGGAGGCACCCAGGCAGTGGGACCCGGACCTGTCCTTAGTGCATGAGCTGGCTGTTTGGAACCTTGGGCTTACACAGGGACACTTTGCTCATTTAAGTTGTAATGGAGTGCAGTGCTCCTCCTCAGATATTAGCTGCAAGTGAAAAGTTGCTGTTTCAAGTGTGCCATATGATTCTCTAAATCAGTTGTTCTCAGCCTTCCTAACGCTGGGACCCTTTAATATCGTACCTCATGCTGTGCTGACCCCCAACTATAAGATTATTTTGTTGCTACTTTGTAACTGTAATTTTGATACTGTTATGAGTCATAATGTAAATATTTGTGCTTCCAGATGGTCTTAGGTGACCCCTGTGAAAGGGTCATTTGACCCCCAAAGGGGTAGTGACCCAGGTTGAGAATCACTGTTCTAAAGGATAAGGGTACCAGATGACACATTAGAAAGTTAAATTTTCAAATTCTAACTGATATAATAATACACTTGGACTTCAGATAGATTTTTCTGTGGTACCTGTATCCTCAGGTATCCATCCTGGCCATTTCTGGTCTTAGTTCTCACATAGTCAATATATGCTCAGTGAGCCACCTGTGCCGTTCCACATGAATTCAATCAATCTCAGAATGAAATTGGAAGAAAACAGCTGTATCTATTCTGAAAATGTATATACCTTTCTTTAAAAAACAAAAACAAACAAAACAAAACAAAAAAAACCCACGCTAACCATAAAGGATGACAACTTATACATGGCATCTGTATTTAAGTACTAAAAGTTATCTACAGGTGACTGGCAGTATACAGGAGAACGTATGTGGATTCCATGCCAACACTATGTCATTAGACATCAGAGAACAGGAGACTGGTGTATGGTTTGGGTATACATGGAGCTCCTGGAACCAGTCCCTCAAAGATGCCAAGACAAGGGTGTGTGAGGTACTTCTGGAGTGACCTTCTGTGGTGGAAAGCAGGTTCTTGCAGATGCAATGAACAGGGAAACATTCAAGAACTTATTCCTGGACATTCACCTTCCTTGGAACTTTAAAGAACCACATCTTGTTTCTTTTTCGATTACTATCATGTTTCTTTCATGAGAATCTTTACAATGTGTTTATATAGGGGAGACTATTAAATCTAGAAATAAGACCAAAGGCATAAGACAGGCTCATGTACCTAATACTCATCATCCAGCAGTTGAGATCTGGTCAGGAAGACAGAGTAATAGCTACAAGATACAACATATGGATCTGAAAGAAACCTTCTAAAACTGGATCATTCATTTTGTTCCATCTGCACCCAAAAGAGAAATCAGCCAACAGATAAACTAGTCCCCCAAATTCTTGAGAATAGGACTTGCCCAGATGCCAAACACATGCACAAAGAATCAGAACAGAAAACAGGAAATTCACAGTGTGTCAGACATTTGTGGGAAAAGAGGCCTGGAAACCAGGACAGGAGAAGAATGGCCTGTTTCATTAGCATTCTGTGGTCTCAGAACTGGATGGCAGTGCTCATTTGAAATGCATGTGCTCACCTCTCAGTGACAGGACGCGCCACTTCCACCTTCTCACATGCTTTTCTAATCACAGTCCATGGGGCTGTCGTCTAAAGTGAAATGTAATCTCCAAGTGAAAAATAAAAATGATGGAAAAAGTATTTTCCTCACCCAAGTGAAATCTGGTTTTATGATGCTGTTGCTCAAGAGACATCTGTTAGCATATCTGGATTTAAATGTTCAGATGTACACTTTGTGCCAAGAGAACACTTCAGTAAAATCATCCGTGACAGAAAGTCTGCTTTGGTGAACTTGCTTTGAAGTGATTGGCATAACAGACTGCAGCCTGACCTTGCAGGCCTCTCCCCTTTTTTACTTCTGTCATGGGGGGGCAGTGACTCTCCAACGTTAGAGGCTCTTCTGCTTTGTCTTTTGAAAAAAGCCTATGAAAAGGAAGATGGAACAATTTGGGAGTAGACTACTTAAAACTTGCATTATGATTTTCGTTTTGTGCTTTACACCTTGCCCTGGCTACCGGGCTATTTGTGTATGTTTAGCACACGGGGTAATAGCTTTTCCTATCTCTCCCTCAACTGCCAGAGTTCATACTGACTGAACGAAAACATCAAATGAAATTTAGTGTGTTTAGAGATTCAACGCAGTCCCTTTCAAAGTGCTCTGAAAGGAGCGTGTCCATCAATCCTGCAGCTCTCAGTGGGGATATATAAAGCAGCTAGTCTCCACCTAAGCTTTTACCTTAAAATGACTGTTCCTAATAAATACCAACAGCCCAAAGCCACAGGTCATTTAAACTAACTTCAAGTTAAAACTTCATGACTTCTGAAATATGGAAATCTCATCATGAAAGCCACATTCCTAAAAGGGTTAAAAATGTGTCTCGTAATGTATTATCTTTTCTCAAGAAAGAAATCTGAGGTGTGTTAGAGCATGGATTTCATACTACCAAAGAGCTCTTCAAACAAAGGGGAAATGTCAGTAGAATAAAAATAATTTCCTTTCCTTTTAGGGCTATGTAATGTTCCAAGCTCTCCACTTGATCTTTAAGCTGTCTTTCACTAGCAGGACATCTCTAATAATTTATAGTATAGAAATTAATTAATAGGAGTGAGATTTAATAAAGAACCTTTTAAACTTATTTTCATCACATTTTATAGACATATATTATCTCCACAGCCAAATTTCTTTCTACTTATCCTTGCTTGGAAAGTTTCATTTCCTTTAACTCAATACATAAAATCAGCACCTTTGTCTGCTGGAGAAATATGCTCAGGATGTGGGTCTGTTTCATGGCTTGGTATGCCACAATAAATTGTTAATGACACATTGCTATCCTCAAAAGCAAGCAAATGCAATACCATATTCTTCGTGCATTTCAAATAGAGCCAGAAACTTCAGAATACTCTCTTTCCTCAATAACATCAGTACCAATCACATCAGGAACACATCTGAATATCTGCATTACACAGACAGTGGCTTTGCATGACATGGGCATGCTCTATGTGACATGAATATCTTATGAAAAATGTGCTGTAATTATGCACTATCTTTAACAAGAGCTAACCACTCAGATGCATAAATACCAAACTGGTTTCCATCAGTTGACATGATAAAGATATGACACAAGATCGTGAAGACTCATAAGAAAAAGATACTCCCTAAAAAAAAAAAAAAAAAAGGATCCCCTGATTTGGTACATAATGGCTTTAAAATCTTGGGCACCATGAATATTAAACTATACCGTGATGGCACATTTTGCCGGTTATATTTCTGCTCTGGATTCTGGTGCCTCAAGCATCATGTTGGTGATTTATGATTTATATTGTCAGTCAAAGCTCTTAATAAAAATATAGCTTTCTGTCATGCAGCTGGGAATAGGATTTTTTTTTTCCTTTCTCTGGAGAGTGCTGCATACATACTGAATAGATTCTAGTAGTAATTATGAAATATGAGGTTAGAGGGCCATCCGTGATTGTCATCATATGCCACTCAAACTTCTCTATGATGGTACAATGGAGTAATTGGAAACAGCCTTCTGCTGGTGCCATCACCTAGGCAGCAAGGGTAAGCTATAAGCTCACAGAGGGTTTTCTTCCTGAGATGCAAACAGCTCCACAAATCTGCACAGGACCATCACACAAGACTCTCTGGATGAGGCAAACCTACGTTTCCTATGCAGGCTTGACTCACACACGTTCTTCTCTATAATACAGCCAGGAACTGATTTCCAAAGTGAAGTGCCTGTATCCCACTTGAAGAACACAGGGTGTGTGGTGTATTCATGGGCACACAAACCTTACTGCACTTCTAACATTTCCATCACCTCAAAAAGTAACCTGTACCTCTAAACAATCACCTTCCCATTCCACCAGTGCTAATCAACCCTAGTCTACTGTCCCTTCTCCGGATTTACCTATCCTGCAGTTTCCCATGGACAAATGCTGTATGGTCATTTATACCTGCTTTCTTTCACTTTAAACAATGACTTCAGTGCAGGTTGAAGCAGCATTAGCGATTCCTTCCTTCTAATGACTAAACAATATCTCATTGCCTGGAGAGACTGTATTGTTTATCCACTTGTCATTTCTAATAATCACAAGACATGGAACTTCTGGGTCAAAGAGTAAATATGTTTTTCAAGTTTTGAGGAACAGTTAGGTGACTTCCAAAACAGCTATACCTTTTTTTCATTCATACCAGGAGTTTATGAAGGTTTCAATTTCTCAGTATCCTTGCCAAAACTTGTTTTTTTAAAAATGGGAACATGCAGATTTTTAAAAATAGCATATATGATATGTACAGACACATATATAAATGAAACACACCGGAAAGCACCATTAAAAAGCAGGTAAAAATTAAAACAATATCTTTCTCAAAAACAATAATGACAACAACCTTAAAAAAAAAACAAAACAAAACAAAAAAAAAACAGCCTGGGGCTGGAGAGATGGCTCAGCAGTCAGCAGTTTACGAGCACTAACTATTCACAAGACCTGAATTTGATTCCCAGCACTCACATAGTGGCTAATAATCATCTATAACTCCAGCTCCAGGAGACTCAACACACTCTTCTAATCTCTGCAGGAAGCTGCATGCATGTGTGTACACAGGCATATGCATGTACAAACACATACACAAATAAACTTTTAAAAAAGACATTTATTATGTATACCATATTCTGTCTGCATATATGCCTGCATGCCAGACAAGGACACCAGATCTCATTACAGATGGTTGTGAGCCACCATGTAGTTGCTGGGAATTGAACTCGGGACCTCTGGAAGAATAGCCAGTGCTCTTAACCTCTGAGCCATCTTTCCATCCCACGAATAAACTTTAATATTAAGTGTGCTTCTTGCTTTAAAAAATATGGCCACTAGAAAATCTTGAATGACATGTGTCCCTTTCCTATAGAAAGGGAAACTATGGTAGGAAATGTACAATGCATTTGGGTCAAATCCACCCCTACACCTCTTTTCAACTCTTGCTGGGTGGGTATCCCTCAGTTCTCAAAATCATGCCCCTTCCCTCTCTTTCTGAGTCCAGCCAGTGCTGCCCATATGCACATGGGCACAGGGCTGGCTCCTGGAGTAGAGCAACATGCAGGTAGTCACATTCCTCAAGAAAATGGAATTTTCCCTCCCTGAGTAGCTGCTGTTGACTGCCTGTAGCTCCTAAGGTAGGAGAAGAGTCTTGTGAATGAGCCCTTGCCCTACCTTCACTGGTACAAGCTTGCATAGGTAAATCACATCTGCTGAGAGTGTACATGGGTACAAATTCCCATCACATCCAGAAGATACTATTCTGGAACAGTTCCTCCAATCCTCAGGTTCTTAAAATCTTTCTGACCCTTCTTCAATATTCCCTGAGCTCTGGGGGAAGGGCTGTGTTGTTGATGTTCCAGGAATCAGGATGTGTTGTTGGTTGTTGATGTCCTATTTGGGGAAGGACATTCCATAGCCACTTATTCTCTGCATTGTGGTTTCTGTAATAACCTCTGTTCAATGCAAAAAAAAAAAAAAAAGATTCTCTGATGAGGGGTACTAGCTGCACTCATCCAAAGGCATAAGGATAGGTATTCAGAACGTAGTTGAAATCGGCATAAATTTAAAATGGTAGTAGTAGGTGGTCCCTTGGGGTCTATGTCCTCTCCAGCTATAGGTTTTTAGGCAAGATGATGGTACCAGTCATGAGTTTCCTCCTACTGCATGAGCCTCACAGCCAATCAGACAGCTGTTGGTTACCCCCAAGACATTTGTACCACTACTATACCACTACTGGGCATATCTTCCTAGGCTGAATGCTATCATAGTTTGTAGGATCCACAGCTAGGTAAGACTGCCAATAACTTTGCACTCCTGGCAACCTGCACACCTTTTGACACTATGAAAGCTATCTATCATGGAGGAGGTTTCCAACTTGATTTCTCCAAGTCCCATGATTCCAGTATATGGTGTTTTCAGCAACAGGGTGTCTTACCCTCAAGTTCTGGCAGAAAACAAAGAGCAATGTCAACAGCTTGTGTTGTTTTGTGGGTCTCTTGAACACCTTTGGTAAGAATTTTTGATTATATCCATCCTAGTCAGCATGAAGTAGTTATCTCATTGTAGCTTTTATCTATCCTTCTCTGATGAGGTTGATTATCATTTCATGTACAAAGTTGTTAAGCTCACTAGTATAAATTACCTGTGAAGAAAGCCCCAGGGAGTATTCTGAAGAAACTACCACAGCTCCTGTTAAAGATACTTAAATGTTCATGAAGAACGCAAAAGCAACAGCCATCAGTGACATAAAAATCAAGAAATAAAGTGCAGGAAACTGATATAAAAACGAACAAAACTCAAGCCGACATACATGTCAAGGCATGATCTTCCAAGTTGAAGATGTCCATCAATTCTGATTCACACACAGGATCACATACACTGATGCTGCTGCTTAAACAGACTCACAGCTCTGCTCTCGTTATGAGGAGAACAGCAGTAATTCCTATGTCACTTCCATGGCAAGTCAGCAGCAGTCCATGAAAGGTATCTGTACAGACAGAGTCTGTGGGAACATCCTACATGGAATAAGACATTGGGCATAGGGGCCAGGACCTGTGTCCCTGCAAACATAGCACAAAGAACTGTACAGATTTTAAATATTGCAAAATAAAAAGTTATTTAAAGAATTGTCACCCCTTTGCCAAGACTGTATCTATTCCACATTTTGGTTATGGAACAGCAGTGCGATATCACTATCTTTACATAACAAAATTACTTCTGAAAATGACATGGTCTATGAAATCCAAGAGTGTCTGTCTTAAGTATGTCTTCTACTTGAGAAAGGTCTCTTGAATTTACTTTGCTGTCTCTGCTTTGTTTGCTCCTATTCCTTCCTGAACCCTAGAAAACCAAATCTTAAAATCTTAGTGAGTTTTGAAGACCTAACCTCTAGTCACTAGATGTGCCCAGTGACTGACCGTTTGTTTACGCAAAAGTCAATACATACCTCAGTGGAAGGCACCCCTGTGGGGCGGGGCTTGAGATTAGGGGAAGAATGTGTGCAAAACTGATTAGCTCCTGGATTCTGCTCTCCATCAAGTCTTTAGTAAAGAATAGTTAACAGCTTCTAGATCCCGGCATCTGCTGATGGGCTGACCCAGGGCTATGCTATGCTAATCAGAGCTGCTTCGGATAATCTAGCACATATGGGTCATAGTACTTATATAGCACTATGTATACAGAATCTGAGAAAAGGTCTGGTGGGTAAGCCAGAGCCTTGAACAGGGGAGGGGGCAATAATAAAAGTAGGTTCCTTGAATTGGGTCACAGGGCAGAGCTTCTATTTCCCAAGTCTAAGAACAAATCTTCTGATTATTTTACCAAGAAGGAAAATGTTCTAATGATTAGTTCTTTTTTTCAACTAATCCTTTTATACTTCTAACACCAAGAAAGGTTGTTTTCTGAATAGAAAGTACTTGTTTCTTCTGCATCCCTCCCCCCCAAGCCTTTCTCTCACTAATCCTTACCCTGCTGAATTTAATTGCCTTGGCAACACCAAAACAATGTCTGATCCTAATAGGTCAGCATTGATCGCTCTAAACCAATTGGTTCCTTCATTAGCAAGAAAATGAAGTAAAGAGAAAAGGCAGGTGGCTCCCACACAGGCAGCTGGGCTTCTGCTCCTCTTACAGGGCCTCTCTCATTAAATAGGAGTCGATCGATTGGCAACTCACTCAAAATCCACAAAAACTATTCATCACTTTTGACACAAGCCTGTTTAACAGGCCACTCAACTCAAGGTTTGGATACCCAAGACAGTCTATTTGTGGGGGGAATCACATTCTTCCCAGACATATCATTCTGAAGATCATATGACAAGAAATGAGGACATATCATGTACACTACCACTTCCTGGCAGGGCTTCAAGCAAAACCCAACATGACAAATTCTAAAAGGAGCTCTCAGAACAAAAGCTTCCTAGAAGCAAGCTATTTCCCTCAGCATCAAGACCCTGACAAGGCAAAAGCATGGTGAGGGTGGGGAACTAGCCCTGGTGATGGCAGCTTGAGGAAGCAAGCAGCCATCTAAGAGATCAGTGTTTCACTCGGCCATTGTTGGAGAAGCTTCTTCTTGCAGTAGCTGGGAATAACATCAGAGACCTGGACAACCAGACAGTGTGCAGAGTAGCACACAGTCCTGAATGGGATGTCTTCATCAAATGCTTCCCCCTCAAGGCTTAGGGAACTCTACAGAAGAAGGGAGCCAGACATGATAGATGACTGCAAGCAAACAGTGTCTTCTAGACACAACAGGACTGATGAACAGATGAACTACAGAGACTGGCAGCAGGTACAGGGCCTGCACAGGGTCAAGCCAGATGGGGTCCGAGCACTGAGAGGAGGAAGTGGACATGGGCTCCCACCCCTAACCAAGAAGCTCTCTGCAAGTGCTATCAGCTGGCAAAGGGAAAATTAGTTTTCTCCAATGGAGTCTCACTGGGTACATGAGGGCAGGCCTGGTGCCCAAGAGTAATAGTCTAACATAAAAACAATCTCAGTGGCATTTTTGTAGACTTTTTGGCTCCTATTGTTTTGTTTGGGCTTTTTTTTAAAATTTTTATTTTATTTTGGCTTTTGCTTACAGACCTTGGTTTCTGTTTTTGAGCTCTTGTGGGGTTTAGGTGTCTGTATATTTGGTGTTTTTTTGTTTTGTTTTGTTTTTTAAAGAGAGAAAACATAAAAGTTGGGTAGGTAGGCAGGTAGTGAGGAGCTGAGGACTTGAGGAAGGGAAAACAAGATCAAAATATATTGTATAACATTTTTTCAACAAAAAATTTAAAAAAAAAATCTCAGCATCAGTGAAAAGGAGAGGGAGTTAGGAAAGTTGAGTCCATAAGGACTAGAAAGACCAAACACCACCAGAGCAGCACAGACTGGATCCTAGTGCTTTGGCACTGGAGAGCAGAGCACAGAAGCACAGCTAAGGAGTTTGTTCTGGGGAACAACTGGGTGGATGGACCACACATTTCTGCACAAGGCAACATCACCACAGGTACAGCAAATTCCTGCTGGAGCCAGGCTACAGAGCCAGGGAAGATGCTGTTGACTGAGCATCTAGAAACACCATGGACCACATCAGGCACTTGGCTGGCATAGCTTATTGATACTGCCTTAAGCAAATCTCATAAAAGGACTGATTTTAGGGTTGGGGATTTAGCTCAGTGGTAGAGCGGTTGCCTAGCAAGCGCAAGGCTGTGGGTTGGATCCTCAGCTCCAAAACAAAAACAAAAAAACAAACAAACAAACAAAAAGGACTGGTTTTATCCTCATTTACATACTAAAATGTCAAGTTCATAGATACAATGTGTCCAACACATCCCAATGCATGTCTGGTCAGCCATTCATCCAACCACCCAACCTACCCCTTTCCTCATTTTTCCCATCAACAAGGACCAGGAAGACATGCTGTTAAAATGTGAAGGCAGTTCTGCTTCATCCCGAGCCTATGCCCTTTTAATGAAACCCGAGAAGGGAATCTGAAAATAAAACAAAAACAGAATCAACCAATCTGGAATAATAAAAATTTAAAGTAATAATTTCCAAAGGATCTATTGGGAGGAATATGTAACCATAATTAAGGGCCACAGTTTCATGGCAGAGGTTTCTTAGCAACTGTCTTGGCAACTGCACAACTGGATGGAAGAAGCTAGACCGCCACTGCTGTCAAGGCTCCTTTCCACTGCACCTGCACTCACCTCTACAGAAAACTGGTCAGAAATTAATCTTGCCACAACAGTAAGTCCAGTTTTGCCTAAATTTCAAATCCAGAAACAGACAAATTACTAAATATCAGTAATTCCATGTCTTAATAAAAACAAAAATTCAAAAAATTTATTCTCTTCATATGTAACCTGAAATCAACATATTCAGTAAAAAGCATTTACCAATAGGCTAAATTTATTCATCATTCATTCATAAAATTATCTAAGATCTTACCACAATGTTGACTTGGAGAAAATTCAACAACATTTGACAACAAATTGTTGACATGGATTTTTACCATTAAATTTATCACTAAATCCATAATGTTGGATTTCTCAAAATGTTTATGGCATTAAAAGTACAGGGAAATGGGCGGGGGGGGGGGGGAGGACAGGGGAACCCATGGCTGATATGTAAAATTAAAACACAAATAGAATTTTTTAAAAAGTACAGGGAAGAAAGGGGTGATTTTCAGAAGCCTATTACCTGCAGGGCACTAGGTAATACTCTGGGGATACAGAAATGAAAAGAACACGGCATTGTTCACTACAGAAAAGACAAGATAGCTGGCCAACTGTTCACCCATGATCCACCTATTCATCCACCCTTTCCTTCATCTTTCCAGCAACTATTTACTGAGACCCTGTGATGTGTTCCCAAGTGTTACGTTGGGCAGCGAACCAGAAGGGTGGTCCCTGCCCTCATGAACCTGGAGTGGGATAGAAAGAAACAGGCAACTTCAACAAAATGTTCTAAGTGTTGTAAGGGATGGTGGTGGTGAGAAAGAGATCGTGCTGGCAAGAAGGCTTCTGTCAGGAGGTGCCTGAGTTAAATCTCAATGACAAACAGAAGGGAAAACAAGAAGAGAAACAGAACAAAAACTTACATACAGGGACGTCAAAAGACAAGAGTGTCACAAGTTAGAGCTTACAGAAATTCCACAAGTGCATCTTATACTGATTGACAGCCTCCAATGTGGCCCCAGTGCTTGTCTCTGTCACTCATGGCTTTGTGTGGATTCCCTATCAGTTTGGTCCTATGGATGACAGACACTGTGTGAATCTGAGGTTATGTAAAAAGAAACTAAAGAGCATATGGGTCCTGTCCTATTCTCTTGGATCCTGTTTTATTGGGGGAAGGTCACAATACTGTATGGACATGCTCTTAGCATCTTAGAGAAGACACCATGGAGCTGGGTACTGTGAAGGTTAATCTCAACTAGATCAGGAGTCAACTAAGAGACAGTGGGGCACTTCCAGGAAGGATTAAGTGAGGGGAGATAACCTCCCCATCATCTAGAGAAGTGATACCTTCTAGCAAGCAGCATAGATACACAGATCTGAGAGAGCATTGGTACCTGCCCATGAGCCTGTTTATCCTGATGCTGCTGCCACTTCTGCCATCTTTTACTGGCACTAGAACATACATGTCTTTCTTTTCTTTTCTTCTCTTTTTTTTTTAGCTGAGGATCGAACCCAGGGCGCTTGCTCTACCACTGAGCTAAATCCCCAACCCCATACTTGTCTTTCTAATGTGACTGAAGACTGGTGACATTCCAGGAATCTTCCAGACCTTACTTCCAGAACAGAATTGCTAAAGGACCCAGTTTCATGGATTGAATAGCATGCAAGCCACCCCTGTTAGACTACACAACTCCTGTTGGTTTTAAGTAATTCTAATAAACCCCTCCCCGCCACCTTCTCTCAGTTTTGTTTGTCTATAGAGACCTTACAAAGTTGCCACATACCCATAAACACAGACCGTTAAAGCAGGAAGATATGGAGTTCAAAGCCAGCCTAATATACCCAGCAAGACCCTATCTCAGAAAACAACAACAAAAACCTAAAAGACAATACAGAAAGACACAAGATGTGACTACAACCCTGGCTGATATCTTGACTATAATTCGCCAACATACTGCTATGAATTAAAAATTAATCCCTACCTCCCAATTCACATGTTGATGATTTTAGGACATGGAGACTTTGGGGGAAGACAAAGGTCATGAGGTAGAGCCCTCACAAATGAGATTAATACCTTTAAAAGAAGCCTGGAAGAGCCTCTTTGCCACAATCATCATTTGAGGCCTGTGCCACCTATGGATCAGCCCGAGGTCATGACCTTGGTCTTCTCAGCTTCCAAACCGGTGAGAGGCGGTTGTTGCTTCTCTGATAGCTGTTCTAGCAGCTTGAGTCGACAGAGACATCTCAAGCAAGAGCCATTCAGCTAGTCTCCTGTTTTTGAATTTCAAACTGACAAAACTGTAAGGTACCAAGTGCTTGCTACTGTCATTACATTTAGGGTATTCTACCACACAGCAATAGATACTGTCTCAGTCATCTTAGGGTTTCTATGGCTGTGAAGAGACATCATGACCACAGCAACTCTTAGAAAAGAAAACATTTCATTGAGGCTGGCTTATAGTTCAAAGGTTTAGTCCATTATCATCATGGTGGGACATGGTGGCATGCAGGTAACATGGTGCTAGAGAAGATGCAAGTTCTACATCTGGATTCACAGGCAGCAAGAAGACAATCTGAGCCACTAAGCCTTGCTTGAGCTTCTAAAACCTCCCAAGCTCATCCCCAGTGACACACTTCCTCCAACAATGCCACACCTCCCAATAGTGCTAATCCCTATGAGACTATGGGGCCCTTTTCATTCAAACCACCACAGATAACTACTAAACACAGAACTGAAACAAGCTAGAAAGGTAAACTAGGCCAGAAGAACAACAGTAGAGAGCACACGCACGCATGTGTGTACACACACACACACACACACACACACACACACACACACACAAACAGAGGGGTGTTGGAGTTTATCTGGAAAATAAAAGGCACTTTTAGATGTTTTGAAGTAGGAAATGAGAGTCAGGTATATATTTAGCAAAGACATCTGGCTACAGAATGGACAGTGGGAAGGTAAGATCTGACCATCTTGCCACTGGTTTACTGGGTGCAAACCTAAGCATCTCTAGGACTCCCTCTCTCTGCCTCCCTATAGCCCATACTCACTAGCCCTTTCTTCCACTCATGGGCTTGGACCAAATGTCATATAGCATTTGAAGAGCCATCATGGAGCTGCAGGAAGTCATCAAGAAGGAGATGCTGGCCTGGAGCCATGTGTCTCAGAGGTTGTGAGGTGGTCACAAGTCAGGAGATGCTGCACACATTTCCTTTATCCCCTGCCCTCCTCCTTGTCTGGAACCCATCAAAGAAACTATCCACACTCCATCCTTCTTGGGCTCTACATTCTGAAGTTCCAAGTCAGTAGAACTGAAGAATACTGGTTTAAATGAAAAAAAAAAAAAAGCCAAATTTTTAAATATTTATTTTTTTAAATATGACTATTAGAAAATTGAAAATCACATACATTTCTATCAGGCAACACATTTAGAAGACCTGGAGTGAGGAAGTACATAACTCTAGGAGGGAAGAACAACTAGTTGCTGCAATACGAAGAGGTTTCAGGACAAAGAGCTGCCAGACAGGAAGATGACGAAAGAATTAAAGGTGACACCCAATGATGCCCATTCTCTGGAAGCTGCAACCTCTGTAATGAGAGCCTTGGAAGAGGAATATGGGTCACTCTGCGTAAGTGATGGTCCTGTGTGTCACTTCAGTGAAGTTCTGAAAGGCCACACTTCAGTGTTCTGTGACGGAAGGGACTATGTAGGACATGAGTGTCTGTTATTAACTGATCCCACAGAGCCCATGAAACAGCATGGGAAGAGTATACAAAGAGCACCAGAGCACAAAATCCATAAAAACTGGTTCTGAAGTGGGATGAACACCAGACAAAATAAAGCAGGACCACAAAGCATGGGGTGGGCGGCCTGAGAAAGGCAGGTGGCTACTGAAGTCAGATGGGCAAAGAGAGGAAGATCCATTCTGTACTGCAGACACATCAAATGCCAAGTGCTGAGTTGTAAAGCGCCGACTAGCTCACAGAAGGGGAAGGAAACTGTTGGAACAGAAGAACAAAGAGTGGGCCTTGTATCCTGAGCTACAGATCTTGGACTGTGAGGAGCCCTAGAGACTGTAGGTGGAGAAATGACATGTTATCACTGGTCTTTACAACTCTCTTCACAGCATGTGACCCACCCTAGGCCCAAGTGTACCCACCCACTTGGACCTGACATGTCACTGCGTTCCAGAGAACACAACTCAAAACACATGGATTCATTTATTCCTCCAGCCTTAAAGCCAGTTGCTTCACTTTGCATACCACACACTGAGGCAAAATACATATGAAGAAAAAAGCAAATACTCCTTTGGAGGGCTTCCACTGGGCTATATACACTGAAAAGAGACAGTAGAAGCCACAGCCTGATTATTCAGCAATGGCCTCCAAGCCTTTCCACACTCTCCATCCACTTGCTCTGTAGTTCTCAGTGACTCCACTGCCTCTTTTGGGCACACAGGTCTGGAACATAAACTCTTAAACCATCAAATAAAATAATGAAGAAGAAAAAGCTAATAATGAAATAGAGTTCAATATCCTCTGCTTATTTTGACCTTCTTAAGCTAACACAATTCCCTTAACATTTATTCTCATGTCTATTTTTAAAACAACTGTTTTATCGGGGGCTGGGAGTACTTAACTTGCGGGGGTCACACTCTCTGCCCACCGGCTCAGAGACTCTGCCACTGCACCTTCACCATCTTCTAAGAGAATGTTGTTCTCCATATGAGGATGGAGAAATGCTTGCTCATTCCAGGAAAAGGTTTTCTTTTAAATGAATGGTGTGTTCAGAAACCTCTTTCACCAATGTTCCCTACCAGGTTCTATGGGGGGAAGAATACGAAACCGACTTGCAAAACACTCAGAAATGACTCTGTCTCAAAAGCCAAAATAGTTACTGAACAAAAAATAAATTAAGGGCTGGAGAGATGGCTCAGAGGTTAAGAGCACTGACTGCTCTTCCAAAGGTCCTGAGTTCAATTCCCAGCAACCACATGGTGGCTCACAACCATCTGTAATGAGATCTGGTGCCCTCTTCTGGTCATACATGCTGTACACATAATGAATAAATAAATCTTCAAAAAAATTAATTAAATCCATTGTAAAACTTTTTACAATGGGACATAACAGCCAGGCGGTGGTGGCGCACGCCTTTAATCCCAGCACTCGGGAGGCAGAGGCAGGTGGATCTCTGTGAGTTCGAGGCCAGCCTGGTCTCCAAAGTGAGTTCCAGGAAAGGCACAAAGCTACACAGAGAAACCCTGTCTGGAAAAACCAAACCAAACCAAACAAAGGGCCAAACATAAATCCTACTAACATCTTAATCTTTCTGAACCTTAATATAATGCATCTAATACTACCTATATTTAGAATACTAAGGCCATGTGGAGGTAAAACGCCAACATTTCAAACTGTCTGCTGGTTGAACTACAAATACTAGAGCTATCACATAAAATGCCTCAGTGCAACAGAAGAAATGCTCGATTTGGGGGTATGATGACTCATGTCTCTGCTGGGCTACCTACCTACCATATGGACTGTGGCCATTTACTTACCCCCACTTGTAAATCAGTGTATCTGTTGGGAAGATAAGGCTGCTAGGGAGCAGTATTGGATTTGATTCCCTATATACACCTACCATCTAATCTAGCAGGGTTAGATTATCTATGGCAGAGACTCTAAGTTGCCTATCCTGACCACATAGCTGGCCTGGAATAAAAACCACATTTCCCAAACTCCCTAGTTGTTTACCATTTCCCCGTTTTGTTGCTTGTCCCTTGCAATCTATTCTTTCAGTTATTCTTGCAGTGACAGGGTTTAGCTTAGGGCTTTGTCCGTGCGAGGTCAATACTCTGCCAATGAGCTACAAGCGCAAGGTTCCCTGCACTATCTGCAATGACTCTCTTTGGAAGCCACGCCCTCAGCCCAGACCCTCAATCAGCATCTATTCTCAGCAGCCACACCCTTTCCTTCCCTTTATCAAGCTTCAGAGACCCAATCTTCTATTTCCTCCTAAGAGGCACAGTTTCTCAGGAGGTCCTTTCTCCTACACTCTACTGAAACTGAGCTGAAAAATTACTATGTCCATGAAGGCCTCATGGCCCCTCTTCAATCTTTATTCATGGCCTGAGAGGCATCTACGTTCATTAACCACCATTTTTCCTCAAAAGTAATCCTTTCTCTGTCATTTCTTTGTCTTTCTGAGGTACTGGAGACCCACTACATGGCTTCATATATGTTAGACAGGGGTTCTGCCAGTGAGCTATACTGTCACACTCTCACACTGCCTGGCTGCCCACTCCACAGCAAGTCTTTTGTGACCTGTTCTTCCTTCATTTGCCCAGTGGCCATTCTCTAAGATACCATCCCACATCCATTCTTGTGATGAGCAAACACACTAGGGGCTAGTTCAGTTCCACTATAAACAGAAAGGTATATTTTAGATTTGTGACTGCTCATGCTAATCTAATTACAACTATCTTTAAAATTATTCTTTAAGACACATTCTCTGTGCCAGGGTTAGGCTAGCATCTCATGTGCATTGTTTCCTTAAGCCTCCCCATAATCTTTTTTAAAATTTTTATTTATTTATTTATTTTTTAAATTATATATACAGTGTTCTGTCTGCATGTATCTCTGCAGGCCAGAAGAGGGCACCAGATCTCATTACAGATGGTTGTGAGCCACCATGTGGTTGCTGGGAATTGAACTCAGGACCTTTGGAAGAGCAAGCAGTTCTCTTAACCTCTTAGTCATCTCTAGATATCATGAACTAGATATCAATTCCTTTGACCTAGGATGCCCCTCTCCACATGATATTGGACCACCAGACATCAGTGTGGTCACAGCTCCAATCACTGTACCCCCTTGTCCCTTTCCAGATCAGACTGTTGTCAGATTCTTCTGTCACAGTATCTCCTCACTTCCCTCCTTCCATGATGCAGATATTGTATGTACTTTGACCTTTCTACATTTGCCTCCTTCAGTGGACATCCATGGAGATAGGGATCACATCCATTTGGGTGACCATTATATGTCAGGAAACCCTTTACTGAATATAGAAATGAAGTAATTTGGAAAGAAATAGAAAGGAAGTTGTCTTCCTACTATTATATTTTACCCCAACAGCACCAACATCACTCTACTATTGGCCAATGACCCACCATCTCATCTGCATTTCAGCCAACGCCACCATCATTTAGTTGGGGTTACAGCTAGAAACCTCAGTACCTGTTATTTCTTTTTCATTCCCCATAAATTTTTATTGGCTTGCTTGTTTGGGGTTGTTTGTTTGTTTTTTGAAACAGCATCTCATGTAACCCAGGTTGGCCTCAAACTCCCCATATATAATCAAGGATGACTTTGAACATCTCATCTAACTGCTTCCATCTTCCAAGGCCTGGGATCACAGCATGGGCCACCATGCCCAGTCTAGAGCTGATTTCTAGATTCTGCTTTAAAACTGCTTAGAAAGCTCTGCCCCATGTCATCATTTCTACTGTTCCTTATTCATCTCCTACCTACTGAAAGACACCCCCCACCCCCACGCCCCATGGCTCTCCAATGTGTTACACATGCTGAGACTATCTCTGTGCAATTAGCATTTCTAAGAGGGAGAAGAGTATCATCATCATACAGATGCAAAGGGATCAATCCTAAGAAGATAGAAGAGCTAGAAATTTGGAGGAAAATTCCACATTACCTCATCTATTGCCTGGGTTCCACGTTCAAGTAACTAGAAATTATTCCCCAGAAGTAGCATCCTCAAGTAGTTAAGATAGGCTTTAGGGCTGTTTAAGTACAGGGGTAACTAGGATGGGATCAGAGAAACATCCTAGACAAACAGAAGAAGTTCCAACTGCAAATGTTGAGTGTGAACAGTATGGACAAATCCACAGAAGGGGCCGGATTTGCTACTGCCAGAGCACAGAGTATGAGGCATGAGCAACAGAAACCAAGCACAAAGTGGACAGATCATGAAGTCCCATGGCTCAGCTGTAGCTCCAACATTGCTCCAGGGTCTCATGATGAAAAAAAAAGTGACTTATAAGTAGCTTAGTGTATGTCACACAGTAAGTGGTGACACAAGCTAACTCTAGATAGTCTCTTTAAAAGAGAATCCCAAGGAAGATCAGCTTTGTAATTGGTTCTAATATATTTGAAACTGTAATGAGAATCTTTGTTGTTGCTGTTGGTGGTGTATGCGTGTGTTTTGTCATGGTTGTGGTTGTTTTGAGCCAGGGTCTCATGTAACTCAGGCTGGTCTTGAAATTGCTATTTAGTCAAGGATGACCCTGAACTTCTACTCTTCATTCCTCTACTCTGAGTGGTAGGATTAAGACAATGGTCCTTCTAGTGGTTACTCAATAAACAAAACAGCTGAATTTCTATGAATAATAAGCAATATGACAAATGAATTAAGGAAGGTAGTTCCACTACAACAGCATACAGAGTAGTAGTCTGAGGCTGTAAGTTAGTGGTAAATGAGGCTCTGAGTTCTATCACCAATACAACAACAACAACAACAAAAACAACAAACAAACAAAAAAAAAGTCAAATATTCAGGAATAAATTCACAAAAATCTAAGACATAGAAAGCTATAGGTATTGGGACAACTGACTCTGGTCATGAAAAGAATGGATGAATTCAGACTCCTGATTCAATTATATGCAAACATTAACTCAAAAGAGAGAACAGATTAGGCTAAGATTTAAAACCATAAAAGCTCACAAGAAAACTGAGGTAGTTATCTCTACAACCTTGGGTTAGGCAAGAATTTCTTAGATATGAAAAAAGGATAATAAGGCTTCATTAAATTGAGAAACTTTTGTGCTTCAATGAATATTACCAAGAAAGTAAGTCCAGGCATACAGCTTGGCAGTAAAGCAGACACTTAGCACACACAAGTCCTCGCCCCTGACACCAAAGCAAGTGCACTGAAGGCCTAAAAGAGACACTCCCCATGATGGGAGAAGAGTCTTCCTAAATTACAGCTAGATAAGGATCTAGAACACATAATATATAAAGAACTTTAAAACCCAATGACTAAAAGGACATTAAAACTAAAACAGAAAAAAAGAAAACACCATTAACAAATTCTGGGCAAATAAAAACAACTTAATTTTAAAATGGACAAAGAAGCTGAGTAACACGTTTTCTCAGAGATGATATACAATTTCCAAATCAGCATGAAAAGATGCTCCACAGCATTATTCTTCAGGAGCCAATCAAAACCACACTGAGGTGCCCATGAGGATGATGACAATAACAGTATGTGATAGTGGGTACATCAAGTCAGAACCAAACACAGGGCTGCTAAGACTCTCCTATGGAAACTATTCTAGAAGTTTCTCAGAAAGTTCAGTAGTGAGCTGCCATACCTACAGCCACAGCAATAACTGAGGAAGACCTACACACATCTACAGAGACACAGGACAGGGGTGTTCCAGGAGCTATTCATAAAGTATCTACTAACAAATTCCCTTCTTTACAACTGCTCTGTGCTCATACTGTGGAACACTATTAAGTCATGAACAAGAATGAAGTGCTGGCACCTGCCACAACACAATTGAACCTTGGGAACGTTTCAAAAAGCAAAATAAGACAGAGACTTTCATGTTGTGTAATGAACATCCCAATTTTTTGTTTGTTTGTTTTGTTTTTTTGGTTTTTCGAGACAGAGTTTCTCTGTAGCTTTGGAGCCTGTCCTTGAACTCACAGAGATCCATTTGCCTCTGCCTCCCGAGTGCTGGGATTATGTGTGTGCCACCACCGCCCGGTCCCAATTTTTTTTTTTTTTAATTTGCTTTCTTTCTTTTTTTTTTTTTGGAGCTGAGGATCGAAACCAGGGCCTTGTGCTTGCTAGGTAAGCACTCTACCACTGAGCTAAATCCCCACCCCCCAGCCCCCAATTTTTTCTTTAAATCTGAAGAAGTGGTAACATCAAGTCATTTGTTGAGAGCCCTAGCCCCTTTCCTCCTAGCTCACCCAGTCCTGTCTTTAACGTCTTAGAACAACAGTGTACCAAGGTGTGTCACCTCGGCAGGGAAGGGAGCAGGACAGAAAGGTGATCTTATCCAGCACCATCCAAAATAAGGATGCATTCATTATGGACAGCACAGCCAAGACAATAAAAGTCAGACTGAAGGCTGAAAGCTTCAGTCTAGAGCAAGTGAAGAAAACTATCTCAAGCCACTAAAGACACAACCCTGAGTCTGCCTGGCATGCATGAGATCTCATTCCGTCAAAAAGCAAATTCAAAATAAATATCAGGATTCTAGAGAAAAGGAAACTCAAATAAGCAAAACCATTTCTAGTTGTTAATGAAGACAAGAGAAAATAAACAGCTGTGTTTTGTTCTGGGCTTGTTATTATAAAGTTGGCCAAGCAGGGGATAAAAAGAAGAGTCTCGGGCTATAGGTGAAATGATGGTGTTCTGTTCACACTTCTATTTCAGCGACATTCAGAAATTACTTTAGAGATAAGAGGTCTAGCCTTTTTGGTGTTTGTCAATTAATACTGAAAGAATAAGGAAGAAACCGGAAACATGGCTGTGATTGTTCAGACCCTTAGTGCTTCTGGTCCAGGGATACAAAGAGATCCTTGGCTCTCCCACACCTTCAAACAAACTGAAGGAGTCAGGTCACAGAAACTGCCTTCTGCTCCTGACTCAGAGGGCTTGAGCAGTTCCAGGACATACTGTGGACATTGGCTTCTGTTCAGAGTGCTCAATCCAAGGTGTGCTGAGGAAAGGCCTCTGGCACCTTTGCATTGACCTGGGCAGGACTGGGGCTGCATGTGCATCACTCACTTTGAACATTTCAAGAAAACAGAAGCTCTGTAACTGCAGATAATTTGGAAATTGGCACAAGGGTTTAAAAAATAAATCCAATTGGACAATTATTATAAGGCTCCTGCTAACTTTTGGTTTCTTGCCACAGAGAGTAATGATTCCTGCCAGTCATTCAGAAAAAGAATAGCTTCTAGAAAATCCAAATTGTGATGACCTAAAAATGGTAACCCTGCATCAGCATATAAGAACTTGTAGAGAGCTGGAGGTCTGGAAATCAGATTCTTCCACAATGGAGTTCCGGGCTGGGAACAGAGCTCAGGAGTAGTGTGCTTGCCTAGTGTATGTGAGGCCTGAAGTTCAACTCCCAGCACTGTAACAAATAAACAAGTGTATAAATAAACAAATCAATGTGGAGTTACTTGCAAAGATGCATTAATCATCATATTGGCTCTGCAGTGCAAACCAGCTATAGAGACCCAGGGCAACTGCAAAGACCTTCAAGTTAGTGTGTCCAAGTTTATTCTATAATGATGAAAAGCCACATCTATTTGCAAATAAACCCAAGTCAATACAGTAAGGAAGTAGTCAAAGCCCACAAGTCACTAAGGCGCTAAACAAATTGGGCATGGTGGCACACATCTCTAATCCCAAGACTCTGGAAACAGAGGCCAGGAAAGAAAATGATGATTCAGCACCTAGGACAGCTCTCCACTCCCAAAGAGCCAGAACTTTACACATTTGGAGAGTGTGAGCTTTAAGAAGGTGGGGTGGGGGTGAAACCGGTTCAGAAACAACAGAAGCTGGCAGGCTGCCACTATTAGACGATCTGAAGAGGTATGAGCTAAGAAGCTACCCGCCTCCCACAAGTGGGGGCTCTAAACCCAAACCTCAGCCCAGCAAGCAGGTCTACAGGCTCTTGTGAAGGGCAGGGGTGATGAGGGAGAAACCCCTACAGCTCTGTAGGAGGAGCACCTAGCACCTTCTCTCAAAGGGCCAGCCTACATGCTCTGATATTCTATAGTAACCGTGAGGAGCAGCAGACAAGTTTTAAGTGCTGCTGAGAGTTTAGTTAAAAAACAAACAAAACAAACAAAACAAAACCAACCTCCAAATTCCAGTGTCAAGTTGAAAGCAAGTCTTCCACCATACTGCACAGACATAAACACATGACCATTCCCTTCTGTTTCTTGTCAGAACCAATACTCAGAGTTCTGCATTCAGTCAAGTGCATTTTCATCACAGTGGGGAACTGGCATCCCCTACTGCAGCGAGCATCCACTGCAGTGAGAGGACTGAGAAAATCCCTTTGACACCCCAGCACAGAGGTTAGGAGACTGAGGGCTGCCCAAGGATGAGCACTAGGATGGACAGGTATCTGTGTGCATCACAACATCTGGAGTGTGTGTTTGCCCCAATGCTCTATCAACACTTGACAGGACTGGCAGTTGATCACCTTGCTCAGTGACCTGTCTCCAAAGGAGTCACACCACTAATAAGCAACAGAGCTGGGTCCAGAATGGAAGCTTTCAGAGAGAGCACATTTGTATTCTGACCACTTCTGTTAATAAACACAGTCAGGGGACATAGACAGGAAGAAGTGGGAGGAAGCTAAAGAAAGATGTGTTGGGGCTGGGGTTCTGCCTCCATGGATAAGAAACACTTGCAGGCCAAGAATGATGATCTGAAACCCTAGCTAGGGAAGGATGGAGACAGGCAGATCTCAGGAACTTCCTGGGAAGCTTGCCAGCCTTGCCGAAATTACAAGTTTCCATTTCACTGGGAGATCCTGCCTCAAGACGATAAGACAGAGCATGACAGAGGAAGACAGCTAATGCCCGCCTCTGACACCCATGTGTGCACAGGCATGCACACCCACACAGTCATGTGTATACATCACACACACACTTTTAATACATGTGTTGCACGACAGTGGGTGAAGCTCAGTCGCAGAGTCCACATTTACACTAGCAATTGCGCTCAAGGTTCGATCTCAAGAAATCATCCATTCAAAAGGGAGTCTGCAGCTGAGCATTTCTCATATGGACTTCAATTTGATTTTCGTTCAGATCTGGAAAGCTATCTGATAATCATACTTTTAACTGTTTGAACTTTTATTTTGCTTTTGAATCAACTTGCAACACATCTGCTGATCACACAATAAAGAAAAATTGCCAGAGATTAAACAATGAGTCATTTCGTGTAAACTCCAACATTTGTTCCCAGTCCAATTTAAATGCAGCTTTCAGAATGACCCCAGAAGGACCATTTTGGAGCAATAGAAGAGGATCTTCTGTTGCATATTAATTTTGAATTCTGGTTTCACTGACATTTTATATTATGTTCAGGTATGGATGTACACAAGCCTGGGGCAGGGCACGGAGCACACCAGCCAGCTCCTCCAAGGTGCAACCTGCATGCAGAGGCCCCTTAGAGAGTCTGGCTAGGGTTTTAAAGAATTCCGGTCATGTGTCTGAAGTGATTTTCCCAGCATGCTAGGCTTGCTTCATTTAGAACCAAGGGGGAAAAAGGAGGTAGGTTGGGTAGGCAGAAGTTAAATGCAAAGAAACATGCAGGACAAAGAGGTCAAGGGACCATTTTCAACAAAAAGCAAAAGTGTTTCATTTTCACAATGCTTTCCTATGCTGGAGTCCACCACAAAAATCAATAGGAAATCGTGAAAGAATTATGCAAATAATAAACCTGGACTCAGTTAGAAGACTAGCAAAATCTATGATGCTTGCCCACCTACCCTGATTGATTTAAGAATCTCTATTCCGGGACCCAAACGATGGTGAATCAGATGTTTGATCAAAGGAAAGCTGTTCTCTAGAGATATCTGAGTTTGTCTTTCCTCTGGGGAAGGAAAAAAAAAAGCTGTGAATATATAACCTAAAAACAAGGCACTGTATTTAGGTGCAGTGAGTGTGGTGGCCCCAGCCCCACGAGACACTAACATCCAGCTGCTCACACTGTTCCTTGGGACTCTCCTTTATCAAGGTAGTCTGCTCTAGCACGCTGAGTTGACAGTGTAGTCTGAGTGGCAGTGCAATGGCCTATGTTTTCCTCTTTAAATATGTTTTTACATTGCTATTTCCTTTACTCACTTACTCTAATGCCCCAAATTTAAGACAATGGGAACTGAAGAATCCAAAGCACTGCGGCACAGACAGGAAATGGACACACTAAAATTGGTTTTCCTCTCACCTACAATATTTCCACCCTACATTGACACCTTGGCCCTGCTTAAGAGATACAATTTTAAGGGCCAATTATGTTTGCATATTGACCTCATAAAATGCTAATAAATCCAAAACACAAGCTATAAATATTCCAGAAAAAACAGTTGCTATGTGGCAAAGACAGAGAAAGGGGCAATGTTTACTAAGAATCGACAACAAATGTTATCATTCCCTGAGTCTTGCAGTTAAACAGGCTTCTAAAACCTAAGGCTGAAGGGAGCACTCCCAGTGTTATGACCAGTCAACTCTCTGTAATACACGCAGACCCTGCACAAGTGTAACGCACGCAGACCCTGCACAAGTGTTAAGGGAAGTTGCACGAAGCCACCTTGTTTCAGGTCCTATGGCCAATGTCAGACCTATGGTGAAACAGGAAACTAAGCAACCATTCAATGGTGACATTGCTGTTTGAGTTAAAACATTCGTTAGCATCATCCTTTGTCTGCACCACCACAGCATCATTCCTGAGACAGTCTATAAGGCTTTAATAAATGTCAGCTAGTTCTGATATGGAAGATAATGCCAAAGACAGAGTAGCAGACAGCACTGTTTTTAAATTCTTATTTCTGATGTATAAGGTATTTCCAAAATACAGACAGAAGCCTGTTTATATACTCAATTATATTTCTAGTTGAGAATTGAGTTCACAGGCTACCTCTAGAACAGTGGTTCTCAACCTGTCAGTTCTGACCCCTTTGCATATCAGATATCCTGCATATCAGATTATGATTCCGACATCATATCCTATTACATTACAATTCATAACTATAGCAAAATTACAGTTATGAAGTAGCAATGAGATAATTTTATGGTTGGGGTCACAACATGAGGAACTGTATTAAAGGGTCGAAGCATTAGGTGGGTTAAGAACCACGGGCCTAGAACACACACCCTTACAGGTAGCTGCATATTTCTAAGTAGAAAACTAAAAGCAAGGTCTAACTCAAATGAAGTCATCTAGTCATCCCCCACAGCAATTCTGCTCCTGTGAGCATGTTTTAAAGCTAAGCCATTATGTTTTCTGGGCCACAGCACACCAGTGTATTAGTCACTCTAAGAAACTTAGTGTTAATCTTCTGACCTGCCCCTTGGCGCCGCCCTGCGTCCTCATTTTAAGGAAAAACTCCTCCCTCCCTCTCTCCCTCTTTCTTCTGCTCTTTCTTCTCTGCCATGAGGTGCGCACACCTCTGCTTTTCCTTTCTTCTCTTCTCTTCCTCTCTCTCTCCTTTGTCTTTCTGTCTCTGAATCTCTCTACTGTAATAAACTCTTTCCACGCGGATGCAGTATCTGGGTTGTGAATGAATGTGCACCACCACCACCTCTGCCATGCCCTCATGGTGTGCCTCGCCTACTGCCTGTTGCTGCATCTGCCCAGCATGCAGCATGTTTCCCTGCACACGCAGGACACCCTTGGGGTCCCGCATGCATATATGATAACACTAATGACTTAAAATTTACCTTGAAAATGTCATATAGTTGATATGAGTCTAAACATCTATTTTTATAACTTGAAACAAAAATGCAGTCAGAGAAAATCTCAAACAATGAACATTTTCATTTATGAGACAGCAATTATGGCATATAACATTCTTTAAACAACTCTAAAATATTATTGGTAAAAATAGGAAAATATTGCCTGGCCACAAGTCTCCTATAAATGAGATGCCTTTAGTGAGGTTTTCTGGGAGAATGCTACTGAATTACTACCTTTACACATGATAGGAACACTCAACCTCGCAGTCTCCTCTTACTAATAAAAGTGGTTCCAGAGTCTCTCTCTAACCCAACCTTGTTCTCATGAGCTCCGGTCTCACATATGGATGCCGGCTACCAAGTTTTACTATGTCAGTGGGTCTCAACCTACCTAATGCTATGACTCTTTAATATAGTTCCTTGTGTTGTGCTGACCCCAACCATAAAATCATGTTCATTGCTACTTCATAACTGTACTTATGAACCATAAATATCCGTGTTTTCTGGGGTGTTAGGTGACCCTTGTGAAAGGGTCCTTCAACCTCCGAAGGGTCATGACCCACAGATTGAGAAGTGCTGCTCTACTTGGATTCTCTAAGCTCCTCAGCAAATTCAAGCTGGCCCAAACTGAGAGGAGACATGCCTAAGGCATGGAGTAGACTTAAACAAACAGAATGACTTATGTCCTTACAAAATTAAAGGATGTAACTAGTCCCTCATTCTAAAAGAAAAGCTCAGTAAAGTGGAAAAAGCCACACTCCTCAGCACTAAGAATCAGACACACTGATGAGGCTAATTTTGAACAATCAAGCCCCAAGTCAAGAATATGGAGTAAGGAAAGCAACATGAAAACATACTAGGAAGCTATAAATAAAATAGCCTAGCATCAGCATATTAATAGATGACTGACGGACCCTGGAGAAAATAAATACAGAAACAAACTGCACAGAAAAAGAGATGCGCACTGTCTGCCGGTCATCTCAGATCAAGAATGGACCTCTTAGGATGTACTGTTTGGGTAACTAGGCAACCACAGAACAGACCTGCCCTTCAAATTACATGAGGGTAAATTCTAAATGCATTTGAGATCCCAACATAAGAATCGTTTGAATTAACATATAGAGTAATTCTACTATACTTGGAAGATAGAAAAATAGTCTAAAATTGGCTCAAAGTCCTGAAGCCCAGGACAAAACCAAACAACAAATCTAGCCAATTTAACTAGATAAAAACAAAGCTGGGCATGGTGGTATAAAAGCCTTTAATCTTAGCACACAGCAAGTCTGGGCAGGTGGTTCTCTGTGAGCTAGAGGCTAGCCTGATCTATACAGGAGTACCAGGTCAGTCTGGCTACATAGTCTGATCCTGTCTAAATAAAAGAAAATTCTATATAGTGTAAAGAAACAAACACTCCCAAACTAAATAAGGAAAAGGTACAAATAACAAACAGGAAAGCACATCTATAATTTCTTTGGACCCCTACCCCTGCCATTTTGATTTTGTCTTGTTTGAGGTAGAATCTTGTTACATAGCCTAGGCTACCTTGACTTCACTATGTAGACCAGGCTGGCCCTGAACTCAGAACCCTTCTACCTGAGTGCTGAGATAGAGGTATACACTCAGCCTCAGCTGCATGCTTCTCCTTTGAATGCATTAAGAAGTTTTTTGGCAGTAATTGGGACTTACTATGGGTGCTGAGCACGTGCTCTACCACTGAACCACATCTCCAACCACATTCTCAGTTTTAACAAACCAGGACACTGGTATTCCTAGTCTAGAAAGAGCTCCTGAATGGAAAGGACTGCAGCCTGGGTGGAAGATTGAGGACAGACAGGGCGGAGGGCCGGGAGCTGCTCCACGGCACACAGTTTGCCTTGCAAGCACCAGACATGATGGTGGGTACTTGTAAGCCTAGTCCTGGAGAGGTGAGGATTGACCCAGGAGCTGCAGGGAGCTCATCTTTTAAAACAGTCAAAGGTGAGTGGCACCTGAGTTTAACACCAGAGGCTGTCTATTGGTCTCCACATGCATCTGCACACATGTGCACAGAGACACATACACACAGACACACGCTTTCACCACAGAGAAAGGAACCCTTGAGCATCCCCTAAACAGGTATTCCCAACCTTGACCATGTAGTAAGGCATGGTCACATAGGTGGCATGGGTAAGGAGGGACACTGCACAGCAAGTGCTCATGGGAGCCGGTGGAAGGTCATGGTGATGCAATGAAGGGGAAGTTTCCTATTTTTCAAGAGCACCTGGTGACTGAGACACTTTTGAAGGAAATCTCCCAGATTTTTAAGAACTGGCGTCCAATTCAGATTTCTTACACTGGATAGGCCAAACAAAAATGCCACTGTTCAGATCTCTACTTTGTAAGGCTTGCTTGAAGTCTCTTCTCAGGGCACTATTTTGTTAATGGATAAATCATATGGGCTACTGTCTTGAGACCAATGTTCAAATCCAGAGATGAAAAGGAAGTCACTTTCTGAAAATGTGCTGTGACTGATAATCTGATATTTTAGTTTTATGTGTCATTTTTGAGTGTAAGCATTCTCAGACTGCGTTCTCTTTTCTTCTTTTATCACTTAATTAATCTTACTCTACATTTTTATCCCACTGCTTTTAAATATTTTCAATTTATTTTTAAGTTCCAGAGTAATGGGTTTTATCATGGCATTTTCAAACATATGCATGGTTGTACATCATTCTAGTTTATTGCCTGTGCCACTGCCCTCCGGCTGGTTCCCTTCCATTCTCCCAGTCACCCTGTGCCTACCCACCTCATGCCATCCTTAAGGAGTGTACACAGTTATGTGACTGTGCAGTCACATAAACAAAGCTTGATCAGAAACCTTCTTTTGATGTTGGGTTCTGTAAGCCTTTCTGTCCCACTGACCTCTCATATCTAACCTTCGGCAATGTTCCCGTCTGTGAACTAGAAAGCACAGCATGTATGCTAGCTGCGCCTGTTCTGTAGACTGAGCCATCTGGACTGTGTACAGCATTTACCAGAGGACTTGACCACTGCTACTACTGCTGTTATGCTATAAGCTTGATTAGCATCTGCACTCACAAAAGTTACATGAAATTTGGATGTTCTGTTGATTACTGCTCTATAGGTATGGGCTGTCTATCACTGAGAAAGGTAACTCACAAAATTCAGTTTGCAAGAACACGGCCAATGCTGCTCAGTGCTTTGTGCTTGTCAAGGTGCTTATTTAACATGGACTGTTTGACGGCAAGCTGAAACACCCTCCCTTGCTGTGTGGAACAGGAAGACATCCGTAATTACAGGGGTCACCCAGCAGCTATTCTATATTTTTTACAGCTCTTTTTTGTTGAACACATCTCAAAAATAATAGCTAACACAGACTCTACCAATAAATTTTACTAATTCTCTGAATAATGGAAGCTGTAAGTCATAGGGCCCTGCTGATGTGAATCCATCATGTTTCACTAAGCATTTGTTATTTAAAAGAGAGAAAGAAAAGAAAAGACAAAGAAAACCCTATGTCCTCTCCTGGCAATTGCCCTTTCTCTTTTCTTTCCTTCACATCAGTCCCACTACTTTCCTTCTTCCCATGTATTCTGCAGCCAGTGGTTTACCCACCCCCATCCCACTGATCTGCTCCATGGTGCTCAGGCCTGCTGACTGCTGTGACTTATGCTCCATTCTTTCAGAAGGGCATTTTCTTCTTTCTTCTTCCTGCCTCTTTCTGAGGGGGTCGGGGGGGGGGGGGAGATACACAGTTCTCCTCCTTTGGTCTGTTTCTTAAATTCAGGTATTACTGAGGAGTATCTATCTATACTTCACAGACTTGGCTGGTCATCCTGCTTATACCTATCTGACTGAAAGCTTCCTTGCTGTTTGTGCTAATCTATATCCTCTGCCTCGAATGTAATCCCAGAGGGTCAGGCTTTGTGTTCCTCACCTCTGGGCTCCAGCACACAAACACTGCCAAACAACTGATTACTGGCTGAGTAAATCAAGCATATGAAGATGGTGTTTTGTTGACTTCTTGATTTTTACAACATGAACCCGCATTTGTTTTGAGTAACTGATCATCCCAGCTTGCTTGCCCCTAAGATAAAGGTTAAAACAAAATAATCAGGGAGCTGGGAGCTGGCTCAGTTGGCAAAGTGCTTGTGTCACAAGCACAAGAGCTTAAGTTCAGCCCCCAGATTACAGGCAAACATGCTAGGCATGGTGGTGTATGCTATGAAGTTTGGCAACAAGACCCCTGGAGCTCACTTGCCAGGCAGTCTAGGTGACTTGTGAGCCTTAGGCCCACAAGACAGTTTCAAACAAAAGATACCTTAACACTCTAGGTTGTTCTGCTCTCCACACACATGTGCACAAACAGTACACACACACACACACACACACACACACGCACGCACGCACGCACGCATGCACGCACGCACGCACGCACACATGCGTGCATGGAAAGAAAGAGACAGCCAGAGACTAAGAACATGAACCTTTAAGTCATCTGTTACCAGCTTTCACCATGGAAAAGGCAAGCAGCTGAGCACTGCACCAGGAACTCTTGCCTCCTATAATTGAAGAATGTTTTTTTCTATTATCATTTATGTCTTTGCTTATGGCCCATAAAGAGTCAGATTTAACTGCATTGGAAATTTAAGGGGAAAATATAAAGGATCTTGATGAAACAAAAGTGTTGGTATGAGATGAGCCTTCCAAAGGAAATAAATTACATAAAATCACTCTTCCTGACTCTAAGTATAGGGAGAAATATGTGGAGGGGTGCACAACTACCATGTAAATGTGTTGAGGCTGAGATGTAGGAATGGGCCTAATTGTATATGAGGCTATCCATTTACGAATCAGACAGTCTGGAATCATCTGCTCGACTGTATTCTGGTCCACTTCCCCTCTCTTCTACCACGTTGGCCTGGCTCTCCCACTCCAAGCGAAAGAAGGGGTTAGAAAAGGAGTAGTGAGAGGCAGGGAATGAGCGCACGAGTGAGTGGGAAAGCAGGTGAGCTTCCTGCCTGCTACAGAGGGATCTTACCAAGAGCTCCAATGGGGAAATTTCCTAGGTCCCTCAAAGTAAAGATTCTTGCCTTTCAGGACTTCCTAATCTCTTCATTACTGCTCCTAGGATTACCTCAGCCACTACAACTAGCATAAAGAAGCTTTTCAAGATATTTTTCCATATACCACTTTATGTATTTCTGTACTTCGTATATTAGAAACAGTAACTTCTAGGCTGGGGCTGGGGAAAATAGCTTGATAAGAGAGTGTGACTCCCTGTTTGCTTAGCATGGGAAAGGCCCTAGAGTTTACCCTAGTACTGAAGAGGGGGGTGGGTAAGTTCTTTCAAACCTAGGAACAAAATCATCGCCTTTCTCAATACCACCCTGCATAAGGATGCATGGTCCAGAAGGTGGGAATGCAATAAACACTATTATGCCAGAAAGGCTACAGACCACTAGACCTATCTTCATGAAATATCTGTGTATGTATTTAGGCATACTGGCAACCTGCCCCTTAATGTGGTGGCATATCAGCTCCTTAGGTATAGACCCTGTCTCGGTACTACAGCTTACTAAGGAATGACACCTTAGATTCAGTGCCACCAGGCCCATATCCTCTGCTTGCCCTCCCATCATCCTGGTGGCTCAGTGACATCCTGATTTGGTTGGAACACAGTTTTGCCTGTGATCTCTGATCATAGGAAGGGTTATACAAAGTGGGCAAAGACACCTTTTCTATCTGCTAATTATTTTAAGGAGCTGGTTATAGGAACTAATTCTCATAGCCATTCCTACTACACCAAATAACCACTGACAAGAGACGTCAGGCTCTGAGTAATCTCTATTCAATTGATGAATCATAAACAAAATGTGATAGATTGATAAAATGGAATGTTACTTATAAAAGGGATGAAATACTGTACATGCTGTAATATGGATGGACCGCGAAAACATTAACTGAAAGAAGAGTTATAGAGTCTAAGTGTAGCTGGTCTTCCAAAGGCTTTTGTTTGGAAAGCTTGATCCCAAGAGCAATGATATTAGTAGACAGTGAGATCTTTATGAGGTAGGGCTTCAGTCTTCGTGTCCACTCTACCCTTAGAAGAAACTGAGGCAATTCTTGTGAGATTCTGAATTAAGTTTCATGAGTTGTTATAAAACAAAACAAAACAAAACCAAAAAAAACAACAAGCCTATCCATCCTGCCTTATTGTCTGGCCACGTGACCTCTCCTTCTCTAATGCATTCCTCCAGGATGTCACCCACTATAAGGTGACTCAGCCAGGACATTCGTCAAAATCATGTTCGTGCTGTTTGGACTTTCAGCCTTCAAAACTGTGCTCCAAATAAACTTAATAATAAAGTATGAAGCTTCTGTAATTTCTTTACAATAACAACAACAACAAAAACTAGTGTAAAGCCAAAACACAAGAATAGAGTACTTGCTTAATCATGGATTCTATCCCTAGAATATGTATGTGAACTAGGGTGAACACACACACACACACACACACACACACACACACACACACACACGCAAGTCAAGCAAAAGGTCAAAAAAAATCACTGTTCTGTATAGTTTAAAAAGGTGGAGTATATGGTATGTGAATTATATCACAAAGAAGCTGTTACAAAAATCTTAGAAATGCTTATACATTTGATGAGATATTGTCAGTCTCTTTAACTTCCTTTAGACCTGGGATATGGCTCAATAGCAGAGCACCTGCATGGCATGCTCAAAGTCCTGGCCCCACACCAGGACTTGACACAGAATCAGAGCACTACCTAGGTCAAGAAGGAAGATAAACATACTGATTTTGAAAGACTTAAAAACAATGGCTTAAAATATTAAGAAAAAATATTTTAACATTTTCCATGGTGCTCAGAGCAATCTTCTTTTCAACAAGCTAAATGCCAAACAAGGGAATATAAATTAATTAGACTAGACCTCAAATATTTACAGCAGATTCATCCCTAGCTACTCAGACATCTATAAATTCTGGAAAACCCTCAACATCTCATTTCCCTAAAAGACAAAAATATTTTTTAAGCTTTTAATTTTTTTTTTTTAAGTAGAAGACTTAATTTATACGACCAAGAAAGCAAGATTTCCACTAAAATGAACACAATTCTGTGCCGTGACTATGTGACCAACATCTAGAACTCACACGGTCTATGGGGGGGTATTTTCTTTTTAATGCTTTATAAGCAGCAGCATCCATACAAGAACCAACGAAAAATGAAGTAGATGCAATCATCCATGTTGGGCAGGAACAGCACCACTCACAGGTTAGGAAACTCATCAGCAGATGTGGTCTGAGTGTGAAACAGCCCTACAGACTCATGACCTGACATGATTCCAGAGGTGCAGCTGTCTGCGAAACCTGTGGAACCTCACTGGATGTAGCGGGTCACTAGGGATACTTGGGGTGTTATAGTCCTAGCCTACTTAGTGTCCACTGTCTGCTTCCTGATTGCAAATTCCCACGATAAGCCACCACCTGCTCCTCTTGTCATACTCCCCCACCATGCTCAACCATACCCTTCAACAGTAAGTTAACAGCTCTTCCTCACTCTGGTTCCTATTGGGTACCTGAGGCCTGAGCAGTGACTCAAGGCTGTACCTGTGCTGTGATCCTCTGTGAACTCTTCACACTTCCCATTTCATCAAAAAGAGGGACTACCACTCAGCTTTAAAACTGGCACACTGGAGCTGGAGAGATGGCTCAGAGGTTAAGAGCACTGACTGCTCTTCAAGAGGACAATGGTTCATTTCCCAGCACTGACATGGCAGCTCACAACTGTATGTAACTCCAATTCTAGGAGATATGATAGTCTGTTCTGGCTTCATGGGTACCAGGCATCCACATGGTGCAAATACATACATACAAGCAAATCCGTCATACACAAAATAAAAATAAATCTTTTTTTTTTTTTTTTGCCAGAGCTGAGGACCGAACCCAGGGCCTTGTGCTTGCTAGGCAAGCACTCTACCACTGAGCTAAATCCCCAACCCCAAAAAATAAATCTTAAAAAAACACTACCACCAACAAAAACCTGGTACATTGCCCCACATCCCAAAAGTCACAAGGCTAAGAATGGCTAAAGTGTTTAAGACTGTCAATGATGTCTTAATGTACATCTAATGAAAATCCTAGGGCGGTTGCTTCTGAATTTGTGCTTTTGCCCTGCTGGGGAAGGAACTCAGGGCCTTGCACCTGCTAGGCCCTGACCTACATTCTAAGTTGAGTTGTTTGGTTTTAAATTTTATTCTTATTCAAAAAAATTTTTATATGTATTCATGAATATGTTTCCACTGGGATGCTCTGTATGTCAAATGTGTTGCTCTGATTGGTTAATAAATAAAACATTGATTGGCCAGTAGCCAGGCAGGAAGTACAGGCAGGACAAGCAGAGAAGAGCATTCTGGGAAGTGAAAGGCTGAGGCAGAGAGATACTGCCAGCCGCCGCCATGACAAGGAAGATAAAAGGTACCCGTAAGCCATGAGCCACATAGCAACTTATAGACTAATAGAAATGGGTTAATTTAAGATAAAAGAAGTAGATAACAAGAAGCCTGCCATGGCCATACAGTTTGCAAGCAATATAAGTCTCTCTGTGTTTACTTGGTTGGGTCTGAGCGGCTGTGGGACTGGCTAGTGAGAGAGATTTGTCCTGACTGTGAGCCAGGCAGGACCAGAAAAACTCCAGCTACATATATTAATGGTCTTAAAACCTGACTTCAGTCCTCCTTTGTACAACACATCCAAGGCTGTCCACTTTCAAGACAGCTGTATTGTGGTGGTATTTTGTTTGTGCTCTAACAAATAAAGCTTGCCTGGAGATCAGAGTGCAGAGCTAGCCACTAGTTAATCAGAGAGGCCAGGCAGTGGTGGCATACACCTTCGATCCTAGCACTTGGGATTTCATGACTTTGATCCCAGCACTTGGGAGGTGGAGACAGGAAGTGATATGGCTGGACAGAGAGAGTCATATAAAGTGGGAGGAGACAGGAACTCGCTCTTTCAATCTGAGGATTCCTAGAGGTAAGAAGTCTTTCTAGTGGCTGGCTGGCTGCTTTGTTTCTCTGATCTTTCAGCTTTCACCCTTATATCTGATTCTGGGTTTTTATTATTAAGACCAATTAGAATTCATGCTATACTTTACACTGCCCTTGTGATCACTGAGCACTAGGATATTAGCCATGAACATGCTAATATCTAACATGTTTACTTATAACCAACAAACAGATGAAAAATGATCTGGCTAAATTTTGTGATGACATACAACAGTAAGGCATTAGCTAGAGGGTGGAAATTCAAACCAAAGTTAAATTGTCAATGAAGTAAGTAATTAAGCTCATTAATGACAAACACAGGGTACATCAATAATGCAAAAGAAAGGGCACCCACAAATGTAAAATGCCAAGAGCTTAGCCAAAAATATGAATGTCTGCTGCTGAAAATAATGATCAGCCAGTCTCCATTTACACTATGGATCAGTACTAATGAGCTCAGGATGCAGCATGGGGGATTCAGAATGACTAATTAAGAAATAGTTCTTGTGGTATATAAACACAATATAGTGTTATTTAGCCCCCAAAAGAGATGGAATGCTTTCCTCTGCAGCAGTACAGATGGAACTGAAAGACACCAAGAGAAATAAATCAGGCATAGACACACAAATATCACATAGTCTCACTTACTCATAGAGATCAATGTTGACCTCAAAGAGACAGACTAGAATATTGCTTCTCTGAGCCGGAGAAGGGCACGAGGAAGCACAGTATACAAAGGCAGGTAGCCTGGAGAAACACTGCTCACGTTTGACGGCACAATAAGGTAGGTGAATGTTCTCACACAAAGACATGATGTATAGCTGAGGCCAAAGACCCCACTTACCTTCATCTGATCATTGAATACTATCTACTATGCTGAAATGTCACCACACCCATAAACATGTATTACTACTACATGTAAATCACAAATTTTAAATATCATTTAAAAAAGTAACTCCTCAAACAATTAAGCAAAAACCAAGGCATCAAAAAAGAGGCTACAAGTGTCTGGTGAGCAGTTTCCTAAAGCAGAGGATCCCATGGAGGTGGCTGTCACCCGAGGGGCACAGTGCGCTCTGCAGCACCATTTCGGCCTTCCAGTCTAGCTCGCTTGTTTCCTTTCTCCTCCTAGCACAGCTACAGCACAAGGTTGCTTTACTCCACCTCCCTTTTCACTGTGGTGTAAGCAGCCCGCGCCACGGTCGGTTACCTCGTAGCACTTAGCAAACTGCTAGGACGTGAACTCTCACCAACACTCCAGAAGCTCTCGTGTGGCCCTTCTTGCTAAGTCAACAGACAATGTTTATTTACAAGCTTTCCTAGCTTGTTCTCTTCCTTAAGGGACCTGGCTAATTTTGATCCTGTGTGTTTCTTTATAAATTTTAGAATTAGCCTGTAAGATTCCATTAAAAAAACAAAACAAAACAAAAGGGTTGATTTAGGAAAAGGTCATATTTCTATAAGGGGTACTGCATATTTCTCTCAAAAAAAGTCATGTTTGCCTGGTAAAAATAAGAACCATTGTTCCCAGCAAAATAAATGTGGACTATACAGCCAAGGACCATGGACCTAACGTTCTAAGCCCCAGAGCTGCTATGAAAAGCTAAACTCCCTCAAGATGATGACCGAGAGCACCTCAGCTAGAAACCTTTCTCAGACACCATGACATGGCCACCCAGGTAGTGATATGTGGTTTCCAATGAATGTTTCATGATTTTACAGCCACCAGAGGACAAGCATATGCGAGCCAACGAGATCACAGTAAGGAAACTCCTAATGCTGGTTTGGAAATGAAAGTCCAAATAGTTAAACTTGAAACGTACTAGGTCAAAGGATAAAAAAGTTATTAAGATTCTGTTAAATAATACAATAAAAATGGTAACATTTACAAAATGGATTAAAAGACTCATTGTAATCTTAAAATTTTAATTCAAGCTCACTGGTCTTAGATGAATAAATTATTATATTTTTATTAAATAGTGCATGACAAGGTCTATGTGAGGCAAAGCTCTTTCACTTACTGGCTACACACCCTTGAACAAGTCATTTGACATTTCAGAAGCTTGATTTCCTTATCTGCAAAGTGTAAATAATATTGGCTATCTATCTGGTGTGTGTGTGTGTGTGTGTGCTCGCGCAAGCGTGCATGTACACATGTGTAAACATACATTCATACAAGTATATAATTATATATGTAGGATATGTATTATATATGTGTGTGCATGGCTTTTATTTTGTTTGGGGAGATGCGTGAGTCCCTGTGTTGCCCAGAATGACCTCAAATTCCTAATCTCAAGTGATCCTCCAGCTTCAGCTAGCACAGTAGCTAGGACTACAGGTACACACCATCTTTTGTGGCTTTACTGTTTTATTTCTTATTTCTATTTTTTTTTTTTTTTTTCTGGTGCTGACATTTGAGTCTCTTCTGTTAGGCAAACCTTGCACCTACTGATCTATACATACCCAGGCCCTAACTCACAGACATCGTAAGCATTCAAGGCCTCATCACCTGGGGCCTAAGAAGCACTAACTAGGTAGAGGGTTACTCTATTATTTTTATACTCACGTAGCTACTGCAGCTTGTGAATAAGTTCCAGTGAGCTATTTCTCCAAGTCATTTGCATCTTAAAGCTTTTCTCACCTAATTGTAGAATGGAAATCTTTATTTCCCTTAGAAGAATTTCAAGCCTCAGCAAGCAGATGGTATAGTCCATTCAAAGTTCATCTCACAAGGTCATACTGTTCATTCGGTTTTTAAGAAATAGGGAAGCATTTGAGAAATTCTGTGACAATGAAAAAGTGTGACACTCCAACAACTGGCTTGATGACAATGTCCAGATCACTGTGAATTCTCAGTCAATTACAGACCACAAATATTAGATGGCTTTCTCATCCTACTAGGCTTGAATTTGAATGAGTTACAGAAGCTTCCAAAATTAAGTCTCTCTTCAAAACATGAAAAATTGTATTCTATTTCAAATATTCAGGAGACTCTACTAGAAGACAGCATTATATGACAGAAAAAGAAATGACCTTACAACCAAACAAAGTAGGCACTCCTCTTACTTCTAATACTTAAAACACTACTGCGAGCTGGGAAAGTGTCTGCTGGAATTATCAGGGTCCTGGCTCAATCCCGAGCACTGCACAAAACTACAACCCCACTTGTACAACATTAAGCAGCACATTTAACGTCTGTAGGTTTTAATATGTCAACACTTCAGGAATTATTCCAATTCTGAGATTTCCATGCAAGGTACATCTAAAGAGAGGGAGAAAGAGAGAATTCTAGTTCACCCTTGCCATTATGCACTATGTTAAATTACCCCAGAAGCTTAAGTTCACCATGTCTTTATAAAAAGAGAAATCATAATGGACCTCCAGGAGGCAGGGGGCTGCCATCAAGAGTTGCTTTAAGTCTATGGCAGGGTTGAGGTTGAGGAAATAATAAAGGTGTTTGATGAGTTGTCTGGATTAGGAGTCCACCTAGCCTACAATGCCCCAGAAATCCTTGCATGAAGCTCCACCTCCCAGCTGCAATCTGCAGTCTACACATTAGCCAGCAGGATCTCTCTACCCTGTCCCATCCATCCATGATGCTCACAGGGGTTTTCTATTAACAAATCACCAAGAACCCCTGTACCTCTACACCTGCCAGACGATGCTGCTCAGTTTTAACTACCAATTAGAGAAGCTTAAACATGCACATAACTCTTGGGGGCAAGCAGGCCTACCACAAATGAGTCAGACTCTTGAGGCAGGTTCTAAGAACTGGATTTCGTAAAATCACTTCAAATGGTTCCAAGCATGCAGCTGGAGTGGAGTAAAGTCCACACACAGGAGGCAAAACAGCCACAAACTCATTAGCTAACCAAGCACAGAAAAGCCATCTCTCCAACAACAGCAAGAGGATCTCAGCAGACTCAAGAGTGGAGTTCCTTGCCTGTGTGTCAAAGAATTTGTGTGTTTATGAGTATAATGGAAAGATTAAATTATAATGGTCTCACGAAAAACTGTTAACAGTAATGATAATTTCAGATAATGGAGAACTAACAACAAGGAGAGAAAACCCACAAAGACCTGTTTTCACCTCGTAAACGAAACACTAATTGCACCCTTTCAGGTCAGCACTCTCTAGCTGACTAATTACAGTACAACACAAGAAGGTGAGGTCGTTTGTGTGTGCGTATGTGTGTGCGTGCATGTGCATGTGCGTGTGCGTGTGTGTGTGTTTGTGTGTGTGTTGCCTTAACTAGTTGAGTCTTACTTGACAGGATGAAGCCATCCTGCCACTTTACCTTCATAGTTTGTTGCTCATGAACAGCGTAAGGGAACATTTTTCCTGGACACCATGGAAGTGTTAATGTCCAATATTTATATAGATGAAGGTACCTTTGTGTATTTGCATAGAGGCAAGTAGGCCCCATCAAAAGAACTGAGTCACAAATAGCTGCTACTCTGGAGGACGGAGGTCTCCTGAAGGCTGCGTGTGAGGTTGGCAGGGTGAGGTGAGGACAGAGTAGGATGCAGAGATTAATAAGATAGATGTCTGACAGTTGATCATCACAGGTGCTTCAGGGAGGATTGTGATGGTGGACCACCCCTCTACAGCTCTGCTGAAATGTGAGGCACTGGGGATGGGATACAGAAGAGGGGATTAGGGGATGTTGGCTCCTGCCCTCCTGAGTGACTTCTCACGTCTACTCCAGAGCAAGCGACTCCTGGTTTAGGGTTCTCCTCCCTCCCTCTCATCTCCTGTATTCATTCTTTCCACTTGCCCATTCATTATGTTTTTATCTGAGTTTCTTGGGAAGACAGAGCCAAATCCAAATGTCTGGGATACCCTACTGGCTAGTGAGTAGATAGCACAATTTAAGTGCAGCATTATAGCTGGAATTCATAATCTCATCAAGTACCTAACATGGGAAGGACTTTAGATGCACCCTTCTTATATACAGAATGGCATGAGAAACTCCACTGAACACTGAACCAAATGGAAAGTAAACTGTGCCTATGGGGATACTCCAATTTTCCAAAAACAAAGCAAAAAGGAGAATAATCTACTTACTGGGGAGAATAGCTTATTTTTAGACAAGTCAAATTGGTTATTAGTGCTATGTACCTTCTCTTAAATGCTCATAAACCCTCAGGTTACTGGTTCTAGATTTCTGTCAGGGATAAAAGCCAATCTTATTTTTCTTTGTGTAAGAATTTTTCCCTTGGGCAGGGAAAAAAAATCAACAATAATAAACAAACAAAACAAAAATCAGGTAGTATTAGCCTTCCTTCTCAAAAGACATGACAGTTCTCTGAGCTCCTGGAGCTAAGGTACAATCCCTATGATGAGGACAAACCTCAAGCGGAGAGGTTCACTCACCCCTCTGCATGGACACTCTGGACACTCTGGGGAGAGATGATAAACAACAGAGAAGTAACAAGGACACCCTGCTAGCACCCACTCCCAAGCTCACCTGCAGCTGGGTCTGTGCTCTACCTTATTCCACAATGGAAGAACAACCTTTGACCCCCTCAAAGTCTCTCTTGGGTCATATATTTTTGCCTACTCAAAGACTTTGTTCTTATTTCCTTTCCCATATCACAAAATTCTCCCTCTCTACTTAATCATACAAACATATTTTAACAGAGCCACATTAAAATAAGCTTCCCAAGACATCCTAAAGCCCAAACTCTCTCCGGCCACTGTTCCATCTCTTCCTGCCACTCCAAGACCGCATTCATTTCCACCATTCTGTGGAATGACACATCAGTTTACCTCTTGCCAAAACAAGGGGTCAGGTCTGTCCACTTTCTTACTCAGCAGCACTGGATGCAGTCAAGTTCCATCTTTGGATGCGTCCTATCCTTCACTTCCTCAATGCCACTTCCTTCTGTTTGCCTTTCTCTTATGTGGAGGGCCTTATCCCTCAGCCCTCAACTCTCCCCTTTCTCCATGGGCCATCTTATATAGATAGTACTATGCTTTTAAATGCCCATCGCTATGCCAGTAACTATCAAGGTTCATCTCTAGCCTGGCTTCTCTGCTAAGCTCCAGATTCATGTGCTCATTTAACATTTCATTTGGATCTATATGCAGCTGCAACTCTAAACACAACAATAACAACAACGTCAGCAGCTAAAACTAACCTTTACTGAGAAATTACAGGTGGTTAATCATGCTTGAAGAGCTTCAGGAGTATTAATTCATTCACTTCTCACATCAAACAAAAAGCTTATATACAATTACCATCCCCATTTTGTTGATGAAGTCATTGGAAACATCTGTGTAGTGGTCTACAGGCAATAAATAACAGAATCATAAAATTCAAAACTAATCCTGCCCCTCCCCCCCAAAGACCAAGCCATCTGCCACTGAACATGTCCAGCCTTGACCAAAAAAAAAAAAAAAAAATCTTGATTCCCATCCTTCAGAGCTGCTCTTCTCCACCTATGTGCTCAAGCCTACCATTCTCTCCTTGCTGTCTCTATTCCACTGCTAAATTCCAAGTACATCTTGAGTCTGCCTGTAGCTCTTCTACTAGACCCAAGGCCCAGTCTCTCCCTTCTCATTAGAAATGACAGAACAACAACGGAACTCCTTGTGGTCCCTCTTTGCTTCTTGCTCTCATCAACCCCTTTCTCTTCTCTTCCTCCCCTCCCCTGTGTCCTGTGCTGTAAAGATGAAAAAACACACATGTATTCAAATTCCTTAAGATTTTCTAGTGGTTTCTAGTCACCTTATTTAAATAAAATTAAAACTCCTTGACGTAGTTTATAGAGCTTACTGTCCTTTTCTCTTTGATCAAGTCCCTCGCCACATCCTCACCCTCACCCTAGCCCATCTTCTTTCTGGTCCCTGAATATACACCCAGCAAAGCTCATTCTAAACTTGGTGCTTCTGTAGAGCATCCCTGCTGCCTGTGACGCTTCCCTGAGATTCCTACTTCCCTGATTCCTCCCTGACATACAACATTCAAATGTTATCTTCTCTAACATCCATACAAAGGATCTCATCTGACGAACATACTTTATTTTCTTCTAGCACTCATAATAGCTAAAATGGCCATGCGAATGTAGCTGCTTATTGTCCTTCCTCCCTCCACCATACAATCAATGCCCCATGACAAGAAGGACTGGCTGGGGCAGTGAGGGGCACTTAGCCAGCATTTGGAAAGATGATTTCAAATTCCCAATTCTCTTCCACATTCTCCCAGTAGTGGAGTTGGTAGCTCTTCAGAACGTATGTGACTGCACACAGCATTACCCTTAGCTGTTTCATGTGGACAGAAAGCCCAGTTATTCTTCTGGATCTATTCGCTCTACCTAGAAACTTTTAGAGAACAGAAATATGCTTTTATTTTATTTAAAAACACAGTGAATGTCAGTTTGAGGTTTTGTTTTTTTTGTCACAGCCAAAGGGCTGTGCTCCTCTGGCTCACCATCAGCCTGGAGCAACAGGCTCATACACCTGATGTTCTCCTTCTGAGATGTGTTCGAGGCATGAGACACACAGGACTATCATTTAACCTAAAGAAAGCAGGACTGAACTTGCACTGAACATACCCTAAAAAAACCCAACCTTTAAAGAAGAAGAGCCCACAAAGCTCTTTCTAACCCAACACTGAGAATAAAAGAAGTCCAGTCTAACACAGGCCTGTGGGAATTTCCAGCAGTAACACTGTGACCATCATGTTGACCATCAACAATCTGGAACATGGTCATTAAATTCACCAATGACTTAAGTATCCAGACACTGAAAATTATACAAAATCTTTGCCTACAGGAAGGGCCATTTTCTTGGATATAAGAATGAGGTGAAGAGATTACTGTCCACGGGTAACGAGCAGGACGAAGAAGTAGCAAAGAGGTGCTCTAACTCCTCTCATGGACCCACTTCTCCATCTACTGCCTCTTAACTACGTATTATCTAGTCTGCGACCAGCTCCGGAATGTGGAAGGAACTAACTAAGCACTAGCGCCCGTCCCAGATCCTACCTTCAGAGCAGGCCAACTAATGTGCTTGGCTTTTGTCATCAAGGCACAGAGTGTGTCTCCTCAGGATGCTGTAATGGCAAGTGCACGCAAGTGCTACAGTCAGAAGAATGTGTGTACCCGCACCCCAGCAGAGCACTCAGCTCTTCCCACTGGGCTTTCCTGATCCTCCTCAGGATGGAGAACCGAAAGCAGAGGCATTGGTAACAATATATATTACACGTCTAATTACTACAAATCCCAGTGACTCCACAGCCTAAAGAGAAGGGCCTGACTGTGCGCGCGCGCACACACACACACACACACACACACACACACACACACACACACACACACACACACACAGAGCCAACCGTGACTCTATGTGTGTGTTGAAGATGAAGTCAAGAAGACACAAAGACAGGAAGGCCGAGGACACTGACAACAAAGTTCCCCTGGAAATATCTCACAACCTGAGACAGTCATGTTGGGAACAGGCATTCTACACACTATGTCAGCTGCAGGATTTGTCATCCCACAATGTTTTGAGAGATAAAAGTAAGTTACAGGAAGACGCAAATAGTTCACCTGGACTTGTGTTCTTTTCACCTTATTCTTCATTTTCACTTGTAGTCACTGAAGTGTGAAATGTTACCTGTTGTCTTCTGCATTTACTGTTTCATTATCATTTAGAAAAAGAAAGCCACCTGAGAGAGACTGTGAAAACTGCAATGCCCTTTCCCTATGTGTTAATGTGAGCTCCTCCCAACTCACAGCCAAGACATTTCAGGCATGCCAAGGCTTGTGAGGATTCTAGGCGTCTACTCAATGCAGAGTTCATACCAAGACTGTCTCACTAACAGCAGTTGAGACAGAGAAATAGCACTGAAGTGTTTGTGACTAACTCAGAAGACAATTTTTAAGTAGGGATAGTGTTCAAATATGGCTTCTGTGGGACAGTTTAGAGAATGCCATGGTCATGCCCCTTCTCTGGAGGGGTGTGGGAAAAGGAAAGGAGGGAAGAGAAAGGCAAAGGAACACAGCTTCTGCTGAGTGTGGCCAGTCAGACTCAGCTCACACTGCGGGTGACCTTCAAGTCCCACAGCTGGACAAGGCGGGGCAGGGGGGAAGCTTCTCATTTAAGAGCCCATGTGGCTCCAACGCTCAGTGTGATCTGGGGACAGCAAAAGGAGGGCATTTCCCCCAGACTGACAGCACTGAATCTCAAGTTTGGCTAGTGCAAAGACTGCTCCTCCTTTCCAATAGTTTGTGGAAACACAGCACATAGAAAAGCCAGGTTCACATACTTTGCATCCTCTATGTGAGCTGCAGCCCCACAAAAAAAGTACCTGAGGTGGACAAACGGAGAGATGTGGGTGACAGACTACAGTCTTCAGAGCACAGGAGACAAGTGAGATGAGAGTGAAGGGAAGCCTGAGGACTGAGCAGAAGGAAAGCACCGTCAAAGCAGCACCCCGCCGGCAAGATGGTGCCCGAGAATCCTAACTAGATCAGCACAGTTTCCTGTGACAGCTACAGGGGCAGAGTGACCCTTGGTTTGGATCATGTATGTACACTTACTGAGCACCAACTACGAACTAATAGTTCTAGATGCTGGGGATCTTCATGTTAGTGGGTAAAGAGGAAAAAACAGATCAAGACAAGATAAATCAGCCAAATATATCTGATGTGTGACAATCAAGACTAGGTAAAAACTGGACTGATTAGGGAAAATGACAGAAAAGTGAAGACCTTGAAACTTCAAAAAAGGGAAGACCAAGTTCAAAGGTCCCAAAGAATACACCCTGTGTGTTTAAGGCCATTCAAGCGAGTGCTGGAGTAAAGAAAACAATACAGACTTAGAAATCAAGTCCAGGAAGCACTGGTGTGGGTGGGGTAGGTGGGGGTAGGGGGGCATGGAGTGGCTGTGGACTACTTAAAGGAGCATATCTTCATTTGCATAGGATGGGAGCTCACTGCAGAAGATGCTAGGCATGGTGACAAAGTCCAACTTTTTTTTTTTGTTTCTCGAGACCAGGTTTCTCTGTGTAGTTTTGGTGCCTGTCCTGGATCTCACTCTGTAGACCAGGCTGGCCTTGAACTCACAGAGATCCACCTGGCTCTACCTACTGAGTGCTGGGATTAAAGGCATGTGCTGCCACCACCCAGCAAGGTCTGACATTTTTAAAAAATCAGTTTTGTTGCTGGGTTGAAAAGACTCCAGGGGACAAGGACAGTTTATTCTGGATCACCAGAATAAGTGCTATGATAGTTCAGGTCCAAGCAGGAGATAACACAAGGGTTGGCTAGGATTGGGCCATTGAAAGGATGAGCAAGATCCTCTTCTGGGAATATTTTGGAGGCAGAACCAGCAGGACTTGCTAGACTGTCAGAAAGATGCCCTGCCTGGAAGAACAGAGCTGTTCTTTGCTCAACTACTAAAGAAGGTCTGTGATACCAATTCTGGAGCATAGCCTGCCTTCTGGAATGCTCGAATGCCTGTTAGACATTCAAGAGGCAAGTAGCCTTCATTTCACTTTGGAGTTCAAGAAAGAGGTCTAGGCTAGACATACTGAGTGAAGAGTCTTCAGCACAGAGATGGCTTAAGCCATAGAGCTTATATACAAATGGAGGAGAGCGCCTCGACTGGATATGAGCATTTCTGGTTTAGGAGTAGAGAGGAGGAGAGATGGGAAGCAAACAGTAGCAGCTATCTGGGATGCAAGTAAAGGCTGGAGTGTGAACGCTGAGGTGACTGATGTGTTCCAAGAAGCAGGGCTCAAACAGACCAAACGCAGCAGCAGTTTCATCAGGCAGGCACTCAGCACAGACCACTGGACCCAGCACCCTGGCAAGAGCTGGTCACCCTGACAAGGGTAGTATGAAAGTGTCTAAGTGAAGACCTGCTGGAACAGGCTTCAGAAGGAAGAGAATTGCTGAGAAATGTCAAGCAGTCCCAAATAGCTTTCCACAGTCTTCCATGAAGTCTCTTTCAAAGTGTAATAACACATCAACATGAGCACTAATATATGCTCAGTGTATATGTAATATATTATATTATAGCTGCCGTATTGCGTTTAGGGATATCAAATTATGACTTAACAGAAACATTTTAATGTGTCGACTGTCTACTTTATTAAGATCATCTATCTAACATACACTAATTAAAATTTTATGTACATTTTATTCAACTGATAAAGAAGAAATAATGAGCACTGGGTCTGGCACTGGTCAAGAGGCCAGGAGGTCTGGGTGCTCTAATTTAGTGCTGGCCAAATTTAGAATATTCTCCTTGCATTTCTAACTTAACAAAGTAATTTATACTTCTATAATCCATTTTGCCATGTGCTTCCCAGAAACTGAGGATGCTAAGAATCTACCTATGAAGGCAATAAAGTCAGCCCTGGCCTGGAGGTAAATACTGCTCTTCTTCCTAACTCAAGAGGTAACTTGAGGTGAAAGGACACTTCCTGATAAGCACAGGACCTCTACATGCCCTAAGCCCAGGTTCAATGTGCTATGGGGCTGCCAGCCAGGACACAGCATAGCCCAGAAGGGCAGGTACAGAGGTGGGGTTCCAATTCTCATAGGTAGCAGCTCCCGTGACAGGCCCGTTTACCTTCTCTGTTTATCTGACAATTGGCCAACACCAAGAATGAGGGTGCAGTTGCAGGAGGTTTCTAACCATCCCTATGTCATATATGTTAGATGATACAATTCAGAGAGTTACAAAGAGGAAATCTTACCACCTCACCCTGAGAGATACAGAGAAGCAACTACAGCTAACAGTGGCTGAGCTTTTACTATGTACTATTTACTATGTATTATTCTAAGTGCTTTCCATAAACTACCTCAGTATTCCCCAAATCACCTAGAAGATAGATAGCCACACAGTTACATGTAATTATTTCAAGCTCGGGAGGTGGAGGACAGCATACAAGAATGAGTGCACTCTTCCAAGCATGAAGCCTTGTTTCTCTGAAATTCCTCAGAGGACAGAAGTTCCTGTTTTAAGAACTGGAGAAACACAGCTAGGAGAAGAGCTCCATAGTAGGAGGATGCACAGAAATACATGAAACAGTATTGTAGCACCTTGATGATGTTAGCTTCCACCATGATGGCAGTGGGAAATTAACAACACATCAGAGCTTGTATTATCAGAGGCTCTAGATATATTTACATTTCAAGTAAAAACAAAGTACTGACATCCCAGGGAGGCAGAACAACAACAAAAAAATCTACTATGATGCCATCAAAAGCTGTACCTAACTGCTCCACTCAGTAAAGGATGCTTTGTCCTATGAAGACAGAGTTAGAGAAAGCTATGTGCCATTTCACCTACTTTGTGAGGTGAAATATAATAAAATCAAGGTTTCATTTCTAAGAACTATAAGGACCTCAAGTTGGACATTTTGATTTCTGTTTGCTTGTCAAGCAAATATTTACTTAGCAAGTAAATGGACTGTGGTAGTTCGCCCTTGTGACATAAAGGGACACAGCAACAATTTCCCATCCAAGATACTAACATAATCAAAGAAGGGAAGATTTAGACTGCTGCTAGGGACATCAACACGGACTGTAGCCCTGACATTACAGACAAATGTCCTCTATGGACAGAAAAGCAAATACGTAACACATTTTAGATTAGTTTAGTTCGATCCTGCCTCTGGGAGAGGGGCAGGAATGCACTGCTCCCTGGCCCAACACCCTGCACCTCAATCCTGAGAGCTGTCACCACCTTCCCTGCTCACTTCCATTACTTTAGGTGTGTGCAAGCTCGTTTCAAGCATGCACCTGTCCTCACCACACACTCCCCACAAATCCTGGCGGTCCTCCACAACTGCTTTCCGCTTTAGAGAGCATTCAGTGCGCTTCATCTCCTCCAAAACACTTCACACGCATTCTCCACAAAGGAAAAGAGAGCAGGAAATCTCTCCCTCCTGCCCCAACACAGACATCCAAGTCCTAAGGCATCTCTCTTTTTAAAAAAGGCCATTCATAATTATAGCCATTCTTTTCACTCACTGCTATCTACAGTCAGGTCTCCTCCCCACTTAAGGCACAAAAGAGGCTGACTTTTCAACTCATGTGACCCTTGTGCACAGTGACCAGATGTGGCCGGAGTCATGTCTGAGCGACAGTATTTTATTGCTAGAGTGAAAGCATCTAGAACTTTCTGCTCAGTATTGGTGGTCATGGAAGCACATATTGAAATGGAAGTCTCTGGCATCCAGAAGTCCTAAGCAACAACAATGAGTAAAGGCTACTGATAATTTTCATTGAATCTGTCATGTGAGAAGATGAAATCCTCGGGTTGTGAATGAGTACAGTGCAACCCCATCTACTCTACTGATGGGCATTACCCTAGCTCATCCTATTGCCTCTTCTATGGAGCACAGGAGACAAAACCCTGGTGGGATTCTTGTACTAACTGCTGACAACCATCCAATTTGACCAGCGCCAGGTTGCAGAGTCTAATAAGAGACGAGGGGAGATCAAAGTGTATCAGGAAAGATATCAACCAACCAGCAGGTGTAAACTTAATCTAAGTGTATAGACCAAGAATGGAAATGTCCATCAGGACTTGTTCCAAGCCACTCTTTCTAGTATTACAGTTTCAGTATTCTGACATGTTATACATTCAAAGAACACCAGAGAGTCTATCTAGTTGAGAAAAAAAAAAAAAAAACTTAAAATAGAAATTTAAGGCTATCTATTTCATCATACTTTTTTCATCATGCACAGACAGATAGATAGAAAAAGAAAAATGTTCAAATGAGTCTACATTAAAAATGTATCATCAAGTACATCTTGAACTGAATGCATAGATGCTGTAATTCCAGAGGAGATTGATGTGTCACTATACAGTCTGACAAAATGAGTGGGAGGGCAAAAATCTCATGCTCAGTCTCTTGGTTAACGTAAGTTGTCAGAAGCCTAAACACAGAGCACTGTGCCGAGCAATGGTGAGAGGTAAGAACACTGTTACAAGTAACAGTGCAGATGTTTATGTACATCAAATGTTTATAGTTGTGATTCCTGTCCCCCAAGACACAGACCTTGCTGATCCTTCTAAACAAAGTTTCTGCTGAAACAGTGATAGCTAGTATCATAAGCCAAAGCCATTTGGGAGGAGGAAACCTCAGTTGAGAAAATGCCCCCATCAGACTATCCTGTAGGCAAGCCTATGGGGCATTTTGTTTGTTTGTTTGTTTTTGTTTTTTTGAGACAGGGTTTCCCTGTGTAGTTTGGGTGCCTTCCTGGATCTTGCTCTGTAGTCCAGGCTGGCCTCACAGAGATCCACCTGCCTCTGCCTCTAGAGTGCTGGGATTAAAGGCATCCGCCACCACCACCTGGCATAGTGCATTTTCTTGATTGATAGCTGATGTGGGAAAGCCCAGCTCATTGTAGGCAGTTGCTACCTCTGTGAACATGTATGTAGTCCTCAGTGCTATGAGAAAGAAAACTGAGTAGGTAACGAGGAGCAAGCAAGTATAGCAGCACTCCTTCATGGCCTCTTCATCAGCTTCTGCCTTCAGGTTCCTACATTGAGCTTCCTGGATGATGGACTCCAAGCTGTAAGCTAAAATAAACCCTTTCTTCCCCAAGTTTCTTTTGCCCATGGTGTTTTATCATAGCAATGGAAATTGTAACTAGGACAGATCCAAAGATAAAACAACAGAGCAAAACAGAAAGCAAAAGACCTCGGTGGGGGGCTCTGCTCACTGGTTCAGACAACTGGTCTACCTCCTTTCCCACAAAGGAGTACTAACTGAAGACAGGGTTCCCTTAGTATAAACCATCACAAAGGTAACCTCAGAAATGCAGCTCTTTCACGTGTGCCTGTGCTGTGCAGCAAAGGCAGTCCTAATTAAACAGCTGTGTTCACAAGGATTTGCTTAGTGTCTATCAGGGGCCAGACAAACAGATATACTCCAAAGTCATCCAACAGTCTTGTCTACCAATGGCATCTGCCAATGCCATACCAGGTATCACACACCTTTACATTTATAATTCATTTCCTTTAGCCCTGCCAAGAGCTGTACTATGACAACCAGGTCTAGCACTGGCTCTACCTTTCAGGTTAAAGAATTGAGGTGTAAGAATAAGAATAAGAATCTCACCAAGGAGAAGACAACTGAACTCAGGCCCGCCAGGCACCAGCGCCCATGCTCACACCACACTGTGACTAAGCAGGGAAATCAATTGCTCCAGCATACACTGCAAAGTCCTAAAGTCAATCCTGCATATAAATCTAGACAAATTAAGCCGTGGTGGGCAAAATTCCTGTACACCTAGCTAATTCAAAAGCTAAATGATCCTTATAAACTCTTTGGTTAAAAAAAAAATCAATAGCAATAATTCTTCCCTGTGTTGTTCATCTTTTTCTTTGGTATTGATGGGAACTTTGACTCAATAAAAGATGGCATTGCTTGAATTTTTGCCATCAGTACCTCACTAAAGCTTGCTTCTCTAAGAAAATAGAAATGTATCAACTTCTTTAAAAAGTGACTAGTATTAAAACGAAGTATCATGGAGAGCAAGAAAATCTTATTTTTGGTCAACTTTTATGGACCTTTGCAAAACATATCAATTAGAAACACAGGCTTTGTGTTAGGTCACAATAATTACAAACAAGCTGTCAATCTAGGGGTCAGAAAGACAAGCAGAGGTTCAAGGACGGCTCAATCAGTGGGTACACTGAACAACAGGCAAGAGACAGAGCAAAAAAATCACAGTTGAGCTCATAAAAGCTCTCTGTTCTAGAAGAAAAACACCAGAGGAAAAAACAAGAGCTCTGGCAGTCATCAACAAGCTTAATGTTGACAAAGGACAACAAGGTGGAAAGTCAAGGTCATTGCAGTATAGACTGTCCAATCATGGTGAACTCTGACACAAAAGGAGTAATCATTGTAGATCTTTTCTCAACAATTAAGATTTCAAAGCAAGAAACATGACAGAGCTGACTCACTCAGAAAAAGGCAGAAAACAAATAAAAATCACCCTGAATTTTTCCCTACCTTCTTACCAAGAAGTATATATGTATGTACTGCAGTCTTTTGAATGGAAGAAGTACAAATGACATTTCTAACCCGACATGTGAAATCTCTACCATACCACAGGGAGGAATAGAAAGAGAAGGGGGAAAGGTGAGAATAAGTCAAGCAAAGGAAGACAGGGTGGGAGAGGACTTTTCTTATTCAAAGGGGCAAGGATTACGAGCATTCCAGCTCATTCATCTGGATCAGTGACTGACAGTTCCCAAGCACACAAACCAGCTCTCATCCCTTCTCTCTGTGCTGGCACACCATCTCTTAATAAAGGGCGTTCTAATCAATTCTTTGTTCCCAAGTTTCCATTACAATATTTATGAAGACCATATGAGGAAATGATTAATAGAACCACATGACCCATCTGGATACTAGTCACTCACACACAGAGACCATGCAGTCACAGTGTTTAGTTCTGGGTGCTACAGCTTTGAAAGGTCACAGAAAAGCTGAGTTCATTCAGAAGCATGACTCTAGGACAGGGAGGAACTCAAAACCAAAACAAGTGAGGGCCCAGATCTGTTCGGCTGCCTTCTCGGACCTCAAGAGTGCTCACATGGGAAAGACCTGTTGTTGTGTGCTGGGGCCTCCAGGGAGGAAAGAGAAAATCAATGGGCACATAAGACAGAAATTTCAGCTCAATAAAAGACTTTCCAACCACCAGGTCTGTAACACAGAATAGGCTATCCCAGAAGCAGTGCCAGTTTCTGTCCAACAGTAGACAGCCACGTTGGGATGAGGTCAAGGTACAAAATGAATTAGAACCACCAGGACATCTGTTAAAAATACATCGTCAGCCCAGGCATGGTGATGCATCCCAGCACTCAGAAGTCAGAGACAGGTAAATAACTGTGAGTTCCAGGATAGCCAGGGCTACACAGAGAAGTCCTATCTTGAAAATCAAATGAACACGAACACACGCATACGCACGTGTGCACACAATCAGAAAAATATCAAACAGAACTTTGTAAAAATAACCAAGGGAGAAATAACCCTTACCAAGCTTTCCTGGTAGTTCTCATGTGCTCAAGACTCAGAACTCCTTCCTCTCTTTTCCACTTTGCTTCCCCTCTAGCCTGATGTTAGAAGTGCGCCCCCTCTTACCCTGGGTCCCCCTATATAACTACCATGCTATTGTATGTGTCTGTACTCCCAAGCTCACTGGATAAAACAGTCAAGTTTCTGCTTCTACATTTTTAACCACAATCAACTTTACTTGTGGCATGTGTCACCAAGCCCTCTTAATTCCTACTTGACCATTTCTTCCACCTACACTAACTGCTCTGCGGGAAGCTGTGATCTGGTTGGTCAGCACTGTGTTTCTAATAATCAAATCCGTGGTCTTTGAGTGTTACACTGGAAAGAAGTTTCAGCTTATATGTATCTTTAAATACTACACAGTCTATTTGAAAAGACCTAGCTGTGCTTTAAATCATAAACATGGTTAGAAAGATTTGCAATCTCCCCTCTTTCAGAAGCACTCATGGCTCTGGAAAGGCTCCTGCCCAGGCTTCCTAACTGGAGGCAGCCCCATGCCACCGCCGCCTCCTCTCTCCACAACATTTCTAATAGTGGTCATTAACTAGGCCCACCAACCTATGTACTTTACATGCTGCCATTTGATTATGGTTTTATTTTCCCTATGGTCAAATGTACCCTGAAGCCCAAAAGGTCAAGTAATTCATTTCCTAAAATCAAACACTACACAAAGATGCATGTGGAGAAACAACCCATTTTATTTGGTTTTAATGCCTACATACCACTATACTCTGATGTTTCTGAACTTTCCAACTGAAAAGTTTACCAATGCCATAGTTTTAGCATAATAAATCTACTAGTAGTGCTCTGGATGAATTGGAAGGTAATTAGTTTGAGGTTGGGAAAGCAATTAAGGGTGTAATAATTTAGGCACGAGGCCACATTGGTCTGCACCAGATGCTGGCAATGGGAATAGAAAAGACAACAGAAATGATGAAAGATAAATTGAAATAACCTGGCAGTGGTTGAAACACTTGAAGGAAGGAAAGGGGAATCAAAGCTGATTTAAACTGTTTATCTGTGTAACCCTGAAGCAAAAGGGGTGCCCTGAGCTGAAATACAGAAGGCAAAGTTTATGGGAAGAAATGATAAATTTGTCACAATTGTTGGAATAAAACAACAGTGTGAGTCGGATAAAGAAAGGTATCTACTTCAGAGTTCACCTGTTTTCAAAACAAGAGTAAAAATAGGCCTGTGCTACTCCCATGGGTGACAATCATACCTACAAAAGGGGTGTTGGTTCACTCAAGAAAAGCCCTGTGATCACAGTGAACATCCTGCCATCTCTTGCATACAACCTCTTTCTCCCCTCAACTTAAAAAATGCTGTGCCTGCAAATTCCAGCCCCATTGAATCTGAAGGAGATGATGTTTAATAGGTCTCATCTGTTTAGTTGGAAAGCATGGAGCAGGTCCTTCATGAGAAGACCACAGACAATTGTCTGAGTGAAAATTTATGCAAAGTAACAGATTAGTAATAGTTTTACACCAGCAGGGCTTCATGTCTCATCATTTTATACAGACTACTAATAGAGTTTAGTATTAGAATTTGAAAAGGAACAAAAAATGGAAAGCTCTCCCTGCAGAATTTATTGTACTCTTTCAGCTATTATGGGTTTCATTACAGATTTCTACTCCAAGGCATTATTCTTTGTTTTATTTTCAAAATGTGGCTCATACTTTTAAAATGGCTTTCTGGGAAACCTCCACATTTGCATGAATTCAAATGAAACTTAGTCCTCTATCTGCTGCCATCGTCCTCTTCAGCAGCTTGTTACATATTTTATAGGGTTAGGATATGATTAATAGAGGGCCCCTCTACAGCATTCCTTAAAAATCAGTAAGGCTCAGCAAAGTAAACACAAAGAATGCTTTTAAACATTCGGTCTTACAATTTTACATGGCACATTCTAAAAGAAGAGCTATGACATGGATGAGGACCCAGTGCAGGGCAGCTCAGGTCCTGGCCCTATGCTGGAGGGCAGCCCAACAGCAGGCTAAGACTTGGGTGAAGAAGGTTCCCTAACTTGGCTCCTCCCCATTCTTTGCAACAGCAAATGTCCTCCTGAATTTCAACTCAAGTGTAGAAAACAGGACAGGGGTTTACTGATTCAACTCAGTGACTGATACACAAACCAACAAGGCTGCTTTTTCATAAAAAAGACATTTAGAACATGGCTAAGTTTCAAGTGGGATAGAATGTTGAGGAACTAATCCTGTATCCTGAATGCTCATAGGACAGTGCTGTACACACCAGGTCATGCTTCAGTAGCACCAAGAGTGGCTCCCTTTTTGAACAAGTAACAGAGAAGTAAGAGTTGGGGAACTTTTGAAAGGCACTTTGAAGGTGCTGCCAACAATAACTCTAATGTACTGCAAAATGACAACTTGAAGTGAGTAGACTTTGGTTTTAAGGAACTAAGCTATCACTTGCACAATGCACCAGAGCAAACAGCAATGAAGTTCAAGAACAGTGTCCGCTGATGAAAGCTAGCTCAATGGCCATGTCCTACACTGCCAGAGCCGTTCCACTAGAAATGAACAAAGCATTAAAAATTGGGGAAATATGCTATGCTAGACTTTTTTTTTTTTTTTTTTAAACTAAAGAGCTTAAAGTTCATGTACAGAATGTTGGACACAAAGCACTAAAAATCACCTCTTTCTTAGGAAAAATCTAAAAAGTTTCCATAGTGGTTTTTAAAAAGCATCATTATTATGAAATTGAATACTGGAAAAATACTGCATATTCCTGACAAAATGAAGGCTTCATCATTGGACAAGAGCTCATTTGGAAGACAAGAAGACTCAACAGAGTATTATTAGTTTAGAGAGCACCATTGCCATCTGAGCTGCCACAGAGACCTGCACTGCTACAGCCAAACCTCTCTTTTCCAGAAAGAGATAAAACTGAAATTGTTTACAGCCTTGCAGTAAAACAACCGTCATGAATGCAAACAGTTAACGATGACAAAGTAAATGCTGGCCACTACTCCCAGAATGCTGCCCACAACATTTAAGTGTGTGTTAACCCTTACAGACAAGAGAATTAACCCTTTGGTGTGCTATTCTGAGACGAAAGAAGCATAGACTTAGTATGTGCCGTTTATTATGTGCTGTGGTGGCCACCCACAGCAACCACAGCATAGTTCCAACACCACAAACATAGCCCAGAATTCTCTTTTGGCAAACAACGGCCTGTCTTCCATTGGTAGAGCTGCTTTTTCACCAAACGCATATCCATGAAACCACTCTGTGTTGCCTTTTGAAGTTTACTTCCTTCACCTAGCACGACACCTCTGAGGAGCTATCCATATTCTGTATCCTATCAGAAGCTCCTTTCTCTGTAACAATGAGCAATACTTCATGGACAACAGTTTAGCTGCCAAATGCAAGGCAGTAAAGGGGTTATATCCCATTTTTGTCCGCTTTTAATAATGTTACCATAAGCATCTTCCTTAGGTTTTCTGGGTGAACAAAGTTTACATCTGTCTATAACACAAAATAATAGGGTCAAACAAATGTATGTTTATTTTATAAGAAACTGGCAAACTGTTTTTGAAAGTGGCCGTATATTTTTTTATTCCTACCAACAGTATATGAGAACGCCAGCTGTTCCCTCCCCCATCCTTCCCAGATGTGGTGTTATGGGTTATTTTTAAAGAATTATTATGTGTTATAGTGATGTCTTAGGGAAGTTTGGGTGATAACCAATGGAGTTGGATATCATGCAATGTGCTTAGTTACTACCTGAATATTGCCTCTGGTGAAAGACCTGCTCAAATCTTAAAAAGTAAAACTGGTAAGAATGGGAGTGTGGTTCAGTGGGCAAGCACTTCCCTAACATGTGTGAGGCCCAGCACAAGCAAACACACCTCCAAAACTGAGTTGTCGGATTATTCAGTTGAGTTTGGAAAGCTCTTTGTATATTCTGGCTACAATTTCTGTGTATATATTTGATTTGCAGATATTTTCTCTCCCTATACTGTTCCTTTTAATGGATCTTCTCAACTATCAGCTTTTTTAAAAAATTTAATGTTTTTTATGTTTATTGGTGTTTTGCCTATGTGTTTATCTGTGTGAGGGTGTCAGACCTTCTGGAACTGGAGTTACAGACAGCTATGAGCTACCATATGGGTGCTGAGAATTGAACCTGGGTCCTCTGTAAGAACAGCCAGTGCTCTTAATTATTGAGCCATCTCCTCAGCCCCAACTATCAGCTTCTTAAAAGTCCAATTCCTGGCTCAACTCCTTTAGCACAGCCTTTTATTAAATCATATGGCACAGAATTATAATAAGCACCCTAAAAGACAAAAAGCATGGCATCATGATAAGAGGAAGTTTTCAGGAAAGATTGCCAAGGTGAGGATTCAAGTCAAGACTCAAACCAGAGGCATCTAGAGAGAAAAGGATCAGGGAGAGAGGAGGAAGTACGCAAAAGCCCCAAGTTGGAGAAGTTCACCAAGACCAAGGAAGAGAAGGGGTGTGTGTGTGTGTGTGTGTGTGTGTGTGTGTGTGTGTGTGTGTGTGTGTGTGTGTAAAATACACAGCAAAGGCAGAGCCTGAACCATTTAAGCTTTGCCTGGAGCAGTCTGAAGGTGAGAAGCACATAGATAGTAACTCTTTTTTTCCTCTCTCTCTCTCTTTCCACTTATTCTATATATTCCCAAATCATCCATCCCAATCCTATTCATTTCCCTATCCCTCTGCATCAGCTGTCTACCCATGCACCCCCCCACCAATAAAACAAAATCTAAGAGAAGAAAGAAAAAGGAAAAGAGGGGAAAAATTAAAAACCTCATCATGGATGCAAAGGAATGCATCTGGCTGCTGGAAAAGAATTCACCAGAAGCAAACATGAAGACAATCAGTTAGGAGAGCTACACTCTGGCAAGAAATGATGCTGCTGGCAAATGGAGCAGGACAGTGCACAAGGAGTCACACTGGATCTTACTGTTAACGCTAGGAAGACTCACAATGGGCTGCCCATTGTGTGTGTGGAGAGTGGAAAACAAGGAGGAAGCATTGAGAGAGAGGGGAAGGAATTCGAGGGTAAGCACTAGAATGAGCGATCATGGCCTTGACTATGACGGAAAAGGACTGGTTAGAGGATCGAAAAGTCAAGCTTTCCAGTTGGGACACATTAGACTTGAAATGCCTAACAGGCATCCCAACAGAGATTTCTAGATGATAGTTGGAACACAAAAGACAGCCTGGGAGAGAGACACACATGTGAGAGCTAGAAGCACATGTGTGTTGAAGAAAGGGCCTTGCTCGCACTGGCACACCAACAACGCTGCCCGTTCTACCTCAACAGTCATTTTCCATGGCTCTCTGCCCACCTGGCCTGTACATTCTACCAGCACATGAACCATACCATTTTCCTAACTGTGTCTAATAATTCTTGGTGCCTGATGTCCACCAATCCTGGGTTCACACAAGCATGACAACACATGTGAATTAGAGCCTGGACACTCCAAGGGACTGCAATGCAAGAGACAAAGCTTTAGATACCAGGTTTCCAGTTCCCATAATAGGCAGTGAGAATGTCAAGCAAAAGGAGCCTTTGCAGCTCTAGATTAAAAGATCTGTTTACAGCTTCAAAGAAGCCACTTGTCACTTTAGAACCACCCAGAGGATTCACATTGCTACTACTAATTTTCATTTCCTATCTTCAAAATGAGTTCTCCTATTTTATGAACTTTCACAAGTTAAAAGGGTCAGAGACTGAGCTAAATTGAGACTTAATGTCTTTGGATTTCATATCCAAGAACAAATAACCCATTGGTGTCCCTGGGAATGCCAGGGATCCAACAGTCTCTACCAATGCTACTCTGAATTCCTTTTGGAACTACTAAAAGTCTTAGAAATAGCCTAACCACAAGCCCAAGATAATCTAACCAGGATACTAGATTCTCTTCCTCAACTGTTGAGCTTTATTGAAAGGAAAATGAAATGTAACCAAGCAACACCTAGAAGTGATAGGTTCCTATTCCAATTGCAGATAATTTCCCAACCATGTTCGAGTTTCACTACACAATGTATTTCTATATAAACACATGAAGTATCACTTAGAGGTCACAACAAGATCACTTTGATTATCTGGAAAATGGAAACTGGCAACTTACCATTACATACATAATGGTAAATTGAAAAATACATTAATTCCCTTTCTCCTTCATTAACAAATGAGAATATACAAAAAAATTGGCAATTTTATATAAGTATCTTTATGAGCCTAGTATTTTAAGGATATAGCATTAACTTTTCTATTAAAAGTATTATTTCAAAATGTCAGTAGAGTCATTAGATTTAAAAATCTGCTCTCCTTTTACAGCAAAGACATTATCTATCACTGCATACACAGGTACTCCCCAACAATCCTGCAGCTGACCTGCACTAGGTGGAGCCATGTTCTGCAATAGTCTGCAAATGAACAACCATGTCACTTTTATGCTGACGACTTTAAAATGAGTCCTCAACTCCAGTTTCTCCATGTTCTGCATGCACAGCTAGCTGTAAGGTTGTGGAGACTCCATCAGTCTAGGTCCTTAGAGACCACTGAGTACATGACCTATTTCAGATGTTTAACGTCAAGTAAACTTTTATTATGGCATTGTACTAAGATATTTTTCCTTATTGTTATGAAACATAGCTTAGCCTATCCCTCTAAATAAGCCTTTATCATCTAAAATGATGTCCACAGACTGAGTAACCTGAAGGAGATGTGCTCAAAGACCAATTTGTCTCCAAAAATCCATCTCACACAGCACAAAGCATGTTTAGTTTAAAAGTATAACTATTTGCAGAGACTAATTTCTTGTGCGGCAGTCACAGGTGTGGTACCTGAGTGTCAGTTCCTAAATGGATGATCATGGCTGGCAGCACTGCACAGAGTCATTGTGTCATGCGTCTGTTTCCCCGTCGTCCTCTTTAGGGGATGCTTCAAGCAAGCTTAAGACACACCCAAACAGCCTAACCAAACGAGGAATCAATGCTAATACCTTGTCAAGGAGTTAATACATCCGTCTGTACATGAGCTCACAAGTTAGCAGTGCTCCATCCAACACAAACCTGCTACGGATGAGCATCTAACCCCTCTGCAGTGAGCAGACACAGCTAATCCTGTTTCCCTCCCGACTTTCTACATGCATGTAAGTTTTGTGGTGTCTTTCCCTTTCAGCATCCCAGCAGTCATCAAACAGCTGGCTCCAAGAGATGACAAAACCAGTGTGCCCTTCTGTCACTTGTGCTCAGGGAACTGGCAGCACACTGCTATTTGTTTTTTGGTTGGTAACATTAGTCTGAACATCATTATGCATGTTGTAGTTGTATATTTATTTCCCCTTTCCAAGGGGAAAGGAAACACAATTTACTAGTGTAATATAAGAACAACAGGACACTCTAAACAAACAGCTAGCGAATGCACAGTAACTAAAAGGAAATGTTCTTCATATACTATGCAGACATTCGGCCAACCTACAGAACTTGTAGCTAATCATCTCAGGCAATTTTTTAAAAGTCTAGCTGACTTAGTAACTGATGACGTCTTTAATTTTTGTCACCTAACAATGAAGTAATTCAAGTTTCTTGCTTCCAGAAATCATCTTCCTTGTGCTGCCTGGGACCCTCAGTCTCACGCTCCATGCCCCCTACAGGTGAGGGGAATAACTGGGGAAGCTGGACGGGCACAGGCCTCTATGGCTCCAGGGTGAAAGGCTCAAGTCCTACAAAAATCTCCTCTAGGTTGATTAAACTCTGAACAACATAATTCCATTCCCTTAAGGAAAGCCAAGTCCTCGGGGGTTTCAATAGCTGTGTTAACTTTTCTGGCACAAGTGCGGATGTTCAGAAATGATGAGCCATCACTAACTCCAGATAGCGATCTACCTACTGACACTACATGTCTCCCTGGTCACCTGGTGACACTCCCTGACCACCCTTCTCATTCGCCACTTTTGCTTACAATCTATGGTGCTTTCTAGACACTGCCTTTCTACAGTCTCTGAAACTTCAGATAAAGGAACCACAAAGCATGTACACTGTGGTTGGGCTATTTTAACCAATAGAATTCATCTGAGGCTTGACCATGTTATTAGGTGTCTATAGTGCACTCTGCCTATTGGCAAATAGGACAGGTTGAGTCTCTGTGGCCTGAAACGTTTCAGATGTAAAAGGTTCTTGGATTCTTGAGTATCTGCACAGAATATATCGGTTAAACATCCACAATTTTAAAAAGATACGAAACACAAGCTTCTCAGATGTAATGTTGGCATTGAAAATGTTCTGGATGTCAGGTCTGGCGTTGTCAACTGAGAGGTGCTCTTCCAGCCATGACATGTATCGTGGTTTGTTCCCCCATTCTACTGGGATAGGTGCTTATGCCATTTCCAGTTGGGATACTGACACTCGGCTGCTGTGAACACGGGAGCAAATCTTTAGAACAGCACATGCTCAGTTTCCTGAATAAACCCCAAGTAGTAGTTCAGCCGAGTCTTTAAAAATATGCATGCTTAGTTTTTAAAGAAAACTACCATCTCTTTTCCAGTGTGAGAGGTATTTACACCTCTCACCTGCACAGCACTGAGAGCCAGGGGTCTTCATGTACTTGATATCAAAAGGTATGGTCTTTCTCATTTGAATGAGCCCAATAGATTAATCACATGTTTTTTCTGATTTGTGTTTCCCTACTGACTAGTGGCATTGAACATCTTCCATACCTTTGAGGAAAGGTTTCTGTTCCAAGCTTTTCTTGACAGAGATTCTTTACTGAACTTGAACTCTTCATATCTAAATATGAGATTTTTAAATCAGACACACATAACTTGTAAATATTTTCTCAGCCTGTAACTTGCCTTTAAAGTCTTTAAAAATATTTTTATAGGAACTACAATTTTGACATCTGATGAAGTCCAATTTAGCAATCTTTCTGTTGTATGAACTATGCCTTGAGTGCTGTAGTTATAAACTAGGCCCAAGCCAAAGTCACAAGCCTTTCTCTTAGGTTTTATTCTTTCTGATAGAAGTTTTAGAATTTTAGAGTCATTATTTAGAGAGAAATGGTCCGATTTGAGATCATTTCTGTCTGGAAAAAGCTCTGGATTTGGTGAAGACTCTTCCCTTTTCCTACTGCAATGCCTCTCACCCCTGTGGAAGCAGCTGTCCTTGGGACGGGGTCTACTTCTAGACCCCCGATCTGTCCTGCTAGCTGTTACAGCAGCACCACAACTGGCTTTGTAAAGTCACCCTACAGTAATCCAAGTCCGGCAATGTTAAAGTACCATTTCTGTTCTTTTTTCAAAGTAGTTTTAACTAATTTAGTTCTCTGTGTTTACATATGTCTTAAAACCAGTTTGTCCTTTTCTTCAAAACATCTCTGGGGATTTTACTTAGAAACCTGCTGAATCTACAGATACATCTACAGAGAGAAGGCATTCTAACCCCGAGTCTCATGACCCATAAACACAGTCTAGATCTCACTTGATTTCACGATTCTTGTTTGTTTTGTAATGTTCAGTTTCTTACATATCTTTTGTCACTTTTTTTTTTCTTGGAATTTTAGCTCTGATTGGGATGATGCTTAAATGGTGATTTTTAAGGTTCAATTACTGGTTTATATTCTGCGGTCTTGTTAAATTTGCTCACTGGTTTGAGTAACTGTTCTGCAGACTCCATTGGCTGTTCTATACATGGTTGTTTCTGTTCTTCTTTATTGCAGTGATAAAATGCCATGACCAGAGGCAATTTACAGAATATCAGTTTATCTGGGCTTACAGTTCCAGAAGGATAAGTGTCTGCCATGGCTGGGAGCACAGCAGCACACACATGAAACCACAAACAGGAAGCATGGAAGGAACTGGAAACAGCCTGTGGTTTTGAACATTCAAAGCCCAACACAAGTGACATACTTCCTCTAGCTACACCACACCTTCTACATTTAACCAAACAACTGCACCAACTGGGTCCAAGTGTTCAAACATCTGAGCCTAAGGGGGGCAGTCTCATTTAAACTATCACAAAGGTAATGTGTATAACAACGAGAAGAAGTTTTTCTACCTTTCCAATTTGGGTGCTTTTTTAAATTTATCTTTCTTGTACCAGCTAAAATTTCCAAAATAATGCTAGATGCAAAAATGTCTATTCTGAGCTACTTCTGACATACAGAGGAAGGCATTCAATCTTTCATATTGAATATTGTTTGTCTTTGGGATTTTTTTTTTTTTTTGGTTTGTTTGTTTTTTGTTTTTTGTTTTTTTGCCAGAGCTGAGGACTGAACCCAGGGCCTTGCGCTTGCTAGGCAAGCACTCTACCACTGAGCTAAGTCCCCAAGCCCTTGTTTGTTTGTTTTTTAATGTCCTTTTATCACTTTAAGAAGATTGTTGGAATTTTTTTGTTTTTTCTACTTCTTGTTAATTGGTATTGCTTATTGGAATGGATGCTAGAGTTTATAAAATTTTGAATGTGAAATCACCCTTGTATTCTGGAGGGGAAAATCCATTTGACTTTGATAAATTCTCTTTATGACTTACCAGATTTAATTTGCTAATATTTTGTTCATTTTTTTTGTCCTATGAAGGATACTAGCCTGACATTTCTTTTTACATAGTACCTTTTTCTGCTTTTGGTATTGGGATAATGCTGGCTTTAGAAACTGAGTAGGGAAATACTACTCCACACTGATTTTTTCCCCCTTGAAGAGCATATATGGAGATAGAGTTAGCATTATTTCTTCCTTAAATATTAGTAGAACTCACAAGTGATGTCATCAGGGCATTTCTGTGTGGGAACAAGTTTAGTTTTATATTCAGTTTCATCAACCAATAGTCATTCATCTCTAAGTGACTTATATACTTTTTGTATTTCAATAAACTTGAAATAAATTACATCCAAGTCGCCTATTCTTGTTGACCAGCATAAAGCTGTTTTTAATATTCTTTATTCTTCTTTATGTATATGTACACTTCTTTATATCCATCTCTCTAAAGCTGACTGAAAGCCCAAGTTCTCTATTTCTTTTCCTTAAGGAAGGATTAAAAAAAAAAAGTTTGTATTGTTCACTTGTAGCCTTCAACTAGAACTTCAGAATATATTGCTATAGGTACAAAATATTCACAGAAAAATAGACAACTATCTTGAGAATGTACTCTGTTAATGGCTTACGTTTTGGGGGACGGGGGAATACAAGGTCTCTCTACTGCCCTGGAACTTCCTATGTGAGGACCAGGCTGACCTTGAACTCAGAGATTGCCTGCCTCTGCCTCCATAGTGTAGAATTGAAGGTGCAGGCACACCACTATGCCCGGCTAACCACTTACTACTTCACAAAGTGCAGAAGTAGAGAGGGAGGCTAGACCAGTACTAATACCCAAAGGAGAGGCATCTGAGCAAACAGATCTGGAGCAAACATGGGCCACTCAATTTGCAGATGGCACAGCTCTCATACCCAGAATATATTGCTAGTAAATTAACAACATCCGAATTCAAGAGTACTATCAAGCATAGAAACAAGTCCCAGGAATCTCTCAGAAGCCACTAAACTGCAGCACCGCAGAACATGCTCAGTGTGCTTCAACCAAATGCCTGTGACAGCTTTTCCCAGCCACGATCCCGAATCAGAAACCTGGAATTGCGGGAGTAGAAGTTATTGGGAGTTTCCGGGGGGTGGAGGGGGGAGGGCAGAAGGGGGCTTGACTTTGATTATGAAGATGACAATGACAGCTATAAGAAAGGATTTTACTCCTTTAACTTTGTTTTCTTCAAACTGCCAGCCCTTCTTTTCCTGTTTCCTCGCACACATTCTGGGAAGAGGATACCTAACACTTCCATATGAACAAATACACAATTATTTGTCTATTTCTGAACATATGCTGGGTCAGCAACTCTGCATACAAATCTCATTAATAAATTCAGTGTAAAAATCACAGAAACGACCTTTATCCACATGGGACGACAATACTCGTTTAGGTATTAATGAGAACTACTATGGACAGTTTAACTCCACCCACAGAGCACAGAAATGTCTCTGCAATTTCCATCTGCATCCACAGCACCACCTTGTGTGGGGTCAGCCAAAAGCCTACCCTACTGACACGAGACCACTCCACAAGGTCACCTCTACCACAACAAAGCAACCCAGAAATTGTGCTGGCATTTCAGTCCAAAATCTTTATCAGTTCATCAAAAGAAAAAAGTGTTTGCTCATCTTGACTGATTCTGGCTCTGGGATTTTCCTAAACTACCCATGGATGCCTTCCTCTTTCACTTTCTTTACCTCTTCCTCCCTCATCTAGTCATCACAACTGCCCAGTCTGTAGAGTTCTTTCCAGGATGTCTTTCCAATCTGATCCTTCCTTTACATTTCCCAAGTTCAGACACTCAGCTTCCCTTAGGTGGTTTTTGTTGTTGTTGTTGTTTGCACCTTCACATGGCATTTGCCAAACCACACGTACTTCAAATAGACTTCAGTTTGCTATTCATAATTCAAAGCAGACTTTCTGAATTCTACTCTTCTATCCCCTCTACCCTTCACTCCAAGCTACATTACTCATGGCCTTTCAGCACAGCTTTGTAAAGCACAGTTGCAACTGGGTCACTCCTAGTTTTCAAGCTCCAGGATGAGCTGTCATATAAACTATACTCCCCTACCCGCATGGCACATTCAAAGCTCTGGAGTTTAATGTCCACTGGATACCAACCTTATTTCCTACTATCCACATCCATAACTCTTATTACTGTCAGAAGCACCCATTTCCTGACTATGGTCCTTCCACCATTTGCCAAAGACATGTTTATCCGCCTCTTCTGTCTAAATGTATGCAGAGCATCTTCCAAGGCTGAGTGTTGTAAAGGCATTTCTGGAAGCCTCTTCTTACCATCATTGCAATACGAGCTTCCCGGACTAGCCAGTACTTCTGTGCCCTCAAAAACACAGATTTTGCTTGGATGATTTTGCATCTATTAATAGTAGAAGCCACCTGCAGGCAGGAATCATGTCCTACTCTCCTGTGTACCTCCGAGTTTCTTAGACTAGTGTTTTACTATCCCATTCAAGAGATTAGAGTCCCTGTTCTATACTGTGCCATTGAAGGCTCAGACACTACAACATTTAATCAGTGAAATAAGCACAACCCACACACACAAAACTTAGAGTAAGAGTATTTACAAGTAAAAATATAGTTTCTCTACTACTCAAAGGATCTCTGACTCTCTCTTCGAGCAAAACTTCCTTCAGGAAGTTCTTTCCATCTTGATATTTGGAAACTACACAAAATACTCTAATATTTACACAAAACTGTCCATGTGTGTAAAAAATTAATAATTACCTCAAAAGTGTGCTAATCGCAGATAATATCCTGTAGCCTGGTTTTACACAATACCAAAATGTCCAAAGAGAAAGAACACAGAAAGAAAAGAGAGGGAAACATATTTAGTGAACAGTCAATTTCAATCCTTATTAAAGACATAAATACATGTTGTTGCTAGTAATCTTTAGGGTATCTGCAAGCAGTAAGCTTTATAGTTGTGAAATGGGCTTTGTTCTCTTTTGTGTAAGAACAAGGAAAAATAACCAAAGAGAAGAGGAAATACACAGCCCAGGCATGAAATGCAGCTCCATTTTCAAACCCATCACGGCCCAGCACGGTGGTGCAACACCGGAGCAGGCTTAGTGGCCAGCAGCCATGATGGAGGCCAGAAGGCAGCCTGAGAAAATAAAAGGCTGGGCTGACCCGTGTGAGTGACAGCTCTAGGAGCTGAGCACACTGCTGTGCAGGCCTGTGGGTGTCAAGTGTGCAACAGGGTCTGCTTGTTTGGGTGTGAACACAGGAAAGACCCACATGGAGAATCTGACTGACTGTTCAGATTCCACTTCTCTGTCCCAGTCAATGCTGGTCAGCTTTTGGAACACTACCCTTTTATTGTGAACATGGTGATGTTCCCAAATTAAACAGTCACCAAGAGACTAGAGGACAAGCAGGAGGAGCTGTGCTGCACATCACGCCTGCGACCTCAGAGTGCTGGGAGCCTCCTACCTCTGTCCAACAAGCCAAGCTAACTGCCAGTGAGTTATCAAGTGGAGAGTGCCACTGTGGAGTCTGGCCTGTGGTAGTTAATTAATGGCTCACTGTTTCCTCTTCAGCACGCTCTGAAGGAAGTGAGAAATCAGCAAGAAGAGTCTCCAGGACTCATTGCTACACTAACATTCTTCAGAAGTTTTTCTTGTTCGTTGGTTTTGAGTCTTCACCAATGATGGCTTTTCCAGCACTAGAGAAGCATGGAAATACAGCAGGACATAAACATACCTACCATCACTTCACTAATTTAGAGGCAAAACTGATAGCCTTAATTTTCTTTAAATAATATTTCATTTATTATTCAGACAATGTCTAACTCACTAAGGACACTCCTCCTACTTCACTCTTCCTGGTACTTGGATTACACACCACAGCCAGCAGCTCAGTGACTTAAACAAGCTGTAAGATCTAAAAACAGGGTCACATACCTCAATACACCCTTTAAGGGATAAAAGCCCAGCGTGGGCAGCTTAACTGGCCACTTCAATCTGTTTCTGATGTACAATCATCTTTTCAAATGGTCAACACTGTGGTATTGTGTTCCTACAAATATTATGCAGGCTAATAAACTTATCTGGGGTTAGAGAACAGGACGGCCACAATATTAAACATGAGAATAGGCAGTGGTAGCACACGCCTTTAATCCTAGCATTCCAGAGACAGAAATATCTCTGGATCTCTGGGTTCAAGGCCACATTAGAAACATCCAGGCACAGTGACACATGCCTTTAATCCCAGAAATCCAGCCTTTAATCCCAGGGTGTGACCACAGAAAGTAGAAAGATATATAAGGCGTGAAGACCAGAAACTAGCAGCATTTGGCTGGTTTAGCTTTTGGCAGATTAAGCTTTTAGGCTTTTTGGCACAGTTCAGCTGAGATTCTTTCTGGATGAGCGTTCAGAAGCTTGCAGTCTGAGGAAACAAGACCAGCTGAGGAACTGGTGAGGTGAGGAAGCTGTGGCTTGTTCTGTGTCTCTGATTTTCCAGCATTCACCCCAATAGCTGGCCTCAGGTTTGATTTTATTAAAAAGTACTTTTAAGATTCATGCTACATCCAACACATAGCCAGTGGTACTTCTGTCCCAGAGCTAAGGTCTGCAGAGTCAGCTTCCCTGAGGAAATCAGGTCCTGTCCTGTGCAAACAAGGAGCAGCTGGGCAGTCTACTTTCCCTCACTTCCAGTGAGAGATGATGCAGCTTGGACCTGAGCACAGACAACCAGTGAATGCAAACCTGTAAGCTGGTCAAAACAAGCCACCACGTTGTTCTCCCAGCACCAGATCTCCCATTCTCTAAACGATCTCCTCAGCAATGGACGCCAGAGGAAAAAATCAAAATGCCACATCTTCAAATAATGTTTCCTCATTACCAAAAGAAGATCCAACTTTTGTTATTTCTGGCCTATTTAAATAGCTAGTTTTGAAGCAACGGTTACTAAAGCAATAATGATACTTCTTTTGAGCTGAACATATTTGCAGTTTCAAACGTCTACAAAGCAATTAGAAGTCGGGGAGTAACAGCGCTTCCCTGAACATTCTGTATGACTCCACTTCATCTTTGTGGAAAATATATTCTATGTAGATTTTCTGCAAAGTGCCCTGAAAATTCCATAAATCCCATCCTGCAGGGATTTCATTTCTCTACAGTCTTTCCACCATACTTGTGTTCCTTAACCCCCCTAAATATATGCTGCAATACCAACATTTCCATAGACAAAGTACCGCACACCAATAAAACACAATGCTGTTTACATACAGTGCAAATATATAACATATTTTTAGCATAGGTTATGAGCAATATTTTTAGATGGATGGAGCCTGCAGTGATATTAGCAACAAACTTCTACTGTAAATTAGTGGCCTAAATAGAAATTTATGTACCATAAACCCCAGCATGAAACAATAAGTTAGAAATATTTAAATAACATTTTACAGAGTGTTAAGCAGCAAGTATAACTGTATTGGGCTTGTTGGTTGGTTACTGAAAAGGAGATGTGGATGCTGTCAGAAAGACACCCAACCAGCACGATGTAATCCTGTGGCTTTTACAGAACACCTGGAAAACTACAAACGACCTACAGACTGCAACTTACTGTGTCAAAGGTAGCCTCCATGAGGAAACATGAGCCACTACCAGTCCACAGACCAGTGTCTCACTACTACTAACATGAGGCTAAGAGCCACCCACCTGAGATGAGGCCGTCCCTCAGCTCTGTCATTTCTCTAAGCTCTGCTGGGCTGTACCATCCTGGCTTTCCCAGATCACAGTCTGGCGCAGGCATAACTGAACCCATTCTTGCACAACTTACATTTCAAAGAGAAGAGGACTGTGTTATTATTTCTTCCAATTCATTTATTTCTCCAAGTCTGTGAAGTAGACTTCAAGCCTGTACCCAAACTTAATGTGGCAAGCTCGATGCTAGGGTGTTCTAAGCCCAGTGTGTGACAATGTGGGGAGTGGGGAGTAGCTGAGAGGGCTGAGGAAGAAATAGTCCACCTGTGTTTCTTCTCCAAATAGAACAAGAAGACATACATCAGGACTTCAGGAAGGAAGATGGCAGAATGTCACAGCTTCAAGCAAAAAGAAAATGACGGCTATATCCTTTTTATTTATTTATTTGAAATTCAGAAGGATAAATGCAATATTCCTTTTTAATGGGTTTTTGGGCCTTAAAATTTAAAAATTCTCAGATTCGTTAATAAAGTCCCCAAATAAGATGAACAATAGGGCCTTGTTTTATTAAGACAAGAATGGTACTGCATTCTGGATTTTTTTTTTCCTGGTGGGTCATTCAACTTTCAACCCTTAAATGTCACATATCTTGAGACTACATTCATCATTTCTTTCCTTACCCAACTTATCTTAGGCTAATTCTGTCAATAATGTCTTTATCCACCAACTGTCGAATGCCCGCATTCATCATTATTTCTGATCTCTTCTCTTCTCCTGCCCTAAGCAATATGGATACTCTAACACAAAGGCTGGGCTCATGTCTGTCCTGCTCACTTTTCATGACTCTTGCAACTAGCTCTGATCCTGTTGTCGTAGGGAGTTCAGGGAAATACACAGTCAATAAAAGCATAATGACAAACCGTGGTAAGTGAAGCAATGGTTATTAAGGCAATAATGGTGCTTCTTTTGAGCTGAAACTCTTTCCAAGTCCTCCACAAAGCAAACCACTGAGGAAGTCAGGGGGACATGCTTTCTTCTAAGGAAGGAAGTTCAGTGAGAATTAATGAAGACAGCAGGAGCGGGTGGTCAGGGAGGCTTCTTTCAGGTGTAGAAGCTGCACTGAGGCCAAAGGGTAGGCACGAAGTTGCAGGTGAGAGAGGGTAACAAATAAGAAGGTCAAGGATAGGAAAGGCTCTGGACAGTTCGAGACACACAAGCAAGGTAGCAGGGCTAGGGTTTCGTCTCCCAATTCCAGGGAAACTCAGAGTAAGAAACATGATTTGATTTACATCCTGTAACGAATATTCTAGTCATAGGCAGAAAATGGAGTGAAGAACCTGGGCATGGTGACACACTCCTGTAACATCAGGAGTTGGAGGATGATGAGGAATGAAGCTGGCAGGAAGACAGAGGGAGACTCTATCTCAATCAATCAACCAATCTATCCATCAAGCAGGCCAGCAAAAGGGCTCAGCAGGTAAAAGCTCTTGCCACCAGTCTCTGGATTGGTTGAATCTCTGGAACCCACAAGGTATACAGAACAGATTCCTACAAGTTATACTCCGATCTCCACATGTTTAATGTGGGTAGTACGCATATACAAACACAAACACATACTAAATGTATAAATAAGTAAAGGATAGTAAGAGGAAAATAGACAAACTGTAAAACTATTTCTGATGTTGCTCTAAGAGTTCTAAAAAGACCTGGAAGTGACCTAAGAAACAGAAGACATCTTAATTCCCAGGTTCTAGCTCCATGAATGAATAAATACCACAGTCTATTCAATAGCTCTTTCTTTATGATATTCCCCCCCTTTCCAGGAAAAAGACATGGTCCAGTCTCCTCATTAAAAACAATGACACTGATCTTCTAGAGTCAAGTTCTTAGCCAGCACTATGACAAAAGAAAATTACATGCTATCTAATGCTTACAACTTAAAGTTCAACTTCTTCAACTGCTCCTTTAAGTGCGAGATGAAAATGGAAGTATTTAAGTGCTATATGAAAATGCGAGTATAATTTTTATTTATTTATTTATTTATTTTATTTTATTATTTTTTTATTTTTCGAGACAGGTCTCTCTGTAGCTTTGGAGGCTGTCCTAGAACTCACTTTGTAGACCGGGCTGGCCTCGAACTCACAGAGATCCACCTGCCTCTGCCTCCCGAGTACTGGTATTACAGGCGTGCGCCACCGCCGCCCGGCGCGAGTATAATTTTTAAACAAAAAGAAAGAACTTGTAAGAATATTCATCACAACAGTATTTACAAAAGCAAAACAATCTATACATGCTTCAATACAGAAGTCAAATTATAACTGTACTCTATATAATGAAATAGAAAACAGTCCACAAAAATATTTTCAGGAAATACTTAGTAATATGGAGGAAATTACTATATATTATATATATAAAATAACTTGAAGTTCAATTTAAAAAAGTAATATAGACAGACACACACATGACCAAAGCAAAACAGAAATATCAGATTAGTGATCTACAGACCATGAGGTTATTGGTGGTTTTACTTTTTCAATATGTTTTCCTATCTTCTAAATTTCTATACTAATACTTCAAAAAAAAACTTTTTACCTTTATTTTTCTTTTATGTGTATGAGTCCTTTTGCCTGCATACTGTATGTCTGTTTACCACATGCATCCAGTGCCCATTAAGTCCAGAAAGGGTGTTGGGTCCCCTAGAGGTAGAGTTACAGATAGCTGTATGCTGGACTCAAACCTGTGTTCTCTAGAACAGCAGTGTCTTAACTATTGAGCCATCTCTTCAGCCCCATATTAATGCTTTTACTATTTCCCAGTAATTGTTACATTAAGAACAAAAACAAAACAAGACCTTCAGCTTTCTTCTATGACTCAGTCATCTTTTACGCAGAGCCTTGGCTGTGTCCCACAGACCTGCTAGCAACTCTGGCTGTGTACAGCCCACCCAGCAGGCTGGAACTGCCATTCCCAACAGCTCACCTCAGCTTCAGCAGAGCACTTCCCAGAGAGAACATACTATACTCTACTTGTCCATCTTCTGTCAAATTCATTAGTTGTTCCATTTTATTCATTTGTCCTGCCCCACATAACTAAATACAGCACCTTCTCTGTGGCCTGTGGTATTTGTTGATGGATGGTTCAGAATGAGGAAGTCGTTCCAATATAGAGTCTACTATGCAGGCCCCAGAACAGCTCTACTGGGATTTTCTGTGCTGAGGCTGCTGGGTGGCCAAAAGCTGCCATTATACCCTGTTTCAAGTCATGGATGGTCACAGCAAAGAAGAGGCCTGGGTGTGATTCAAGCCAGGCACCTCTCTGAGGTCCTTGGCAGAGCCAAGTCTAGACATGCCTGACTCTACATGTCTTCTTTCTCAGCTTGTTCCACACAGCTGACTCCGAGAGACCTCTCCCCAACTCTTCAGAGAACAGGAGCTGGCAAGTCATTTTGGAAAGGTCCATTTGATTCCCTGAATGTCCATTTGGCAGGCTAGAGGAAATTTATTTGGGGTTTGCAGTGTGTTTTTCATTGTGAATAATCCAACTGCTGAATATCAAAGTCAGAGGCCTGATGGACAGAGTTTTTAAGTTCAATCATTAGGCATTTTCAAACTGTTCTCCAGCCAGCACAGCATGAAGGCAGAATAATCTCGTTCAAATCCCTCTGAGGGATATAAAATTAAAAGCATAATTCAGGGCGCTTGAGAGGCCACCTCCTCCCTCCCAGCACCTCTGGAAGAGGCAGGCCTGAGTTAAGCCAGGGTATGTGGTACATGCTTACAAACTGGTGGAGAGGATGCTTTTAACAACTCCAGGAAGACATATTAAAGTCACTGACAAATAATTATTCTGATAAAGCACTGGGATCCTATGAGGGTAGGCTGTGATTGAGCTGACAGCTTTGCTTAGAAACACTGGTCTAAAAAGCAACAATTAGTGATTCATTTGAATGCTGCTCTGCTCTGGTACCATCCAAATCCCTGTAGTTTCCATCACACCACAGTCTTTTACCACACAAACTTCAGTCTTATCAAGACAAGAAGGGCAAGAAAGTCTTTCAAATGAAAATAACACAAATAACAAAGGATCTATTTTACTGTTGTGAACTCCAACAATTTCCTCTTTGTATTAAAAAGATAATAAGTGTCAAAGCAGTTATTATAACACATGACAGCTTTGGAACAGAAACAACAGAGCCAGCTCACACACTTATTACGGACACATGGGAAAAGAGCAAACAGTTTTTCTAACAGATTTCTCTGCCTCAATGCCAATATGGCAAATAATCACATGAAAATGTTATTACTCCACCTAATGTTCCCATGGAGCTTCTAAATTGACAGCTCTGTTCACTGATTGACATGTGCCCAGGAACAAGGGCAGTAAGAACCTAGGAAGGGCCCTGGTGCTGATGCCCAAGCTTACATGGGGCAGACACCTGGGATAGGCAGGGTCTTCAAAATTATTAACAAGACCTAAGGACTGAAGCTGCGGACAACTGATGTCTTTCCTAAAATGGAAGACCTTCTGAAATGCCAAGAATTCCATTGAGACAGAGGCTAAGGGATGGTAGAAGGGTACCATAATCTGTGCTTACTTCCTATAATCAGTCGAAGCAAGAGAGGATAAAAGCAAACAGAGGACCAGAAAAAGCACTGAGTACAGTGGACCTGGAATTGGACTGAATACAGGCTTTTCCTCATGGGAAGCTTAGCATATAAATCAGGCATACCAAATAACGTGGTAGAAAGCTGGGTATCATGACTGCAATTCCAGCATTCAGGAGGCAGAGGCTGGAGGATCCCCACAAATTCTAGTCCAGGCTGATGGCAAGCTCCAGACCAGCCAAAACAGCCATGGCTCCTTAGAGCTTATTTAAAAATAAAATTAAATTTAAAAATTTTTAAATCAAAACCCAATATATTAAAATAAAACATTTCTAACAATATATGAAAACAATAATGAAAGTTACTCGATTTTGGGAATTACTTCTGGAAATTTCCATTTAACATGTTTAGATCATAAATGAAAAAGCAGAACACAAACTACTATATTTAGATGACACGGGCTGAGGAAGGAGCTTAGCTGACGGAGTACCTAACATGCATGAAGTCGTGAGTTTCATCCTCAGTGTCAGAAACCTGAGGGTGGTGACACATACCTGAAATCCTAGGTGGAGGCAGGAGGACCAGGAACTCAGAAGTTCAGTCATCCTCTAGTACACAGTGAAATCAAGGCCTGGCTGGACTACATGAGACTCTCAACCATGTGTGTGTGTGAGGGTATCAGATGTGTGGAGTGGTCACTTCAAACAACCTTTGCCTAGCACCTACTTTGTGCTAAATATAATTTCAAAGTAAATAAATGCACCTGCTCATTTTATAAGAGCAAATTCTCGTCTGTGAGATGTTTGCAATAAGATGTTCGGAGGCAACACTGAGCTCTATTTAATATTGAAAAAAGCTTGTTTAGCAAACTAAACTATCTTTATCTGCATGCTCTGAAGCCTCTGCTTTCCATTTATTCCCGTACTTTTAAGATAAGACCCACACTAACTGCTGCAATGCTCACATCTTACCATCTCCCAACTGTATCTGCGTCTGCTGATTTCACTTCCTGTCACCCTAACGTTATCATGACTTAATGCTATTGGAGAACAAGGAGAATCAATGCCGATTACAGGAAAGAGAGGGAGGTGAGAGCAACCCTAACTGGGGACTGGCTTCCTCCCCAACCCCTCGCAAGGTCTTCTTGGTCAGGCAATTCTAAGACTGCTGACCTGACTCAAACCAAGCAACAGGGTAGGACCGTCAAGAGAAATCAACAGCAGCTCCTGAGTGAAGCAGCTTAGGTTGGTGGAAAGCAATTCTGAATCAAGACTCCAGGGCAAAGTGAACTTGCTTTGTATGGACTTATTTTCCAGGAGATGAGGCCTGGTCCAGTTTGGACTGGACCTCCTCCTGCCTCAGTCTTCCTAGCAGCTGTGACGACAGGTGAACACCACTGCACCCAACCAAACCCATGCTTTGAAATCTAGTCCCGTAACTGTCTGTGCAGACTATTCAACCTCTCTCTCATTTCCAGCTTCTTCATCTGTACAAAGGAGAATACCCACGTTGCAGCGGGAACTTCCAAGAGGAAGTTAGCACATGATCGGTTCGGGCTATTCCTACTATGCAAGCTACCTACCACAGGGAAGGCTTGAAAAGCTCTGCTACCAACACCTGGTTGAACAGGTATATTGGGGGGGGGGGTGCAAAGAGGTTGCATATTTTCAACAGTGCTCTCATGAGTTTTGCCACCTTTAAAATACTTTGGTTTTTTACCATTATTGACTTAGATAATGTGTGATTGTGGTCACGGTTGGGATGTGACAGGCCTGTCACAGGCTCCTGTGTTTGAACACTTTACAAGTTTACAGACCTTTGAGAGATGGCACTTAGCTGAAGGAGATGGGGACAGGCCTTGAGGTACAGAGCCTGGACTGTTCTGCTTTCTGGGTCACCGAGGTGTGAGGCAGCAGCTGCCGCACACTCCACCACCCTGGAGCTGTCTCCCATGCCTTTTCACCAGGACAACCACATCTTCTCCAACAGTCAGCAAAGGAAAACCCTCTTTCTTTAAGTTGCCTGTAACAAGTATTTGATCACAATCATCAGAAAGATAACCTGAAAGCCAGTACTGCACAATGACACCATCGTTTCCATTAACCTGAAAGGTGCTTGGGCCTTTCAGGATGGTTTGTGGGAGAAAATGTGGAGTCGGGACCACAGGCTGGAGAAACCATAGAATGCTGCCAGTGAAGTTTACCAAGCCATTCTGGCTAGAGTCTGGAAGTCCAGAGCGCTGTCAGAAATGAAGACAGTAAAGGGTGGCTCACGAGGTGCTGGAGGGAAGGCCACTCTGGCCTAGACTCTGGCTGCATTCCTCCTGTGTCTGGGAAACAGGCGAGGCTGAATACAGGAATAAAGGACTAACTCAAGGCCAAGGCATCGTTACTGTTCATGGCTTAGTCAGTTTACAGTGGGGACAAGCGGAAAAGAGAGAGTAGTGTGCAATTTGGTGAGGAGAAGGTGGCGAGTGAGTGTGAATTTGCAGTAAGATCATGTGAAAAGAAAGCAAAGGTAACTGTTAAAGAGATTAGTGCCATTAAAGAGAATCCTAAAGCTTTCAACTGGAACAAAAAGAAATAGGCCTTGTGGGCAACAATCCATCCAGGGGAAGCACCAGCGTTCAACAGAGCAAAATAAGGAGACAGGGCCTTTGGGACACCTCGCTAGAAAACAGCGATATGTTTTTTCCAAGGTTAGCCCCAAAGGCTGCTATAAATGTGGCCAAGCTGTATCTTGGCAGCAGAACTGGGTGTTATCCACATGGAACTGGTTTTTTAGGCATGCAAAAATCAAAGGCTTCAGGGTCATGGAAGTTTACACTGAATTCCAAACAGACACTAAGGTCAGGCAATATGTAGCAGGGAAGGGCTGTCTTCATTGGCTACTGAGTGAGCCCACACAGAGCTACAAAGGTGGGAGCTAAGTTGGGAGGGAGACCCTCAGGATACTGGAGATGCCAGAAATACAGGGTATTCACTAAGAAATCTGCAGCCATCAATGAAGCCCATTTGTGAGAGAAGCCACAACTGAAGCCAGCAGCAGATCTGGAAGAGCAGCCTCAAGCCTTCTGGAGCCAGACGATGCAATCCAAATCTCGTCCGGCAGACATGGACCTGCATGCAGGGTTTAGTGTTGGCCCTACTGGGCTGAAGTCTTGGTTTCTTCCCCCTTTGGAGTAGGAATGATTCATCTGTCCCATTTTATGTTGGGAAACTGTAATTTACTTTCTATTTTATAGATTGTGCTCGTTAACAGAATGACTTAAATTTTATAGAAAATTTGAAGTTTGGACTTTTGAACAGGGTTGGAAATGTAAGATGGGGGGGGCACTTTTGAGGTTGCAATGGTTCCATTTTATATTATGAGATGGCTATGTGACTGGAGTTAATGGGCAGAAGATTATTGTCTGGGTTATAATATTTCCCTACAGACTCCTTGTTCAAACCCATGGTCTCCTGGCATAGTCAACTGTTTGGGGAGGTTGTGGAACTTTCAGAAGGTGGTACCTAGTTAGAAGAAATGGATTTCTGAGGATAGGTCTTGAGGTTTACAGGCTAGCCCCATTTCCTTCCCTGTCTCTGTGTTCTAATCCACCCCGAGCTGAGCATACAGATTTCATGTTCCTATTGTTCCGGTTGCCACAGGTGAGAGACACACCCACGGCTATGCTTTTCCTTGCCATGGCCAGTATGTTCAAACCATGAGCCAGAATTGCATTTGTTCACAAAAAGGAGAAAAGTAACTAATACAAGCTTTCCATCTATCTCATGTGTCATGTCCATCATTGGCCTGCAGGTGTTTCTGAGCTAGAAACAGTCTTTTAGTGTGACTAACCATTTCCATGCTGCCTCCCACTTTTTAGAGCACTTCATGGGTGCTCCCCATGGTCTACAGCTACCCTCCCCTTGGTGCATCAGAGTGCCACCACAGCCGCGTCCTCATGCTGTCCTGAGAAGGCTAGGCCGGGAAGGGAGCAAGGTGGGCTCTTAGCTTCTGGGTGGACTCTGGGCTATTTTACTTTCTTTTAAACTTGCTGTGAATTTATTTCAGCAACTATAGGAAAGGCCAGAGAAGTCTGTTCTCCTTGAATAGAGGACTTTAAAAAAAAGATCACTGGACTGAAAACGAAGGAAGACCACATTAGTACCCAGTTGCCTCAGTTGCTCGTCAAGCTACAATTCTACCTCGCTGCTCTCATAACAAACAGAGTCACAGCCCCAGGAGGAGCACCCTGCTGTTGTCCCCTTTGGTCTATCTCAAGACCCCATTCTGTCTGAAGCAACACTGGTGAATCTTCAATCATCTCAGCTGCAGCTGAGGACAAAACAAGAGTCTTGGGAGTTCTCAGGAGCTCTCAACCTCCTCTGTAAGCCACTCTGCTATCAAATGGAAAAGATACAAATACAGCCACACCCTAAGACTGGAGCTTTCCCTGGCTTTCTCTAGCTGGGAGTCAGTTCCCAGACACACAATGAATGGTCAATGAAAGCCAACAGGGTCCCATACACAGCACAGCAGTAACAAGAGCTCTGACACATGACCCTCCAGTTCTACAGCGGCTTTCCACTCAGAGCCAGTGACAAGAACCTGGCTAGCAGAGCACTGCCCTTCCTAAGAATATGTTTGCTAGACAACCAATGCGAGGTAGGGACTTTCTTTTTTTCCCCCATGTGAAGAGAAATTCAGTGTTTTCCAACATTTTAAAGGCCCAGGTCTAGGTTAACACTCTTTCTGGATTACAAGTGCATGACAGAGCCACTAAGCCACATTGATAGATGTTGCCATTACTGTCCAATTTTACCCCAGAATGAGCATTTTTATTTCAGAATCCAAGCCTCGGATAAGGGCATGGAAACCTTTAAATAAATGTTCTCCTCTGGAGACTGCAAAGAGAAAAAGGAGAGAAACGTGACACTGCAGACTTACCTGAAGGCCCCATTTAGAACTAAGAGTATGTCCTTACCCTAGGAAGCAGATAAGGGCTGTCAGGAATAACTGCTTTGTCCCTCACCAGCTGTTTGGCTCTGGACAAGCCTGCTGACACGCCACCTCCTATCTACAAACAAAGGAGAACCACTTTCCTTCAGAGGAAGGGTGAGCAGGGAGGGACAGTGGGCATCCAATGCCCTTTGTCACTGCTTAGTAAGCAGGAGTTTACCTCTGCCATCCCTGTAGTTTTCTGTAAAACCCTCAGCCATTCCCACAACACTCTGCTTAGGAGCTTTCTCAAAAGTGTGGGAGAAGCTGGCAAAGTCCTGTTGAAAGCCAGGGACACAGCTCAGAGGGAGAGCACTTGCCTAGCCTGCACAGGGAAAGTGGGTAGAGCCTGGCACTCGGGCACTGGCAACTTACATGCTCTACTCCAATCTCTCACTTAAATTGTGCATTAGCAGAACCATCAACCTCTTTCCAAAAGATTAGTATAGAACTGGGACCCTCTCTGTGCAAAAAAGAACAGGACAGTGCAGGTCATTAACCCCATCAGATCCTCATCCTACTGAGAGCATCCAAACAAATGCCTGTCCAGTGACAGCTTTAGAACCAAAGCCCACCCAAGACCCGCCCTTCTTGAATAGCTCATTATGTTGACAGGTACAAAGTGGCCACCCACTAGCTGGGCTTGGCAGTACCAGGCAAAGGCATGCATGTGTGTTCTGGGGAAATGCACTAGCAACTGGATCTCAACAATGAATCTTTTTGTACAAATGTGTCCTAAACATAGAAGACTATTTAGACACCAAAGCCTTTCCAGTTGTAGCAGTATCTCACAGGTAAGACTGAAGACAGAAGCAATAGGCCCCTGAAAATCCTAAGGAGAGAAAGACAGAAAGACTTGCCGCCGCCCCGAGGGCACCACAATGACGTGACAGGGGAAGCAGGGGAAAGGAGAAGGGCACACAAACGGAAGACTCGAGTGCATCCAGACACTTTCCCAAGGCATACAAGAACCCAGCGCTCTTCAGGAGACAATCCCAGCATCATGTAATTCAAATTAATTCCTTTCGGAATGAGAGCTATGTAAGAGACGGTACTTGGCAAGATGGCATAGCACAATGAGTGAGGAAATATATTCCCAGCGGATACCTGGTGAGATGTTAGGTTGTCAGCTTAATGTAAAATAAAATGAGGCCACATGTCATAAAGTGTTTTGAAAAGTAAAAGCCCAGGCAAATGAAGGCAGCACTGTACTGAGTGTGGAGAAAATGAACTCTGGAGTGGGCGCTCTGCTCCCAACCTTCTTCAGCTGATAATCCACAGACCTCTGGGAAGGAGCGGTACGTGATGGAGAGGCCATGCCTGCCTCCACCTGCCGATGGGGGTGGAGGCACCATCTGCCAGCACCTGGCAGCCAAGAGAGACACCCATTAAAGGCAAGAAGGTGAAAAGTGGGAGAGAAGGCTCCCCACGCCACAGTGATGAGCTGAGGTCATGCAGGAGGGTTGAGGGTAGAAAGCTGCTTTACTCCTCTCATGACGTAAGCTGGATACAACTCACGGGGCGTCACAGAAACCTGCAGCACCCACAGAACATTAATTTCAGATCATGGGTTAAGATTATGCTCTTACACCAGCTTCTTTGCCAGGGGCATCTTGCAACTCAATAGTCACATATCATTTAGGACGTGCCGTATTATATTGAAGACGAAAGCACTCTTGTTTCGTAGTGGGTTTCCCCAAGCTGAGTGGCAAGTATTTGGGAAAGCACTGCACACGCTCAACAGGAACTTTCTGTAAACCTGCTCTCACTCACAGACTCCAGCCTGCTCAAGTCACCTCTCACTGACGTATACCTTGCATGAAAACTCTACTGCCCCTGCTACTCTCAGGCTCCCAAAGCAAACAGAGGTCTCCTTTTCCATACACAACTTGGCCCACTTGCTCCTGAACACAAGATGTGTTCCCACGGTTAACAGCATGCTAGGTGCTTATGCCTCCCTTCTGAATAGGGTTGCAAAAACCCCACCTCTTCCCACGTGGTCACATCAGGATTCAGTTTTTACCTTTAGCTACTCCTCAACTCTGTAGATCAGTGACAGTCTATTCAGCTTAAGAGAACGCATATTAACTTTTCTAAGTCATGCAAACACTTGAATGTATTCATGCTCTCAACCCACTTCCTCTTATAGTGCATGTGTGTGGAGCTGTTCACAGGCCTTTGTACCAATGTAGCTGTCATTCCTGCAACTCAGCTCTTGCCAACACTGAGCTGCATCTGAGATGCAAAGATAACTGCTCTAGCTGAAGACATACCAGTTTAGTGGGAAAGACAGCTATGTAAACAGATCAGTACTGAGACATAGGCCTGGATAGAGAAAACAAACTATGGTGCACAAATAACTCAGCGAGGCAAGAAGGCGAGGGCTAGGACCAGTAAGTGCTACCAAACCCAAGAGCACAAGGCCAATAAGCATGGGAGTGATGCTTCCATTTCCTCCGCAATCTACCTATGCATATCCCCAAGACACATTTCAGCCTTGCCTTCTGGTACATGAGAAGTCTGTAACCTCGTGACTACCAAAAGCTGATCCTCCTGAGCTAAAGATTCAGATCTACCTCAAATCAAGGGACCACGATCCACTCCCTTGCATCAGCAAATCCTCTTCCCTGAGACAACACTACATACAACCTGCACACAAAACTACCTGCCAGCCTCCTTGACCAGGAACTGCCTTCTGCCTCATAGTCACTCCTGTGCTTCCCTTTCCAGTGATACTCCTCTGTCTCCTAGCATACTGCTTCCTGTCTCCTCAGACTCCATTCCCCCTCCCCCACTTTAAAATGGCTTTGAACAAGGTCACCAATAAGCTCCAAGTTGTCAGCCACATCCTCATCCTGCTGTCTCCTCTCTGCCCCATGGAAAGACTTCTTCCCAAGTCCCTGGAAATTCTATCCTTTTCTTCCGCCTGCTGGTGGCTACCACCCAGGCTCTGCTCACTTTTCTTCCATGGCTGACTTTTCTCTATTCTATTCAGATCAACATTGATCTTTCAAAAACAAGAACCAAGCTATCTGCTTCTGACCTAAGCACTTCAGCTTGTACCCGTCAATGCCTTTCACATCTTTGAAGGAACTGAAAAACCTAGGCCCCTGTCTATCTACTGCCCTCTTTTCTAGCCAGACATTTCCCCATCTACAGTCTTCCCATCAGGTTTCACACAGAGCCTTCTTGCGTACTGCCCAGTCCTTCCTCTGTTGTTCAAATGGCTGGAATGTTCTTCATTAGCTTGCTACTGAGCCAACATCAAAATTATAATTCACATCCTGGCTCAACTGACTTCCTTAGAGAGGCCTTCCCTGCCTGCCCTGCTAAAACTCAGCCACCTGCCGATTCGATTCGTAAGGCCACCCCAGTTTCTTTGAAACGTTCCAAGTATGGCATTTAGTTCTCACCTCTCATTTATCTCTCTCGGCTACTAAAATACAAGCTGTAGAGGGAGGGGCCTGGTGTCACTGTCTGACTGGCTCCAGGCAGTGTTAGACCATTGTGGATGTTCTGTAGATACTCAGTGGAGAACTGGGATGATGATGATGGAGTACTGTGGTGATATTTTATTTGTGTAACCCAATAAAGTTGCAACCCAATAAAGTCGATCTGAGGATCAGAGGAAAGAGCCAGCCACTACATTAAACATAGAAATCATGGTAGCGCATGCCTTTAATCCTATCATTTGGGAAGCAGGGATCTGTCTGGATCTCTGTGAGTTCAAAGCCACACTGTGAACAGAGCCAGGCATAGTGATACATGACTTTAATCCCAGCACTAACCACAGAGGTACAGACAGACCGGAAGTGACAGAGCTGGGCAGGAAGAGGAAGTGATGTAGCTGGGCTGAGAGCAAATGAGGGAGCAGAACAGAAAGGCATACAGGCGTGGGTATGCAGGAAGCAGGGCTCTTTGGAAGCTGTGGAGTTGGTGAAGAGAGGCTGGCTGTGGCTTGTCCTGCCCCTCTCATCTCTCAGGTCTCAACCCTGCTATCTGCTCTGTGTGTTTATTTAATATGACCGTTTAGAATTCGTCTGTGTCTCCCTTTACTGTACACACAGAAGATTAAGGGAGAACTCAAAATAAACAGTGTACAGGGAGGGGACCCATCCTAGGTCACCAGAACCAAGAGCACAGAGAAAGTGCTTCACTCTTGAGTCAGAACATCACTTCCTACCTGAGTGGGTCTGGCATGGACCAAATAAACAAATGGGCTGCAGGTTCAGCAGAACAGTGTCATTCTAGAGCTGGTAACATGTGGGCTAAATAGGAAAACACCTTCTGGGGGTGAGTAGTACTTGTAATTGTGACTGTTTCCTGAGGAAGAACACAGGATACCATTTTAAAAAGAATGTAAGTATCCTGCCAGCTGTGAGGGTCTCCCAGGGCTAGCATCATCCCTTGTGACACCTACAGCAGCTCCACAAGACAGAGTTTCTGTCCTCACTGCAGAGACACAGAGGCTCACACACCAAGGCCACACCACTGATGAGTGACCAGGTTAGGACTGAGACCAGTCTGAAAGTCTCCGCTCTTCTGCTCTGTGTTTAGAAGCCAGTGTTAGGCCTAGACCCTGTCTTGCTAAAAGTGTTAGTGAAGATGCCGAGTCTTCACCCAAACCTAAGTTAGCATGTGTGACCACACACCAACTTCAAATGGTCTTAACTAAGGACCGCTGTCTTTGAGCTTTTGCTATGAAGGTGTTTGAGAAATTGGATGGAGCAACATGCTTTCATGTATCCTTACCTCATCTGTCCTCCCTCAGGAGGACCTCTTTAGAGTCTAAAGACTATCATGGACATGTACAGAAACAGCAAGTCTTCCCAGGTCTCATACAACACGCTTGTCCTCAAAGTTCTGAACAGAGGTCAGCAAGCTGTGACCTGCTTCGAGCCAAAAGCAGTTTCTCCATGTGTAAGTGGACCATGTAAAGAACAGAAAGAAGGCTGGGCAGTGTGGTGCACGACTGTAAGCCCAGCACTCAGGAGGCAGAGGCAGGTGGATCTCTGTGAGTTCGAGGCCAACCTGGTCTACAGACTAAGTCCAGGACAGGCTCTAAAGCTACAGAGAAACCCTGTCTCAAAAAAAAAGAAAAAAGAAAAAAAAGAACAGAAAGAAGAGCAGGCCCACAAAACTGGAAACACTATGGCCTGGTCCATTACTAAGTTTGGTGAGCCCTGGTTTAGATCTGAAATTAAATGCAAGTCAGGTGTGGTGATGCATGCCTTTAACCCCAGCACTCAGGAGACAGAGGCAGAGACAGGTGGATCTGAGTTTGAGGCCACTCCTGGTCTACAGAGTGAATTCCAGGCCTACAAAGAGGAACCCTGTTTCAAAAAAAAAAATAAAGAAAGAAGGGGAGGGGAAGGGAGAGGAGAGGGAAAAGAAATAGTGAATAAAATCCCTGTTTAAAAAAAGTAAATCTCTGAAGGGTTTCAAAGGTGTCCAAGGGAGACAAGACACACAGACCACATTTCCCAGATTGAGGTTTTAAAACCCATCAGGCCTCCCTGGCCAAGTCAGATGACAGCAGGGAACAGACTCTAGAGAAAGAGAGGTAAAGGCTTGGAGAAGGGGCAGAACTACCCAAATCAGGAGCCACACATACGATCTTAGAGAAAGAAAGGACTCAGGTCCTCTCCCTACACATAAAGAAACACCTCAGGCAAGGGCAGTGGCCTCAGGTCAAGTCTGCAGACACCCAGGCCAAGTCTACTGTGCTGTGTGGAAACGCTCTGCATACAGAGAGCCACTGAACAGACAGAGGGCTGCCAGACAGACAGAGAACTGTTAGATAGCCTTTAAAGGGTCAGACAAAGCTGCAGCACTGCAGAGAACGTGTGCTGAGGGAGGAGCCAGCACCTCCCAGGGAAAAGATTCCGGTCTCTTTTTCTAACAACGTTTTATATTTCACCAGTAGCATGCACTAATCATAGAAAATTTAGAAAATAAAAATATTTTAAAAATAATCATAGTTTCTGCACTTAATGATAAAATAATTTAACAGTTTCTGTTTCCTTACAGCTTTTAAAAAACATGTTACTTTAAAAACTAGAATACTGTATATTCTACCTTTTCAACTCATACCTCAGCATTTTTATGTCACATAAATTTTCTAGCATGTTTAATGATAATACAATCCTATGATATATTTGTATTATAAATTCTCTAACTAAGTAATCCTTTAAGGACCAGTATACAGAAAGACAGTTTTGCCTTTCCCTGGCAAACAATACTGTATTATTCAAAATATTTTTCTATTTGATGAGCACAAAATAGTTTCTCTTTGCTTCACAATGAGCTTGATTCTTTCTTTACACAGCTATTTGCAATCTCCCCATTTCTGCAGGGCCGCTGGGTCCACAGGCCCTGTCTAACAAGACTGAGGATGCATCAGCCCCTTCCATAAATTTGTACAGTATTTGCATACATCTGGTGGCACATCTTTCTGTACACTGCAAAGCCTCTCTAGTTAACTTGTAATACCCAGAGCAATACAAACATTGTGTGAATAGCTGCACTATTTAGAGAATAATGACAAGAAAAAAATACATGCATGTCCAATACACATTTAAATTGTTTTGGTATGAGTTTATGGATGAATGTAGTATATGCACCACGTGAGTTTCCTCTCTCTGCCTTACTCCAATAAGACAGGGTAATCCCACCAAACCAGGGCTAGGGTGGCAGCCAGCAAGCCCAGCTATTCACCTTTTTATGTAGGTCCTCTCCTTGCAAAGCAAGCACTCATCACTGAGCCACCTCTCCAGCTCATGCATATGTACGTGCTTCTTTTCTGTGGTCATGTGAATCCATGGTTGCAGAACCCCACTGAACCTCACAGACTTCATTGTGAAAGGCCTGGCTCCAACGTTACAAGTCCTCTTCCCACTTAATCGGATATGTCTTCTTCCTTTTTTTTTTTTAATCATAAAAGCCACATAGCAAAGATTTCCATTGTTTTCTACTGCAAATGTTGTATTTCCCATGTTGCCATAGTCTTTTTGTTGTTGTTGCTTTTAACTTTAGAAATGGAACATTTCAATGGGCTCAAATCTTCTGAAATCCCTTTGTCCTCTGTAACTCAGATCAACAACAGCCAGTGATGACCTACTAGATCTGGCAACTCTACTAACCAGTCAAACTAGCCCATGTAGATTCCAAAATCCCTGCAGTCTGCTGAGGATCCCCATAAGTGGCCATTTGGAAAGGAAGTGTAATGGAAATGCTGCCACACAGACAGAGACAGAGGCCTCCAAGCTTGCTCCCTGCACATTGCTAGGCCCTCTGTAACAAACACCTTTCCAACCAAATGAAAGGTATGGCCACCACAGTCTCAAAGACATGTGCATTCTAAGGCTCATTCAAATGTGACATACAAAAGGAGACTTGGGACTAGGCATTCAGAATAGTCAGTCTACAATCCAAGTGACCTGTCATGGAAGAGTGAAGGAGGTGAAAGATGAATGTCTAACAGGGAAGAGCACCTCCTGTTCTTTCAATATGTAGGTTATAGAATTTACTTCAAGTAAGATGATATGATGATCTGGGGCAGTAGTTCTCACCCTGTGGGTCACAAACCCTCAAAGATGAGACCATAGGAAAAAAGACATTCACATTATAATTCTTAACAGTAGCAAAATTACAGTTATGAAGTAGCAACAAGAATAACTTTATGGTTAGGGGTTACAACATGAGGAACTGTATTAAAGGGTCACAGGAAGGTCATCATCAGGAAGGTTGAGAACCACTGAGTGGGTCAGAGAACCAACACTGGCAAAAAGTGTGGTCACTTTTTCTAACTAATCACGTGGTTTCCTCTGGGTCACTGGGGAAACCCCTGATGCTAGTCTAAGACAATGGGGGCAAGAAAAGACAGGCTCTCAAGGACAGCAGAGACAAGCTGCACCCTCTCTCTGTAGGGAGCTCTGGCAAACACAGTGGGGTGGCATGTTCTAGAGTGTGAAGCGTTGGCTGACTGATGGCACTGTATGGCAGCTGTGCCAACCCTGTCCTAAGCCTGGCTACTCAGGACTCAGAAACCACCTTACCAGCCAAAGCCATTACCTTGTCATTGCTGACTAATGAGTGTCTGTGTCCATGTATTGAACAAGGAATCATTTTCCTTACATAACAAGTAATAACGCCTGTCCATGTCTTCCTTTCATTGCTACATTAGTACTTATCTATCTTTCTACCTCCCTCCCTCCCTCCCCCCCCCTTGGTTTTGGTTTTTTTCAAGACAGGGTTTCTCTGTGTAGTTTTGGTACCTATCCTGGATCTTGCTCTGTATAGCAGGCTGACCTCAAACTCACAGAGATCCGCCTGCCTCTGCCTCTCCATTGCTGGGATTAAAGGCCTGTGCCACCACCACCTGGCCCGAAACAGTGTATCTCTTTAAGGAAATCAGCTTGTCTGTTCTTACACACTAAGAAACATTTAAAAACAAAATCTCATTCTCAGCTGGGCGGTGGTGGCACATGCTTTTAATCCCAGCACTCAAGAGGCAGAGGCAGGCGGATCTCTGTGAGCTCGAGGCCAGTCTGGATGACAGAGTTGAGTTCCAGGAAAGATGCAAAACTACACAGAGAAACCCTGTCTCAAAAAAACACAAAAAAACAAAACGAAACAACAACAACAAAAAAAAACCACAACTCATTCTCAAGTGAGAAGAAACCACAAAGTACAAAGAATGAAAAAGAGAACCAAGTCCATGTCCTCCTCAGTCCTCTACCTGGACCACTCAAATCAATACTTCCTCGGGTCTCCATGATGGCAGACCTCTCTCATCCATCTGTTCTCTTCCCCTATTTCCTTTTTCAATCCTGTTTACTGTCTTTCTGAGAGAGAGAGAGAGAGAGAGAGAGAGAGAGAGAGAGAGAGATAGATAGATATGGAGGAAGAGAGGGAGGGGGAGAGGAGAGGAAGAAAAAGAGCCACTTTCCCCTTCCAAAACACAAAGAGGGTAAAAACTGCAACAGACACTTGTTTCATCAGGCTCAACGTTCCAGATAAAGTAAAATTCCTTCGCTGTTTATTCTGCTTGGATAACATGGGAGAATAACAAGATCCCACTCAGACAAGAAAACCTGCACCCAGAACAGTGTGTAAGGCAGAGAAACAATGGGCAGAGTTCCCATTGGAGCCCTCAGTTGGGCTCCTGGGCGGGACAGGGCTCCGGGGGCAGGGCTGGGGGAGGGGCAGGCTGAGTGTTCAGAAGATGGAGCTGGTGGAAGGGAAGTGCAGGACTGGACTGGAGCTCAGCGCACTTCTGTGGAGGAAACAGAGGGGGACACTTGGACCACTAAGAGAGTATGATGTGGACAAGGACCAAGTGCAAGGCAGGGCTCCCGGGCAAACGAGGTAGAGAAGATAATGACTTTTAAACTACATCACTCTCTTACCCGTGAATTTAATACCCTCTTCTCAAAAGTGCTCCACAGCTGTCTTCGAAAATTAGCATACTTTATTCTAATTACCTGTCTCACCTGACAACTATATTGTGTGATGTTTGAGAAAGTGAATGAGCAAGAGTGTGCTTGTGTGTGTGTGTACACGCGCGCACACACACACACACACACACACACACACACACACACACACACACACACACACACACACACACACGCCTGCGCGCGCGCATACACACCTAATATTTAAAGTATGGTGAGGAAAATTTTAAAGTACCACGAACATGAATTTATTTAAACCTTGTGAAACCTCAGTCAATGTGCTGAATGACTGCATTCTGCTCACAGAATCACCCTCAAGCTTTCCATTTAAGATTATTTAAGATTTTATTCACAAAATACTACCATATATATAAAAATCATACTATGATATAAAAATCTATGATCAAGAGTAGATGAATTCTGTTTATAGGTTTTTTTTTTTAAAAAACAAAACCTCAACAACAATTCTAGTCCAGAATTTGATCTAAAAATGATGAGATATTTCTTCTGTACTTTAACCCTTAAAAATTCTTCAAATTTTGAACAACATTCCAGAGTTTAGAATAGTAAGAAAGTTATTGCAACCTAACCATCATTTTGAATAAAGGATATTTATCAACACTTACAGTGGGTACAAGAGTCTTTCTCCTGCACCTAAAGGAGCAGTGTTTAACGAAAATTACTTATGCCTTCAAAAAGAGGGTTGGGATGGGTAGTTTTGATGTAACACATCAGAGCAGTGCAAGCCAGCTGCCAGAAACCTGTTACCTGGTTTTGACTGCCACTCACCTGATTTCCAAGAGCAGATATGGCTCACTTGGAAAACAGCGGAGTTTTGGCTCTCGCTCATTATTGCCAATCAATGGCAGCAGTGGCTGGGCTTGACACAGGTTCTACTTTTGCCTGCTGAAAATGAGTTCTCACTCATCTCTCAGGTGCCAGAATAAGGGGTGTCAACATGGAGAGTTCCTCCTTCTCTCCTTTTAAAGTGCTGATAGTAATCTCATTTAGGAAGGACAGTGCTCTGAAGTCCCTTCATTGCAAGAATGAGTTGTAGCAGAAACGATCTCCAGCTAAGCTAGTGTAGCAGTTGCTATACTGAAAGCAAATGCAAACCCAGAACCGTGGGGGAGGGGCAGGACTAAGAGGACAGCTCTGACTTGTGCCAGCCTGGGCCACTGGGAAGCCTCTCTGCAGTCTGATCATGCAACGAAACATGGAGACTGGTTTAGTGTTTTCAGCTATAATTAGTCACATTAATTAATGCTAAAAAAACAATGTTAACAGTATATTATTTTCATCTAGTTAAATAAAGGATTATACACATTTGCGTAAATTACACAGCATTAAACATTTAAATAACTTGAAATGAAGCCATTACTGTCATTCAAACAAGTTTCCACAGCTAAAGGCTGAATGTTAAGTGTGAACTGATTTGGTATTATAAGAATATAAATCCTTTATCTTTTCAGTGAGATTTGATGACGGCTCCCTTGAAAAGGTGGTTTGCAGTCGCACAGCGCCCTCGAGTGGTCAAGTGTTCAAAATGCAAGTTTCAAAGGCCACTGCTGACCTTTTCCCTACTGAACAATGACTGACATTAACTCCTTTTTGTAACACAACTGCTTATCTCATCACATATTATCAGTGCCACACCATCTTCCCACTGTTACTGTTTCTCACCAAATTTAAAATTTTTATTCAAATCTGATTTGTTCCTTTTAAGACAAACTCTGGAGGCAGGGGTGCTAGGGTGGGGCGTAGGACAACCTCAGTGAATTCAATGCTTCATGATGTAGATTCCCTACAATCCCAGGATAGTGGCTGGCTAGCCTACACCAAAGGGCAATAACTAATACCTAAATGCTCAAATTTAAACTCAAAAGCAAGATTTAAAAAACCATGGAATTCTAATCTGCTTGTTATACAACGATGAGCATTATAAAAGCAAGTTAAAATTATAAAGTATCTTCTATTCCTTTTCTATGTATGAACAGTTTTCAAGATCCAAATAGTTTTCCTGAGATGGCAGGAAGCAGCTTCCTTAGGCTAATCTATAATGCTTCTAGTCTCAAAAAAAAAATTGATCTCTCATATTCAAAGGATCATACTTCCATTCATAACAAGAACTGAAATGAGTAAGTTCATTATAATATTCCTGGGTTTCTACTCAATAAAAAACCATAAGGCATGAAACTACCTCCTCATATCATAAATCAAACAGTTACTGAGTGGAATGAGGTAGTTTATTTTCAAAAGAATAAAAATTATCTAACGATTTTTCCTCTTTTGCTTAGCCAAAGAATAGAAAAATCTGAACATGTTGGAAAGGGTCATTCCTTCACTGGAACCATTGATGCAACTCTCTAATGAACAACAACAGCTTGAATTTGAATGCGGATCTCTCTATGGCTAGCGTGGTTTGTTTATCTATATAGAAGTAACAATGGGCTCCCATCACATGGCAATATTGTGAGGGTTCAATGTTCCAAATCTGACCCTGCTGCCTCAAACACACATAGAACATCTTCAAAGATGCCAGTTCTCTTACCAGTGAAAAACCAAAAGATGTATTCTCACTGCAAGGGGCACTTGAGCTGGAGTTAACAGATGGGGAAGCCTATGAGTGAATCAATGACTCACTTAGAATTGTTTTCTGTAAAAGCCCAATCCTTTACTACCCCACAAGTGGTGAGCCTTGTCTTACTACTTCCCCCCACAAGCAGAAGGGCTATGAGGATGGGAATACTCTTGTCTGAGGGAGGACAGGGCCTCGCTGACCTTACAGGTGGATCTGGAATAGTGAGAGCACTGAACCGGAAGAACCATAAGGTAGCCCCAAGGGATGGTGGCAGAGAGCAGGATGTGCTCAGGAATAAAAATGTCTTACTTAACCCATCTCAATGACTATCTGCTTCTTCATACTTAAGGGTTTAAAGCATGGTGATAGAAGACAATAGGGGAGTCCAAATCTTCGAGGTGGGGGAAAGATGGGCAGAAGTGTAGTACAAAGGCCATTTCTTGAATTAGAATACAGTATATAGAGGACATTGGAAAGCAGTCTTTCTGCCCTGTGTGACAATGAAAACAAAGTAGTAGAGCAGCGTAATGTGAAAGTGACCTACACTGTGCTCTGTCACTAGCCAAGACAGGAAATGTGCTCATGGCAAGCAAGCAACCTCACAGTGATCTCATGTGACTACAGGACGAAGCACATCCTTCTAAGATTGTCACTGCTTTGACTCTTTCTTCTACAATCCTAACTTTTTAATTGATATCTTAAATAACAGTAAAAGTGATGTAAAATTTCCAAGTGTATCAAAAGGAGTCTGAGTTTGAAAATGTTGAGAACATGTTTTTAAAGATGCAAGTCAGTTTGAGGGAAATGAGAGGGTCCCTGGAGAAGGGCCTCAAGAGATAACTTCTAAAATTCAGGCTTTAGGCTAATGGTCACGTCAGTTAAAATGCAAACAGACAAGGCTTCCAGCTTCTGCTGCTTGCCAAGTTCCCTGATGACTTGCTGACAACAGCCATCTACCCTAAAGAATGTCCCAAATGCTCCAGAGGGTGACCACCTCAACCAAGTGCAGGTAGGACCGCCTAGATGGCGTACAGACAGACAGTCAGGTGTATCTGTCTGTCTCTCCACAGACCCATTCTGAGGACTGGCTGCTTCAAGCAGAGAGCCAAAGCCGCCAGCACGTCCCCCCCCCCCTCCCCCCCCCCTCCCCATTGTCAACAACGGAAATGCTGTACCCAAAAGGCAAATGCCGCAAAAACAGAAGTAGAACCATCTAGTAAGAAATGACAGATGGGTCTAGATACATAAGGTAAAGGACAGAATCGGTTCTGGTGACTCTCTGAATATTCATAGAATCTATAAAAGTCCAATTCTTTCCGAATGCAGTCTGTTAGGAATGAATATGTAACTGTACCAAATAAAAACACTGTATTTCTCCAAGTGTACACAGGGAGGGAATGTTCCCACCTCCAAATGCTGTCACACACCGCTGCTGAATAAAGGATTGTCTGAAAGTCATATTGATTTGTGATTTATATTTGCTAAAGCAGGCCTCAAGAATTTTTTTTTTTTTTTTGCTTTCTCCCAAACTGTATTCTCTCTTGAAACATTTCACTCATCACAGAAGATGATATACATTCTGTGGATGTTTCTTTCTTAATTTAGTTTATTTACTTTAATGAATTATGTGTACTTATGTATGTTGGGGGGTGCACATGAGTGCAGCTGCCAAGGAGGCCAGAAGTTACTGGCAGTTGGGAGCCAGCTCTAACCATGATCACTGATGCTGGGGACTGGTGCTGAGGGTCTCGGGAAGAGTAGCAGATGCCCTTAACCAATGAGCCATCTCTCCAGCCTTTCAGTAGATGTTTCTTAGGTATATGGTGTTGGAACTAGTTAGATCCTTCCTCAAAATGATCAGGCATCCTGGATCCTATTCAGGGGACACTGTGGCAGCAGTGTGGGGGAGAGGCTTTACTTCAAATTGACAGTTCCATATATGAAAAGAGAAAACTAGGAGAAGGGATGGAAGTAGATTAGGAAAGGAGAGAGAGGGCAAATGAGAAGAAAACTGCAAAGGATACTCAGAGGAAAAGACCGACTTCTGTCCACACAGATGGTCTATCCTCATCACTGCGTCAAGCCACCAATCGTCAGAGGATTCCAGATACTTCAACTACTGAGTAACAGCTGCCGCCCAGTTCTTCTCTCCAGTTCCAGGCAACACTGAAGTATTATTTCATGTCCTAATTAAGCAAGCTTGGCTAGAGTCAAACTGCATGCAACCAGCAGAGGCAGCAACAGCCAGCTCTGCAGAGGAGTTGGGTAAGAGCATGCATTAGGCATGTGAGGACAGATGGGTGGGCCTAAGGCTAAGTGGGTGCTTAGTCTCAGCACTTCTGTTGGAATCTAGTTGGCTCACTAGGAACACTAGCACATCACTTTGTCATTAACAAACAACATTCAGGTGATTCCCAACAAATGACCAGAGCCAGAAATCTGGTCAGTTATAACAATGGCTTCCTACATGAGTCTGGCTGCTGCTGCACCTGCCTGTGGTACCCACATCCAGACCCAGCTTGGTTTTCCCATAATGAGTCTTCTCCAGGACTCACACAAGGTTTTCAAGGACAAGCCACAATGTGAGAACTAGTCTGTCATCCACACTCCATATTCATAGGCGGAGAAGCACTATAAATACTTCCAAACAGCAGACTGTAACAAGGAGCTATATGGAACATAAATAAATTGCTTCATTATTTAGAGGCAAAGATACTTCTCAAAGTTGTATGGTTCTCTCTTGATCTGTTCTGTAGTACTAATCAACAACAAAAGTACACAGCAAGAAACAGCCCATAAAGCAGTGGAGAAGACATTGCATTTTAAACGCTTTTTCCAAAAGTACCTTCTACCCTTCCTCCACTCCCAGCCTAAAGTCAACAGTAATGGAGACCAGATACTGAGAAGGTCAGCACACGGATACTTGCTTGTGAACTACTATCCCTGCACACCTTTCCAATTTAAAATTAATTCCTTTAAAACCAAGAAGTCCAAAGCACTCCTGATAAACTTCACTTGGCACAGTAAGTGTCCACGCATCACTTTGGTCTCTATTACTGATACTAGGCCAATTCTAGGTTCCACGTTGATTTTCTTGCAAAATTACAGCCAAAACAAATAGGGCCCATGGGTATAAGTTTCACTAAACAAAATCCTGTGTGCTGAAGTGCAATCCTCACATGTTTTTAACCATACAATCATATGGCACACATGGTTTAAAAACACACATGGTAACAAATGACACAGTGTATCTGGGGTGTGAACAGCAGCAGCTGCTGGTGGTATTTTTTTACAATTGCCCTTTTTCCGAACTTATCTTCTCTTTAATTTTACTAAGCAAACACTATTTAGCAACAGACATAAGAACAGAGAAAAAAACTATTAACAAATTATGTACTTTTGCCTCACACTCTTCAGAACAGTGTGCCAAGCACCACACACTCGTCCCCAGTCTTGCAGCCTCAGAAGCACAGTGTCCAGGGACCGCCTGTTCTGCATTCAGCACACAAATCACTCTGACTGTGATCATATGCATTTATCTTTATTTTTAAAATCTCCTCATTGTTGCCAATGGCACTTGAGCATTATTATTACTAATCCAGCTATTCCTAATAATAGTGTTTAAGGAACTTGTCATCTTGGGAACCTTACAGACAATAGCTAATTAATTGTCAAGCATTTAATGTAACAGAATTCTAATCTCCAACCTCTGAAGCAGGGTATTTATTTGTTATTATGGCAAAACTTTTGTTTGAATAGCTTATTTATGCAATATATCTTCTCTATCACCTCAATTCTAATTTTTATATCTGCTTTGTAAGTAAAATAAACCATCACATGCACAAAAGACACAGACAGTGCACTTCACACACAGTAATGAATCTCTCGTGACTCCTTTTATTCACACTACAATAGATTCTATATTACCATGAAGGAAAAACAAAACAAAACGACATAGATTATTTTCCTTGTTTGCAACATATGCTCACAGGGTTTAGATAAGAACAGTACCTTGAAGGTTCGGCCTGCTATGTCTTAGTGTGTGAGGAAATACGCCACTCTGTTGACATCTTGTTCTTGCTTTCAAACACCCAGGTAGGTGCCGAATCAAGTGTCAGAGCAGCCATGGAAGTTCCCTGTTGAAATGCAGCCACACTCTTCAGAGACCTCATCTCTAGTGTGCCAAACATCTTAGCTGAAGACTGTGCTGACAATTTTTTAACTTGCAAAAGTCATTTGAAATCAATATTTAAAAGGTATAAACAAGACCACTTTTGTCTGCAAATCTCCTCACACATATAACCATACATCCTTTCCAAATGACAATGCAAATGGTCTGAATCCACCAGAAAAGAGAAAGGTGTCAAAGACAGCCAGATAGAATCCCTTCTTCCTGCCCTTAATGAGGTCTCCAGAGTCAAAGACAAACCAGTAACAAATGGCACTTTCCACATATTGGGGTGGGAGAGGGGGGTATAGCTTGTCATCAGAAATTAATTGAACTTAGCCATGCCAAGAAAACACTGGTAATAAACCCTCCCCATCTAAATTAAGGGTTTTATACCATGAAAAAAATTTATGGCAGTAATTTCATCTGGGTTTTTCACAAAGTGCTTGCTGATTTTCTTGTACTCAGTAGAAAAACCCCAAAGGAGCCATGGAGACTGCAATGAGGCAGACTTCTAAAGAGATAGCATTTAATTTCTCACTCCTCCTCCTGCACCATCCCCACACTTCCACTTTTCTCTAGCTCAGTATTAACTCCCTCCACACAACCCTCCTCCCTGAACTCTCAATCTCCTAGGCTGGCGAGGTGCTGGACCGGCAAGTGCCACCCTCCAATACCAGAAGACCAGGGCCGGACAAGAGCCTCAGAGACCCTTGGAGCTCATGCATCCATCCCTGGGTTTTGTTTTAGTTTCTTAATGGCAACAGGACACGTTGATAAAAAGCAGTAAAAGATGTAACCACCAAATAAATCCATCACTCAGCACCTTTAGTGCTGACACCAAGAACTTATGAACAACTTCAGTTCCCAACCTGTAGGTCCTATATGTGACCCCCCCCCCAAAAAAAAAAAGCCAAACAGGAATCAAGCAGGCACTGTGATTCTTAGGACTTGATTCTGCAAATCCCCATGGGCACCAAGCCTTCCTGCAGACCAAATGCATCCTCACTAAACAGCAAAGTGTTGTTTTGTTAATATCCATAGGGACTGCTATGATTAATAAAACAAATATACTAAAAACAAAAACTAATGCACAGTGGCTTTTGTCATTTTCTTGATTAATGAACGATATAAGTAAAGGAGCTAATTTACATTACTGAAGTATTTTTGGGCGTCAAAATGAGTCTTCATGTTGAGAAAGCAAATGATATAACGCTAGAATTTCAATGTCTTGCAGGGGCACAGAGAGGCATTCGCTACTGGTATATCACAAGGTCAAGATGTTTGTATTGGCCTCACTGCATCTATTCCTGCTTTCATGGCAGTGTCTACCATCTTACAATTCCAGCCACCTCTTGATGTAGAGAGAGCAAAGGTTCTCATAGTAGGAATTCCTATGGGTCTCAGAGAACACTTACAGGTGTCCATGCAGTCAAGAGTTCTTAACTGTAAGGAAGTGACGTATGATTGAGCTTTCCATGGGCTGCAAGGCTGTGGCAGGCTGGGTGAGAAACATACACGAGAATCCAGATGTCTTCTTACTGGACAGCTGGAAGAACTACAAGTCCACTCTCCTAACAAAATTTATTTCAGAAAACAACTACTTTTCGTTAAATGTTACTTATACCAGCATTTAACGGGTTCATGACTGTATTTGAAGTTAACAGATAAGTAAATCTTGATAGATATATCCCACATACATTCTTTGGTGTGCTAAGTAGTTCTTAAGAGTGTAAAGCAGAAAAGGTTTGAGAAGTCCTGTTACAGACTGTGACCTACAATGGACTGCTGTCTCTTAGAACTCTGGTAAGCCTCTGGTGTGCACATCACACTGGATGCCCTGATGGTGAGGATGCTGAAGAGAGGATTCAAGCATGGGACTGGGTAACTGGACCAACTGCTCTCTCTGCTTCCTTCTAAAAAGGGCTTCTGTAATTTTGTCTTCAACAGAACATAAAAGCATGCTTCCTCCTAGGGCCACGGCTCCTGACATGGACTATGAATAATAATGTACCTTCATTTTACTATCCACAAAACAATACGAGCACATTAATGAGCAAATTAATATTTTTCCATGGTTATATGGTCTTTGTGTCAGTACACTATTTCCAACAATTTGGAAGCAAGGCAAGTTTTTAACTCAACTGTTTTTTAATGCTACTCTAAAGAAAGCCATTTTTTTTTCATGTCTAGGCTTCTGTAGTTTTCAAACTGCCGAGTATCATTTACTAGGACAGAAGAGAAGGCAGGGGAAGAGGGCTTGGAGGCCAACGGCTGCTCACCACATTTTCAGAGCATGTCCTTAGGGCTAGCAGGCAAGGTGAACACATGGCAAACATCCCACTAAAGAAAGCCCAAAGCAAATGCACTGACACAACCTTACAGAGATGAAGGGGCACATGCATGGCAGGGACAGGATGGCTCAGTGAGCACACTGTGCCCACACATGGGGAAAGTTGTTTGGAATACACGGCATCAGCCCATCAGAGCTATTAGAAAAATTAAATGAGCATACTTGTAATGTGATTCAACTCAGTGAGCATTAACTGAGTGCCTATAGGTTCCAGCCATTAGTCTAGGCGATCATGAACAGGGACTAACTGCTACAAAGCTCATGCCGGCTGGGGGCTGCAGCTCAACGTGAGAGTGATGTCAAAGAGGTGCTCAGTATGGAAACCCAGGGAACAGTACTTGGGTCTAAAGGGACTAGGAAAACAAATAATGCATGGAGAGGTGTAGTGTAACGTCACTTTGATTCAACTCTCACCACCTGCCAACGGCCTAAGTGTAGCACTCAATCTTCCATTCTCCATGGCTGCAGTTGTGACTTCAGTCCCTGTCTTCTCTTACCCAGTTCCCTGGAGTCCTACTCTAAGCAGAGGTTCTCACTACCTCAACCTACCTACTTGCCCTTCCCATGCACCTCTGCTCTCTGGCCTCTTTGCCCCCAGCTTCTCCCTGTCTTGGATTTCTCATTCCCAGTATTTAAACAAGCTTTCCCATCAGCCCTCAAGAGATGATAATGTATTCTCTCAATGCCCCATAAACCCTGGGGCTGGTAGTTGGAGGAAGATTATCTTTGTCCCCATGGCTACTCTTAAAACCTTTTTCTCCTCCTTGTGCCTGAAACTCTCCATGTCCTTTCAAAGGTCAAGCCCCACCTGTTCAGGGCACCGTTATCACCCAAATCTGCACTCACGCTGTGAATTGAACCACACCCCTGGCTCACATCTATACTCTCACCCCTGCCATCACACCAATTATTCTGTGCCATGTGCAAATAAAATCTTACCCCTCACTCAAGTCCTCGACACCTTCATTTCCAGGGACCACACTTTTTTTCTATTATAGTTTAGTGACCTAAATCATGGATAAGGTCCTTGATTTGACCTAGAGAAATCACAGACCTGCCACTATTCTAAATTCAACTACCCCATGCTCCAGTCCTCTTTCCCATTCATTTGCATTAGTGCTCCCTCTGTGGAACTTCCTCCCCTAAGTGAACCCCACTGACACTACCGCTCTCAGCCCCTTTCTGTCCTCACTTGCTCATCTGTTCAACTTAGATCTGATGTCCATGTCTCATAGTTCACTTGTAGAGTAGCCTCACTTCCCTATCTCCCCTGACACACCTCCTCCGTTCTGCCTGTCTGGCAAACTGCAGCCCTAGATGAACTCCAGTGTTTGAAATCAAACCAGAACACCTCTTAGTGTGTATGCACACGCGCACACTCGCACACGCACACCTGGAGAAAAACAAGTAACTATAGACTTCACTGCAAAGTCAACACTGCCCAGGAATCCCATTATATTCTTTCAGATACTTATTGAGGAACTATTGTCTACTGAGTATTCTAACCCTGATGCTTCCTTCTTGGCTTTACTAAATCCCACCCTTCCAGTTCCTGCTCATCTTCTTTCCCTGGGAATTAACCCAGAGACTGCATGTACTAGGCACATGCACTACCAATGAGCTTTTGCAGCCCCCTGCTCCTTTTAAACTAATGTCTTCCTATCTAAGCTACTGAGGCTATGGAACGTCTTCATGTTGCCACTAACAACACTACAATATTGTGGGTACCTAAACGTCTCCTTCTGTCCTTTCTCTGTCAAAGTCAGTCTCTCCATAAAGGCTAATTCATGTTGGTGGCCCAGGCCCAGATGAGATGAGAATGCTTATTAAAGCATTATTTTTAGTAATGAAGTAGAACAAGAATAAACGCTCAAGAGTGAAAGGCTGTGGATGAAGAGATAGCTGAGCAGTTAAGAGCACTGGCTGCTCTAGCAGAGGACTTGGGTTCCATTCTCAGCACCCACATGGGCAGCTCACAGCCATTTGTAACTGCAGTTCCAGAAGAATCTGATATCTTATCCTGGACTCTGGTGGTGCTTGCTTTTCATCCCAGCACTTGTGAGGCAGAGGCAGAAGCAGAGGCAGCAGGATCTATGTGACAGCCCCAGTGAGCAAGAAATAAAATCATTACTTTACTTTAAAAGAACAAAGGTGACAACAGTCTTCACTTTTGAGGAGCATTTGTGTGCACTCCCCTTTGGTACTGAAAATAATGCCATAACCCCAGGCATGCGTATGGTGACATCCATACATGCAAGTCAAGACTCACACACCTAAGATAAAAGGAAATGTTCTTTTTGAAAAGTGCAAGTCTAAGTGAATTATGGGAGATCCACCTGCAAACTGCCATCCATACAGCCCTTAGAGGGCCAACCCAAGCCACACCAGTGGGACTCATGTACAGCCCCACTGCCCCAGCACTGTTCACATCTTCTGTGCCCACCACGACACTCTGAATGTGGCTTTTGTACTTGTAACCACTAATGCAGAGGACACCAAATGCACACACTTTTCTGGCCTCAGCAGAACCATTCAGCAGAGCCGTTCACTCCCTGTGTTTTGTCTACCGTCTTCCACTTCCAGGACCCCCACCTTTCTTCTCAGCTCCCTCCAACTTCACCAGCTGCTTTCGCAGTGTCTGCAGGCTCTCTCTCCTTGCTTGAACCCAAGTCCTCCATCCCCTTCTCAGGTGGTCTCCTCCATTTTCAGAGTTCTAAGCACTTTACTATGACAAAGCTTCCAAATCACTACTTGAGCTTGGGATATAACTAGACATATAAACACATACTTCTTTAACCTCTATCTAGCTATATTAAATTGGTTAAAAAATTCTCTCCATGAAACTGAATTTTGGCTTATATAAGAAATCTCCCTTTATTCTCCAAAGAACTGCATATCAAACCCAGGACCTTGTGCATTCTAGAAACGTGTTCTACTCCTGAGCTACATCCTCGGGTTTGTATAAAATAAGCCATCTTGACTCTGCACATCTCCCAGGCCCAGTCAGCACTAGAAATGTGGGCATCTCTCAGGAAATAATATCACTGTATGTTCAGACCCCCAGTGCCTCCTCCTCCTCATTGGCCTTCGGCTCCTTCTTCAGCCATCAGGCAAACCATGTCCATTCTGTACAGTATATTACACTAGTCACCCTCTTTACCTCTACAGCCACTAGCCTAATCCAACCAGTAACTTGACCTGTTTCTATTTTTGCCCTACTTCAACTTATAACCCTTTCTCCACTGTTTTGTGGATAATAAATTTAAACAACACTCAAGAAGCTAGGAGGCTGGAATGTTTTCCACATGTGGGCAAAATGAAGTATTAGCAGAACTGCAATCTCTAAGAATAATAAAGAAACTGTTTTCCTTTCAATGACATTCAGCCTTTCTTTGCTACAGCTAAACTAAGCCCTCTATGCATCAGCAGTAAGGGTGCTACTAAAAAATGGTAGGCGTGAAAGATTCAGCACAAATCATCTGTAACCCTTCATGCTACCTTCACCTTGTAAATACTGGCCAGAAAGGAATGATACATAGGGAGATGCCAGTCATTCTGGCACCTGAAAAAAAGCAGTGCAGTGGGCTAGAGTGGCTCAGGCCTTCCAGAGAGAGCAGTGATTCACAATGCTTTAGCACTAAGTTTGCATAAAATATAATAAAACGACACAGGATTAACACTTAAAAGGAAAAGCTAATAAAACACTGAATGTGGGGGACAGGCACTGCACAAACAGACAGAAACATCTTTATACTTCCCTTGTTGCCATGAATGCACCGACTTCATCATATATTTGTTGAATGAACACCTGATAACTGATGAATAAATATGGTTATTAAAGCAGCTGCATTTTCTTGCTCTGATCAAAGAGCCAGCTACCCTGAGCTTCATGTTTCCTCACAAAAACATTTGTCACATGCATAAACTTACCTCATGACATGCTAGTTGGTATGTCAAGTATTAGGAGAGCTGCAGGAGCTAGATTTCTGCATTTCAGAGAGACTCTGAATCCTGCTGGTGGTCCCAGCACTACCAAATCAACATGGACATCTCACAGTCCAGCATGTTTCCTTCACCATACTTTGTTCATGACATCATCCTCCACTGTTACTTCCCAGCAGCACTTATTTCATATGCCTGTGCTACTAATGCTGCTGCCATCCTATCGTCCATCACACATGGCCACCTCTGCCAAAACCACCTGTCCAGCTGGAAAGCTCCTACCTATCCCTCAAGACCTCAGATCAATGCTAACTTCTTTACAAAACATTTTCTGAGTTCCCCCAAACCAATTAATCATTTCCTCCGTGTTAGGCTCCATAGTATTTTTCAAATATCTTGAGTGTTGCTTGAATCTTCTTTCAATTATCATGATTAACTGCATACTCATTAGAAATGATTCAAAGTGTAAGAGGAAAGCAGAGATTTGGGGTTTAGTCTCAGGAATGAGAGCATCACATGGAAAATCACCAAAAAGATCTAACTGGACAGAGGGCAGGAAAAGCATTTCAAACATAAGGTGACATTCTGAGAAGGACTACTTCAGACGTGTACACATGGGAAGAGGAAGGAAAGAATTGGGGGCCCTCATCAAAATTCAGAGCAGGGACTCTGAGCATGGTCAGAAGGGCAATCAAGGACCAGAACTAAGTTTTCCAAGAAAGAACCAACGGTTTGCAGAAGAGGGGGCAGAAAGATTGTAAGACCCCCACATGATGGATGACTCCAAGGAAACAGTGTCCTTCAGATACAAGAGGCTGGTGCTCATTAGAACTACAGAGACTGTGGCAGCAGGCATAGGCCCTACACAGCGTCAAGCCAGATGGGGTCCCAGTGCTGAGAGCAGGAAGTAGACAAGGGCTCCCACCCACTAACCAGGAAGCTATCTGCAACTGATACCCGCTTGCAAAAAAAAAATTTAGTTTTCTCCAATGGAGTTTCACTGAATATGTTAACCACACTTAGGGACAGGTCCCAAAATCTCAAGTCTCACTGGGTATGTTAACCACACTTAGGGACAGGCCCCATGCCAAAAAAAAAGTTGGCCAACACAACAATCTCAACGGTACTTTTGTAAACTTTTTGTCCCTTATTGCTTTGCTTAGGCATCTTTTGGTTTACTGGTCTTGTGCTTGTATATTTTGGTCTCTATTTTTGTGTGAAGGAGGGAAGCTGTGTTTTATGCTTTAAAGAGAGAAAAAGTGCATAGAGTTGGGTGGGTGGGGAGGATCTGGGAAGAGTGCAAGAGTTGGGGAAGGGGAAAGCATGATCAGAATACCTTGTGTGAAAAAAATTTCAATTGAAAAATTAATTCATTAAAAACTCTTAACCCAGTGCTTGACATAAGAACCCAAGGAACCCTTAGGCAGACTTGGCATATAAATTTTTTTTTTTAGTAAGGCATTTAATAAAAGCACATCTTGGTTAAAAATCACACAATGCTTTCAATAACCCCAATGCAAAAGGAAGAGAAGAAAACTTCCCTGAGCTGACAATAAAATCAAATTAGGGGTGCTATTCCTAACAGTGAATCTAAGGACCGACTTCCCTCTTGGTGAGAGAGCAAGATGAGTATCAGAACACAAGCATGCACACACCACTCACAGATACTCTCACTGTTTACTGTTGGCTGTGAAACTCTGGAGACTAGAGGCAAAAGTATCAGGGCCACTGACTAGAAACATAAGTGGCGGCTCTTTGGTGGGCACGGCTGTCTGCAGCTTCGGCACAGTGCTCATGCCAATGGTTATTTTTATTTTGTAGCCTCCCTAACATAGCCCAGGTTCCAAACGCAATAGATGAGTCTTGACTGTAGAAACAAATTGCCAGCTGTCTCCTAAAGGACAACCTCATTTAGTGGAAGGCAAATGCTAGCACAGAACAAAAGTAAACAAAGATGGGTACATATGCTCCAGTTTTCAACTGGAAAGTGACAGCAAGGAGAGAAGCAGAGGAGGGGAAGATTAAACATGAAGAACAGCTGCCACCAAAGGCAAACGCTCTGACTATTCAACCTGTCTAATAACACAGTGCAGCAAGAGTGCCAATTAAAAGAGCTGGTGTGGAGATTCAGACCCAGAGGTCTTAAAGCTAAGGAGCCAGGAGTCCAGCCAAGCCACCTCTCACCAGAGAGGGCTGCACTGAATGCCAACGGGATGTGAGCAAAGTGCTTTGTAAACCGCCATGTTCTATAGATACACTTGGTACTGAGGGTATCCCGAAAATATTTCTATTCTTCTTTTAGTTGTATTTTTATCAAATGCATTGATTCTACCTGCATTCATTCCTTCTCAATACACAGAATTGTAAATTGGTATTGTTTACTTTTATTTCCTCAAGAATCTACAAACAGAATATGTTGCCCAAATTAAATATCTTATAGGCACAGCACATGAATGGAATATGTAATTTAGAGGAGAATAAAACATGGACAAAGCCCACACCCTTTCATGTCTTACAAACACATCTGTAGAATGTCACTCAAGCCCATTAAAATGCTTACATGTCCTGGGAGTCCCTCTGTCTTCACAGAAGCAAGCACTTATTAAAGGTTAGAGCAGGAAGAGGAAAGGGAATCGCTGGCCTTTCCTGACAAAGGAGGAGGGCCTGGTGATGTGCTTTCAGTGGGCTGAACTTAAAAGGGGCTTTGAAAGGGTCACAGGGAAGGCCTGGTGAGAAGCTGCAACGGCTGACTTCACCACCCACCTTAAAAGGCTTACTTCCTCCAGTTGAAAGCTGAAGTGGCCCACCCACAGCTGGCAGGCCCCTCTAACAAAGAGAACTCCCATAGTGACCTCAGGGTGCCCTTCAACAATGCATCCCTCCCAAACTGATGAGCACCATGGGAAATGTAGCCAAGAACACCTTTACACTTCATCGTTTATTTCAAGTTTTCTTAATTTTAGTAGGCCTACATATGTGGATGTAATTTAATTTTAAAGTATTTGGGAAATACATTTAGTCCAGTTGCTCCTGAAAAAAGGGGGGAGAAAAGTAATTTCTCCATTTTACAGATGCTTCCAGAACTGTCTGAAGATGGATTAATCTACAGTTACTCAGCTGCAGAACACTGCTCCTATTCCTCAGCCTTTGTCTGGGAACCATTTCATCCATTAGAGCTAGCAATCCTCCCACCTGCTCTATGGAGCTGACTTAATGGATGCATTCGTATACAAAGCTTTCCTGTCTGGGGACACAGTCAGACTGTTAACACCACAACAGTGTCCCACGGAATCTGCAGCAGGGGAAGAAGCAGGGTACTGAGTGGGAAGTCAGCAAACTGGCTTCCAGGGCACCATGGTGGCGTTTAAATTTATTCCTAGACCAGACTTTAAAGTTCAAAATATGTGGACACTAGCATTAACAATTTTCTTTCTCAAAATGTCTACAAACCAGAGAACTAGTGATGTCAAGGTGTAGACAATGGTAGTGCTATGGAATAGAATACTTGTTGAACTATGTAAAGATGTGTTATATTTGTCTATGCTGCATTTGTTGAACTAGGCAAAGATGTATTATATTTATTTATGCTACATTTGTTCAACTATGTCAAGAGGCGTTGCATACCTTGCCCGCCTAAGGCACCTGATTCAGCTAATAAAAAACTGAATGGCCAATAGCTAGGCAGGAGAGGGACAAGCAGGGCTGGTGGACAGAGAGAATAAGTAGGAGGAGGAATCTAGGTTTGGAAGAGAATGATGGAGAAAAAGAGAGAGATGCCCAGGGCCAGACAGACAGACAGACACAGAGGAAGCAGAAAAGTAGGACATACAGAATGAAAAAAAGGTAAAAAGTCCCCAGGCAAAACGTAGATGAAGAGAAACAGGTTAATGTAAGTTCTAAGAGGTAGTGGGGCAAGCTTCAGCTAAGGCCAAACATTCATAACTAATAAGAAGTCTCTGTGTCATGATTTGAGGGCTGGTGGTCCAAGAAAATCTGCTACATGGTAGTGTTATTATCTTCCTACTAAGCACAGAACTGTGCATCATTAAAAACATACTTCAAGGGCTGGAGAGATGGCTCAGAGGTTAAGAGCACTGGCTGTTCTTCCAGAGGACCTGAGTTCAATTCCCAGCAACCACACGGTGGCTCACAACTATCTACAATGAGAGATCTGGTGCCCTCTTCTGGACTGCAAGCTGAACACTCACTGTATACATAATAAATAAATAAATCTTTAAAAAAAAACAAAAACAAAAAAACTTACTTCAATACCTCCTCTCTCCACTTGCCTTCACAAAGGAAAAGATGAGCATGGGAAGAGAGTCCTGCATTTAACAGAGACAGCAGACATCATGACTCTTGTTCTGGTTTAGATAGGACGCGCAATAAAGGCTTGAGGTACAGGTATCAGACACCGAGTACCCCTCTCCTCCAGGCTTCAGATACATGAAAAGCACACAATGCATCAGAAAGTACGACTTCATGTACCAGAAATTAAAAATGGAAGCAGAGGGTGGATCAGTGTGCACTGTCTCACAATACAGTTTCAAAGATAATTGGTAATGTTCTCTTTCTCCAAAGAAGTGAGGGTTAAATATAGTTGCTCTGTACAGAGACGGACGATCTTCAGGATGTGTAAATTATACATTACAGTTACATAACAGGCTAAATCACAGTCATCAACAAAAGGAAATTTGGCACAATTTGTGAATTTTTATGATTCTAGCTCATAAGCAGAGCCTCAAAAAGCAGGGGAAAAAGCCTTACCTTGAATCAGCCACTCAAGTAATCTTAAAATGTCCAAGGCAAGTGAAAGGGGAAGGCATTCATAAGCAGACTAGAAAACAGAAGCCAGAGCAGGGGACCTTTGTTTCCATGTGGTACAGTTACTTTAGTAAAATAAACAACACTCATCCATCCCATAAATTAAAAAAAAAAAAAAAAGATAGATAGATTCAACAACCCAGGCCAACAGACTTAAGGTGACTGTCTCTAGATTAAATAGAGTCACCAAAGTCATGTGAAGGAACACAGGCCCTTTCAGAATATGTAAAAAATCTGAGTAGCTCAAACCAGGGCCTAGAAAAGAACTCCCACACCTCCTAAGAAGCTCAAAGAGCCACCTAGCCCCCACACCAGTGCCATCTAGTGTGGGCAATTCAGAGCCAGTCAAAAGCATTCAGCTGGCAACATGCTGGGAATGTCCAAACCTCTGTCTCAGTTGCTATTATGACACAGAAGCTGGAAGTCTTCTCAGGCCGGCTAGATGCAGCCAATTACCATTCATCTCTAGCGAGCTCATCCTTTAATCTCCCACCCAGAAACAGCTGCCATTGCTCTGTAACATCTATTCCAACAGTCATAGTGATCTGATAAAGAACATTAATGGGAAAAACAAAGAGATATTCAAGCAAAGAAAATAGAAGTCATGTATGAAGTATCAGAGAGCAGACAAGCCCAGAACATTCTCCCTTCATTCCATCGGACTGTGCTTCTACCATCAATTCAGCACAATTTCTTTCACTGACTCCGAATAAAAAGCAAAAACCGCTCTCTTTGAAACGAAGTTGGCCTTGTAAGAACTTTCAGAATTCAAAGCCAACACTCAAGGGACTTCCAAGTGTCTAGCATGCCAAAGAGTCCATCAATCCTGATAAACCTGGAGAGAACAGACAACCTAAGCGTGCCCAGAGCCACTTTACTCCACCTCAGTCATATTTCAGAATGACTTCAAGGAGTCGATGTTGACCCAGATCCACAAGCAGTATGATTTGTGAGCTCTGGAATACCGCCAATTCTTCTGACAGGAGATTCCCAGACCAAAGCAAAGTACACCTGCATGGCAGATAGGGTGAAGAGTACTCCCACCACGTAGAGCTTTGGATAACAAAGCAGTAGCTAGCCTGCTCTGTGAATATAGTATTTCCTTGCTAATTAAATACCAAAATAATTTGAAAAAGCCAAAACCCAAATCCTCTCGAGGATCTGCCCCGTTTTCCTGCCCTTCTTGCTTACTTCCTTGCTTCTCCTTTTGTCTTAGTTGGTATCTATTAGTTATTTTGGATTTGGATGACTTACCATATGGAAGAGCATAGGATCTAACACCTTGAGTAGCCAGAAGAGAGAGCTAAAAGGCTCTGGTTGGAAGCACAAAGGGAGTTTGCTCCCTGCAACTCTCCATCAACTAGGAACAGGAGAGGAGGGAGAAGGAAATCGGGTAGATAAATCCCTCATCTTCTCTTGCCCAAAGACAGCTCTGTTAATTTCCTCTCTTCTCAATCCTTCCCAAGCAAACCAGCTGGCAAGGCCAAAAGCCATGCCTGCTTAGTGACATGCTATGTCTCCTTACAGATGGGTATGAAGCCAACACTAGCTCAGTAATACACTCACATCTTCAAACCCTTCCTGGCTTCACTTCCTTTTGTCCCTACACTTACAAACTTGGACTTGGACTTCTCAAAGAAAGCATCAACATCTTAATCTTTGCCTCAGGCTGCTTTCCAGAGAACCTGGAATTTGAGCCTTAGTTTAGAGGAATTCATCCCTGAAGAAATGAACAAGAAATCATTAAAATGTACACTTCCAAACTATAAGGGTCAAAATAATAAATCCTTAGAAAAAGTAAGAAGACTAAGCATCAGAAACCTAAACAGACCAGGACTGACACATCAAATGTCACAAAGACACTGAGAATTACACAGAGTCTAAGACAAGCCACTAGCACCAACTTCAGAGAACAATATCAGGTATTCTCATTAAGGAATAATGCTGAGCTGGAACCAAAGTCCACAGGTAGAATGTCTGTTTAGCATGCACGTGGCCCTAGGTTTGATCCCAAATACCCCAAACATACAAACAATTAAATACAATGCAAAAGATGGCATCTGTTGCCTATGGA